>NC_134454.1:51786829-52106829 GCF_030867145.1 Opisthocomus hoazin
AGACCCCCACTTGCCCCCTGGTTCCCTAGTTATGCAGGAAGCATAAGCATTTCTTACCCCAGTTTGCTGGAGAAGAAGGCAGCTACTTTCCTCGGGAGAGAAAATGGGGCACAGAGGGTTGGGTGACCACACCTCCTGCCCCTAAATGTTTCCTGCATAGCACTGGTTCACCTTTCTTGCTCTTCTGGTGCCGTCAGTAGTCTATCACACTCTTCAAAGGCAGAGCATATTTAGCAGCCATCAGCTCGGTGCTTGGAAAACTCTGGACTTTTCACCACTCTATATTTTTCACAGTTGAAAACAACAGATTATCACCAGGCAGCAGAGAACCGAATGTTCCAGAAATATATTTGTTTCACACACTCAGTATATGAGTCATACTCAAGCTGACAGGGCGGCCTGCTCCGCGATCTGTCCCTCCACTCCCACCACCACTTGCTATATACTTTATTTATTTTCTCATTTATGGAATGTTTCTCTTAGCCATCTTTGAGGTACACTCACAGCAAAATCTTAAAACCACAGAACCATAGAATGATTGAGACCAGAAGGGACCTCTGAAGGTCAACTGGCCCAACCTTTTGCTCATGCAGGACCTCCTAGTCCTGGACATTTTTCTACTGGGCCAGTTGCCCAGGATTATGTCCAGATGACTTTTGAATGACTCCAAATAAATGGGTACTAAAATATACAGACTTTATATTAGATACTTCTAAGAACATTTGGGTGCTGGAAGACATAGGAAGGAATAACACGATTTTTTTTTTTACATGGCTATAACACCATATGTGTCTGCACATGTAAAAAATATCGCTGAAGTGTAAAAAATCTAAGGTTCCTATGCAGTTAATGAAACAAGCCAACCCACTTCTCTGTAAAATTTAAAAACAGCTAAGCGAAATCCAAAGGAGTTTTTCTTCTAGACATCGAAATTACCATTACTAGCAACACTGCAGTGAGCAGGCAAGTGTAAAAGCCATTCAGTTTAGGCAGTGTGATTGCTGCTTTTGAACACAGAATATATCTGGCAAGGCATGATGTGATCTCTGTCAACTTCGTCTGGAACAGAGGACATGCAAACCCACCAAAGAATCAGGCTCAATTCAGATCTTTTTAGATAGTGCTCCTAGGTGAAGAAGAAAAGGAAACTACAGAGCCAAAACAGTAACTATCTATTACTACGCAGAATAGGCTTTCTGGGCCTAAATAAATACATCTGAACAGATTTTATGCCAAAGTTACCAATTTCAGATCACAAAAAAATAAAAGGATTGTTTTCATGTGTAGTCATATAAGTTTTAAATTATATCTGGAGTGCATAGAGAGTAGAAAGAATACACATTGGTAAAGCTGGAGAAAATTACAGTATAAAGTCAAGCTTGATTCTTACAAATAAGGGTCAAAAGTTTATTCTGAGAAAAAGGCATTATCTATTCTCTCAATTGTACAAATAAGTTCATTTCAGACCTTGATACAAAGGTTGCAAAGTGTCAGTGAAATCAGAAAACAAGTACTAACAGAAAAACTACAAAATGGTGGTTCTGTGTTCAAAGAATATCATTCTTATTCTCTCTTTCCGTTCCTCACCCTTTTTAAATCCCAGATCATGTAAGCTTTTAAATTCAGCCTGATCAATGTAATACAGGAATTTGTCTCCTGTCTACTTTTTCCTCTTTTTATGGCAGCAACAAAGTATTACTGTAATGAAATAATTTCTGGCTGGCTTGGTGCCCAGCAAACTTGGGGAGCCATGGAGACTGGTTTACATTCATTCCTCACAACAGGCATTTGAATACAAAGTTCTGGGATAATAATTTGTTTCTCCTGCATTTTTATGGCATTTCAGTGGCCTGAAATATCTTATCTGATGGCACTACGCACCATTAAGGGTCTGCCATAAATGATGCAAACTGCCAGAAAACATTGGGAAAACCTTACATCTCATATTTATCCAGATTTCTCAGTGATGACATTTGGGTTCACTTCAGATAATATTATTCATTTAGTTGCAGAAAACTTGCCCCTCTTATCAGGTGTTACTGGACAACACATTGGGCTGTTTAGTGACTACTAAATGGGGCAAAAAACCAGATTTTTTTTCCAGTGCAGTAAGCAGCAGCTCAGGAGTAAAGAAAAACACATTGATTCTGACGTGGTTCACTACTAGCTCAAGAGAACTACCTACAGTTTTGGGGGTTTTTTTCCTCATCACTGTGGAACCCCCATTACAGCCAGATTAACAACCCTGATCCCTACCCATATTACTACTATTAGACAAAAATGCTTACATCTTTAGGAAAGGGACTTGCCTCAGCCTAAATCTCGCTACAGAAAACTGTCTATTTCAATTACTGCCTAACTATCAAGACTTGAAATATCAAGCATATGAGAAGTTTTGAAGGAAAATACAGGAAGGTGGTAAACAGTAACTGCATTTCTGTTCAGTGATATATTGGTTGTGAGAAAAGATTATCTACCTCCTGGACGTAGGGGCTTTCCTATCTTTCCAGCTGTCACCAGGCATTTCCAAAGCACTCATCACCTTCGTGTAGGGCAATGTCTATGCTCATCTTCATTATTGTGAAACTCTGTTAACAATTATTTTAATATGAATAATAATTTAATCTGTTAATGATAATTAATTTGGCTAAGTGTAGCCTATCACTGATCTCACATTCAGATTTCAGGCAACAGTAGGTCCAGTATGCATGCAGTTATCTGAGAACACCCCCAGTGAAACTCAGAACAGAAATGGAACAATTGTGGCTGCCTAGTACTGCACCACTAACAGAGCCTGCCTTCATCAGGATAAAATCTAATTAGGGAACAGCACATACATTCTGATTTGAAACAGGAAAATGATACAACCTTGTGTCCTGGGTTCGTCTGGGATAGGGTTAAATTTCACAAGAAGACAGGAGGGGACACAACTATGATGGCTCACCCAAACTGGGCAAACAAACATGGTATTCAATATCATGTGACATCATTCTCAGTTTTGAGTAGGGGAGCTGGCCGGGGGGAGGTTAACCATTGCTCAGGAGTACACTGGTCATCAGGCAGTGAGAGAGTTGCTCTGTGAATTCCCTCGTTTTTTATGTTCTTCTTGTCGCTACTGTTGTTGTTACTGTTCACTTCCTTTGCTGTTCTGTTAAACTTATTTTATCCCCACCCATGAGTTTTGCCTTTTTATTCTGATTCTCCTCCCCACCCCAGCAGGGGGAGGCACCATAAAGCAAACGCATGGTTCTGTGTCGCCGGCTGCGGCTAAACCACGACAGTGCATTTTGGTACCCAACATGGGGCACAAAAGTTGGGGTAATGGCAGGGCTGACTGGAGCATGTTAAAACAACTTTGTTACAATTTGTTATACACATTTACTGTATTAGTTAAATAGTCGCTTATCAAAATATTGCTGTCTTTGGTCACATGGTTGTGGTATGTAAACCCTTACTTGCTGTATGTGTTCCCTGCCATGCTGTTCATTATCGCTGGGAAAAGGATCAGGATTATAATCTTGCTGTACTGTGCAATACTGATTCATGATATAGTAACATCACTCGGCATGAGGCTAGGCTTGTATTTGTATACAACATTGACAGTGGTCATTTCCGTATCAGGGATGCCATCTCTTGGAAATTATTAATAATCAGACCCACTCTATGGGGAATATTGGAAGGGAAACTTTCCCCCACTCTTTCACCCCTCCTTTCTTCTAGTCTTAACCGCCTTTGAGAATTTTGAGTATCTGTGGGATGTTCAAGCCGGCATGTTCCCATTGCTTTGTCTCCTGAATGGGTTTCAGGTCTTGTTTAGAGTTAAAGATGTAGTTAAAAATATCACCCAGAGATCTGCCCCAGGACTGGATATCTTTGAGTGGCAGGGTGTGTGGAATAACATAGGCAAATGCCTAGAACAGTGGGCACCCCGGTGTTTTGGAACTTCACACCTAAGCAAGTGTAGAATCCTGAAAAATCAGTAAAATATTTGGAAGTGTGCTGCCACCCTTGGAATTCCAGTGAGATTTAAATCAGTGCAAGGTGCTGGGGCCTGGCCCATGCCTAGGGAGGCCTTTTCAACACTTTTCCGTGCTCTTGAGGGAAACGGGGAAAACAGGCACCGTGCCTGCCCCAGCCTCCAAAACAGGCTTTACAACTGCTTGAACCCCTATGACTGCCCCAACCCCCACAACAGGCACTGCAGCTATACAAGAAAATCAACCCATGCCAGTATCAGTCACCTCTATACAGAAAAAAAATACACAAAAATATCAGTTTGCCTGGTAGGGATGATGACAAACAAGGCCCATCACAAGAGCAGGAGGAGGAGGCAGAGCCAGAGATCATCGCCCGGTCCCGGTCCCTGGGCGAGCTGCAAGATATGCAAAAAGATTTCAGCCACCACCCAGGCGAGCACATTGTTACCTGGCTGCTCCAATGCTGAGATAACAGGGCCAGTAGATTGTAATTAAACGTCAGGGAAGCCAAGCAGCAGGGATCCCTGTCTAGGGGAGGGGACATTGACAACGCAATTGGAAAAAAGACACAAACCCTCAGCCTTTGCAGGCAACTTCTGTTAGCTGTGAAGGAAAGGTATCCATTCAGTGAAGATGTATGTCATACAAGCAATGAGATCACCATGGACACAGGTATCCAGCACATGAGGGAATTAGCCATGTGGGATCTGGTTTATTATGACCTGGACAATGAGCAGTTACCCACAGACCCAGATGAAGTCCAGGGCACATGACCCGTGTGGAGGAAGTTTGTACAGAGCGCACCATCCTCATATGCCAACTCACTGGCAGTAATAGACTTGAAAGGTGAAGAAGCACCAATTGTGGATGAAGTGGCTCTCCGACTCTGGCAGTATGAAGAAAGTATCTCTTCCTCCCGTATCTCAGCTGTGGAGAAACTGGTCCAGCAACTCAAAAAGAATATACCCTACTCCCCACCAGTATGGGCCAGCCAGCACCTCAGCTATTAGGAGCAAGCATTTCTCTGCTCAAGAGAGAGGATACAGAGGCTATGCACCATGAGGCAGCCTGTGGTTTTACCTGCATGACCACAGAGAGGATACGAGGAAGTAGGATGGAAAACCTACCTCAACCTTAGAGGCAGGAGTGCGTGAGCTGCAAGGAAGAACAATCAGAAAAGTGGATCCTTCTAGGAAAAATGCCACTCCAGTTCCCAGCAGGCAGTTCTCCAGACAAGGAAGAAAGCTTGATCTTACTTCCAATGCTCTTCAAGGGACCTCTAAGTCATTTTTACAAGAAGTGAGTAGCAAATTATCTGACCAGGATTAGAGAGGCCCTGCCTCCAGCTGAGTGGAGGAAAGGGACAACCACATTCATTGGACTGTGTGGAATCGATGGCCTGGCACGTCAGATCCACAGGAGTGTAAAGCTGTAGTGGACACCGATGCACAATGTACTTTAATGCCATCAGATTACAAAGAAGCAGAATCCATCTGTATTTCTGGAGTGACGGGGGGATCTCAACAGCCCCACCATTTTCCATGGACTAGTCCAGATGGCACAGGAAAAGGGTGAAGCTCCAGATCATCTACAGTACATCGATGAAATAGCTGTGTGGGGTGATACAATAGAAGAAGTTTTGGAGAAAGAGGAGAAAATAGTTCAAATCCTTCTGAGAGACGATTTTGCCACAAAACAAAGTAATGTCAGGGGACTTGCACAGGACATCCTGTTTTTATGATTAAAATGTCTAGATGGGTGTCGTCAGATCCCAATGGATTCAATCAACAAAATAGCAGCTACATCTCCACCAACTAGGAAAAAGGAAGCACAAGCTTTCTTAGGCATTGTGGGTTTTTGGAGGGTGCATATCCCAAATTACAATCAAATTGTAAGCCCTCTATCAAGTGACCCAGAAGAAGAATGATTTTTGGTATGGGCCCTGAGCAACGACAAGCGTTTGAACAAATTAAACAGGAGATAGTTCATGCAGTAGCCTTTGGGCCAGTCCAGTCAGGACAAGATGTTAAAAATGTGCTCTGCACCGCAGCCGGGGAGAATGGCCCTGACTGGAGTCTCTGGCAGAAAGCGCCAGGGGAGACTCGAGATCAACGCCTTAGGTTTTGGAGTCAGCAATACCAAGGATCCAAGGCCTACTATACTCTAACTGAGAAAGAGATTCTGGAAGCATATGAAGGAATTTAAGCTGCTTCAGAAGTGGTTGGCACTGAAGCACAGCTCCTCTTATCACCCTGACTGCTGGTGCTGGGCTGGATGTTTGAAGTGAGGGTCCCCTCTACGCATCACACAACTGACACTACATGGAGTAAGTGGGTCACACTGATCACACATCAGGCCCAAATGGGAAACCTCAGTCACCCAGGAATTCTGGAAGTAATCATGGACTGGCCAGAGGCAAAGATTTTGGAATGTCATCAGAGGAGGAGGTGACACATGCCCAAGAGGTCCCACAGTGTAATAAATTGCCAGAAAATGAGAAGCAGTATGCCCTGTTCATTGGTGGGTCTCATTGCATTGTGGGAAAGCATTAGAGGTGGAAGGCTGCTGTCTGCAGCCCTACACGACAAGTCGCAGAAACTGCTGAAGGACAAGGTGAGTTGACCAACTTTTCAGAAGTGAAAGCCGTCCAACTGTCTTTAGACATTGCTGATCGAGAAAAGTGGCCAGTGTTTTATCCCTACACTGACTCATGGATGGTGGCAAACGCCCTATGGCGGTGGCCACAGCAATGGAAGCAGAGCAACTGGCAGCGCAGAGGCAAACCAGTCTGGGCTGCCCCACTGTGGAAAGACATTTCTGCCTGACCTGAGAAGCAGGTTGTAAAAGTGCATCATGTGGATGCCCACATACCCGAGTCGGGCCACTGAGAAACATCCAAACAACCAGCAGATGGATCAGGCTGCTAAGATGGAAGTGGCTCAGGTGTATTTGGACTGGCAACATAGGGTGCATTATTCATAACTTGGTGGGACCATGACACCTCAGGCCATCAAGGAAGAGATACAATACACAGACGGACTCATGACCGAGGGGTGGACTTGGCCATGAACACTGTCACATAGGTTATCCACAAATGTGAAACATGCATTGCACTCAAGCAAACCAAGCAGGTAAAGCCTCTCTGGCATGGGGGACCATGGCTGAAATGTAAATAAGGGGAGGCTTGGCAGATTGATTATATCACACTGCCACAAACCCACCAAGGCAAGGGCTATGTGATCACAATGGTGGAAGCAACCACTGGATGGCTGCAATCCTATCCCATGCTGCATGCTCCCACCCAGAACACTATCCTGGGCCTTGAAAAGCAAGTGTTCTGGAGACATGCCACCTGAGAAAGAGCTGACTGAGACAAAAGGACTCATTTCTGAAATAACCTGATAGTCTTCCGGGCCAAAGAGCATGGCATGGTGTGGGTGTATCACACCCCCTACCATGCACCAGCCTCCAGGAAAATCAAATGGTACATTCAACTGCTAAAAACTACTCTGAGAGCAATGGGGGGGGGGGGGGGGGTGCATCTTCAGACACTGAGATACTCACTTAGCAAATGCCACCCAGTTAATTAATGGAACAGGATCCACCAGTCGAGTTCCCTGTCCAGTCAAAACTTCCATGTACTGTAGAATGGGATAAAGACCACATAAGGCACGTGAAGAATATGCTAGGGAAGACAGTCTGGGTTAGTCCTGCCTCAGGCAAAAGTAAACCCATCCACAGGGTTGCTTTTGCTCAGCAATCTGGGTACAGTTGGTGGGTGATGCAAAAGGATGGGGAATTCTGGTATCTACCTCATGGGGATTTGATTTCAGGTGAGAATAGCCAATAAATTAAATGCATTCTGTTAATTGCTAAATAATCCTGTTACTGTATGTCATCACTACTATTGTTATTATATGCCATATCAATGATATTACAGTAAGAATCAACTAAACTATGAAGGATGGATTTTGATGAAACAGAGCAAAGTGCAGCAGCGATGGGACTGGACCTGGCTTCAGCAACTGGTGCCCAGCAACTTCATTAAGTTTGACATCTTCAGTCCGTAAACTGTGGGTACAGGCCACGCCAGATATACCAGCCACAAGCTCCAGATGCAGCATGCAACCGCCCAACACCACACATCTCTCCTGCCCTGAAAGACTGTTAAGACAGATGGAGCCCAAAGCCATGGATTAAGTTAACACAATGGCCATTTTAAAGGGATGATCCACAGACTAAGGAAATGATATTTGTGTGTATATATTAAACACAGGAAAAGTGGTGGTAACCAGTTGGGAAATGAGGTACCTGGGCATGATGTAGATGGTACAGAATAATGTGTTCAGCTGCAATAGTGTTAATTTTCACAAGAAGCCAGGATGTTCACACAGCTGGGATGGCTCAAGCAAACAAGACAAATAAACAGGGCATTCAACACCACATGCTGTCATGCTCAGTTTTGAGTCAGGGAGCTGACTGGGGGAAGATTAATCGTTGCTCAGGAGTACACTGGGCATTGGGCGGTGAGAGAGTTGCTCTGTGTACTCCCTTGTTTTGTATATTCTTATCGGTATTATTGTTATTACTGTTCGCTTCCTTTGCTGTTCTGTTAAACTGTCCTTATCCTGACCCACAACTTCCACCTCTTCTTCAGATTCCCCTCCCCACCCCAGCGGGGGGAAGTGCAACAGAGCAGCCACGTGATTCTGTGTTGCTGGCCGGGGCTAAACCACGACATCTTATGATGCCACTTTCATCTAAATTGAACATCATTCATCTCAGCAGAGCTCTGACATTCTGAGCTATGCACACTGGTGTGAGCCTGCAGTAACTTCTTTGAAATCAATGGAATAGTCCTGGATTTATGACAGTGTAGTGGTGACAAGGACCTGGCCCAATATTTTGACAGAAGGTCCAAATATTCCTTCTGAGATCATACCTGGATGTCAAAACCAAATCTCAGACAGAAGACTTTTGTCAAGGCTTTTCAATACAAGCATCGAGACCAGATAAAGCAAACCACCAAGCTACGTCTAAATCAGCAGAAGCCATGGTTCTACTACTATCCCAACCCTGCTCACAACTCATTAGCCACTGTGAAACTTGATACTGGGGCACAATCCCATTTTGTCTTTGATTAGATAAAACTGAACTTCTGGAAACCATTCTGAGAGAGCAAAAAGGAGTGAGCTGTTTCCTGGGCCCACTGCTCACAGCCACCCTCATGCAAAGAGGCCTGTCCACTTCTGTGAATAGTCCAATAACCTAAATGCTTTTCGTCTTTAGACTGAGGAGGGAGATTGAGACTGTTACATTGATGTGGTTACACACTTAAAAGATGCTTACGTACTTGAAAGATACAGATCACAGATCACAGATCACAGAATGGTAGGGGTTGGAAGGGACTTCTGTGGGTCATCTAGTCCAACCCTCCTGCCAAAGCAGGGTCTCCTACAGCAGGATGCACAGGACCTTGTCCAGGCGGGTCTTGAATATCTCCAGAGAAGGAGACTCCACAACCTCACTGGGCAGCCTGTTCCAGTGCTCCGTCACCCTCAGAGGGAAGAAATTCTTCCTCATGTTCAGACGAAACTTCCTGTGCCTCAGTTTGTTCCCATTGCCACTTGTCCTGTCACTGGGCACAAATACCATAGATAGCAAAGGAACAAGCAGAAAGATTGAAGTTTGGGACTCTACTTCTAATCAGATATTAACAAAGCAATTTCTGTACTTACTGTACTTACTCATTCTCTATTTTAATTACATGCAATATAAGCCTGAAGTGTGGCAAAAATTTAGACGTAATGTGAGCACTCAGCACCTTCCCAGAACAGGCTGCCATTCACTGTGGTTCTCAGATTTCCTCTTTAGCCTCACTGCGGCTCCACTGCCCATATTGCCCATTTCTACACTAGCACAGGTCCATTTCGCTGAAGACCTTACTTGAAGGCGACATAGGTATCTCTCTTCTAGCCCATGCTCCAGAGAGAATCTGCCTGGGTTTCAGACTGACTTTTTTTGGCACTACACAAATTCCACTCCAGATTTGGACACCCTTTAACATCCTACCTCTTCTTTTCACTGAGGATATCCATTTTGTCTTGACATCATAAATTTTCAGCAGTTTATTCAATTCTCCCCAGACAGCAAGAAAAAGATACAAAATTGAAAATTTGTTCCAATTCTCAAGTGTATGTAGTCTTTTCAGGGCTTCCAAATAATTTACTTGGGTTCTTATTTTATCTCCAGACATAAAAATAGCTTGGACACATTTACAAGATTAATTTACTGCATTGTAACATCATTGGTAAAAATGTCTGTCGACACCATAATTGTCTGCAGCCTGAACAACTTTGCCAGTTGGGTTACAGTGGCGTAATTAAAGCAATATGCAATGGAACTTATTTAAGAAATGCAAGATACTGAGTTAATACAGATTATCAGAGACTAAGTCTATCTAAATATCTCAACAGCAGTTCTCTCTGTTCTTTACCTGATAATACACTACTGTGGGATTGCACTAGACCAACTTAGCATATTTCTTCGACCACTTTTCATCGAGTTGTTGACATGCCATTGATGAGTAGAGATATTCAGGCAGTTTTGTCAGTTATTAGCTAATTTGCCAAAAGGTCTAATTTTGTGAGTCATCAGCCCCATTGATTGCAATGATCTGAACAGTATTTCTCTTAAATCCCTGGTTTTTAAACCAATGTTAACTTCAGTTTTCCAGCACAGGTGAATGCAACAAATACAATATTTGCAAAAAAATATGTTTGGCTGTAGCCTGCAGACCAAGTCACACATGAAACAGACAATAGTAGCAGAAGGAACAGAAGAATCACGACCCAACACCAGGCTGACAGAGAGAATTGAGACCTCCAATTTCCCAGTAGAGAACACATTTGATAATACATAAAAAGTAAAAATTCATGGTTGCACCCTCTGTGACTTGTGTATACAAGTCAGCCAGCACATACACATGCTGTAAAATGCTGATTGCAGATTTCTAATCCTTCACCAAGTCTGATGTCCTTGAAAATCAGCTGTGGCAGATTAGTAAGTAACTATGGAAAAGAAAGTCTTTTTTTTAATTCTTCCTAATACAAGCATCATACTGCTGTTATGGGTTTGCATGGTGAGGTTTTGGTAACGGGGTGGCTACAGGGGTGACTTCTGGGAGAAGCTGCGAGAAGCTTCCCCCATATGTGGTAAAGCCAGAGCCAGCCAGCTCTAAGATGGACCTGCCATTGGCCAAGGCCAGGCCAGTCAGCAATGGTGGTAGCTTCTCTGGGATAACTTAGTTAAGAAGGTGGGAGAGGAAAAACTGTGGTGAAACGGCAGTTAGAGAGAGGAGTGAGATGAAGTGAGAGAAACAACTCTGCAGACACCAAGATCAGTGACAAAGGAGGGGGAGGAGGTGCTCGAGTTGCCAGAGCAGAGAATCTTTCCTTGCAGCTCGTGATGAAGACCATGGTGAGGCAGGTTGTCCCCCTGCAGCCATGGAGGCCCATGGTGGAGCACATATCCACCTGTAGCCCATGGAAGTGATTCCACGCTGAAGCAGGTGGATGCCTGAAGCAAGATGTGGCCTTGTGGGGAGCCTGCCAGGACCCTGCAGACCCGTGGAGAGCAGAGCCCATGCTGGAGCAGGTTTGCTGGTAGGACTTGTGACCCTGTGGGGGACCCACACTGGAGCAGCCTGTTCCTGAAGGACTGCACCCCATGGGAAGGGACCAACTCTGGGGCAGTCCTTGAAGAGCTGCAGCCCGTGGGAAAGACTCACATCGTAGAAGTTTGTGGAGAGCTGTCTCCCTTGAGAGGAACCTCACACTGGAGCAGGGACAGAGTTTGAGGAGTCCTCCCCCTGAGGAGGAAGGAGCAGCAAAGACAACGTGTGATGAACTGACCACAGCCCCCGTTCCCTGTCCCCCTGAGCCGCTCGGGGGGGAGAAGGGACAGAAACGGGAAGTGAAGTTGAGCCCGGGAAGAAGGGAGGGGGGGGGAAGGTGTTTTAAGATCTGGTTTTATTTCTCATTATCCTACTCTGATTTGATTGGTGATGAATTAAACTTCCTTTTCTCCCTAAGTTCAGTCTGTTTTGTCCGTGACAGTAACTGGTGAGTGATCTCTCCCTGTCCTTATCTCGACCCGCGAGCCTTACATCCTAATTCCTCTCCCCTGTTCAGCTGAGGAGGGGGAGTGACAGAGCAGTTTTGGTGGGCACCTGGCACTTATCCAGGCCAAAGCAAAACAACTACCTATCCAGAAATCATTTCAGTGACAGAATCCAGGTGAACTGTTGCAAGCAATGACTCCTGTCTTGTTACTGTGAACTCCAAATAAATGTAAATGTAGTAGTGAGTAGGAGTCCTGGCATTTCTTAAATGTTCTGGGACAAATGTAGCCAGAACCAAGAGGGACTTATGAACTTAACTCCTTTTTACTCTTTACAATTTTTTTTTGAAGTATCTTTAGCACCAACAAGAAAATTACAGGAAATATTGCCAAAGTAGAAGAGGAAATATTTTTGTCAGTGACGGTGATAGAGACATAAAAAGGAAAGTGCTGAAAAATTGTCTTATGCTGTAACTCCATGCTATAGGCTAACTCAGCATGTGTATCCTGCTTCTACTATATGGCTTTTTCAGGTAAGAACTGCCAACAAACTGCCTTGTAAAATTAGGGAAAGACTCTAGCAAATACAGTTGATTATATCGATTCTTAGATTAGCTGTAAGAAAGAAATTCTTTACTATGAGGGTGGTGAGGCATTGAAAGAGGTTGCTCAGAGAAATCGTGGAAAGCCCCTGGAAGTGTTGAAGGTCAGGCTGGACGGGGCTTTGAGCAACCTGATCTAGTGGAAGGTGTCCCTGCCCATGGCAGAGGGATTGGAGTTAGATGATCTTTAAGACCCCTTCAAACCCAAACCATTCTATGATTCTATGATTCTAACATCAGCCCTCATGAAGGCTTAGCAAGGAGGCCCAGAGGAATACTGTAGAGAGTCATACTTTAAAAATGTAATCATTTCCCATTTGGAGCATAAACTTTGTCCAAGGGTCAGGCAAAAGAGCCCAGGAAAGCTAGAGAGTGAGCTGTTTAAGATGCAGTTTTCTTTTCCTCATTATACCATTCTCTGAGGGGCTTTTAAGAATAAAAACTGCCACCATGAGAGCTTCCCTGAGAAGTCTGAAAGGTAATTCACAGGAACACTCTAAAGCAGCTCTCTAAAGACTCCAGATTCAAACTGGAAATATGTCCCTGTGTTGCAATGCAAATGATAACTCATGGGGACTGAAAGTCTTGTCCTAACAGCTCTTGCCAGTGTGAACAGGGAACCTGCCAGTGTGGGGCTAGTGGTGAAGTCATCACATAGGAACTGTGAAGCAGAAGATGATCTGTAGCTAAGGGTAGAAATATTTTACTGATCATCACTGGCTCCTGTGGAGATTCCAAGGAGAGTGATGCAGTAGAGCTTTTCTGACTTGCCCAGAGCAAAATGGATTTGCCCAACTGTGGAGAATTTTGACAGAGACTCTGGCAGGGTATAAACCAAAGATCTCTTATCCCTTGCTTTCCAAGCTTCATAGCACTTTTCCTTGGGCACACACTACCAGTCCTTTGCTGATAGGGTCAAGTCTTGCGATCACCCGCCTCTGCTTCACGTTGATTGGTTAAACCTCTCCTTCCTGGGCCTCATCCTATTCGCCACCACAACTTCCTGAAAAGCAGTTTATCTTCTCCTTTAGGGGAACACAGCTGTTTTTTCAAGGCGTAAGTCGTTTATCTCCTTCTTCAAGGGCACACAGCTGTTTCGTCAAGGTCATACTCCTCATATACTCCTATACCCAACAACAAAGGAACATGTGATCAGGTGCAGGAAAGGAGAGGTGGTAAAAATGTAATTGCAATGTACACAGATTTCTTTCTCTAAGGGCAATAAAACTTCAGTCATGGTTCTCAGATGAGCAGAACATGAATTACAAGTTACTGCAGTGGGTTGTTTCTACAAACCTTGTAGATGTTCCATCAACAAGATACAAATCAACTTCTCTTTGTAGTATTCAGATAATTAAAAAAAAAAAAAAGATGTTAGTCACTAGCGTTAGAAACAAGCAACCTCGATCCAAAATAAAGAACACACACTGTTTGCACACTGCTCCCAAAGATTAAGGATTTTCTTTCAATTGTTCACAAGAACAGCAGTTAAACAGAACTATATGAAATACTTTTCAAAGCCCCAGCCACCACTCGTTTTCATGTTTGGTGACCACTATGATGTCTGAAGATAATCAGGACAATGGTAGTCTTAAAAATCAGGTTAGTTTAGGACATTTGTAGGACATTAAATAAGAGATTAATATAAAACCCCAAAATGGCCTGTGTGTCTGATCTGCTTAGAAAGTAACTGCTCTGTGTTAGAATCTGTCTAACTTTATATTTCACACCATGCCAAATACGTTTCTTCTGACTAACAAGCAATAAATAATTATAATGTTATTTAATACTATAAATTATAGATTAGCACATTAATAATTGTAATAGTAATGCTAGGGCTGAATCCATATATGAATAGTAAATTACTGCCTCTTTCTGTAATTCTTTTCCCAAATTAAATGAAAAACTTTTTGAATTCAGAAAAGAACTGCAAAAAATAGGATAAAAGATACTTGAAAGCATGGCATAGAGAGCTGGTCTGCATGCTAAACTTTTCCTGATGCTTGTTTTTTGTTTGGTTTTCTTTAGTTGACTGGAGATGAGTCAGCCAAGAAGAACGAAATACTTATCAGAGAGAGAGCGAATTGTCAGTGCAGTTGGGGGGGGCGGGAGCAGGGGGAGGGGGTGGTAGTAACTGAGGCTCCATTCCAGTCAGCAGAACCTGAATTTCAGGCTAAACTTTGGGTATCAGATGATCATCATAATGATTTCTGCTGCCACTTTGCTCTCCATGGCAAAGCGTACAAAGCGTCTGCAGCCGAGCTGAAATTAGTCCTATCCTGATGTCCCTCTCTAAATGTTTCCCCGTTATCTCCCACTTGTCTTGATAGCTAATACAGTTCCTACAGCTGCTATATCATATTAGGTCAGAGCGATGAAAACGAATGCCATTTTCTTGATGGCTTATGCAGAATTGTTGTAATTTGAATCGAGTCTCCCTAGCCTCTTTCTTTCTTTCCCTCCTATTTTTTCTGCCCCTCATACTGAATATATCGGGGCCCTGGCAAGCTGCCATTCTAACTGCACATTAGAAATGGTAGAGTTTTCCTCTATCTGATTCTCTAAAATGAGTTCACCAAAAGGTGCAGACCCAGCACATTTGTGGTTTTTCCTATAAATTACTTTAACACTGTGTCCAATCATATATATAATTTCAGATTTTCAATTTCAACTCACTGCTGTGTCAGCACAGACTCCACTGATATGTCTAACGTATTTAGCTTAAAATGAAACGGATGGCATTTCATTACCAGGAAGATAATATTTTTGAATATGTTTGCTGCATGGCAGGATCCATCATTATTCTGCCATTTTATGTTCAGGGTATGTAATAGCTTTTAAATGCTTTGATGTATTTTATTTTTATACGTAATATTTTTCTAATATCGTGGGGTGGTTTAACTCATTGGACACATTATAAAATCTTAATTGAATGCTTTTAAATATTAGTTAGGGGGGAAAGGCTTAACAAATTGCCAATATTTTGTTTGAAATTTGATAGAGAGTGGTGGAAACACTGAAAAACCCATCTCATTCTCACTGCTTCCCACTGCTCTTCAGCTTCCTCTGACACTCAAAACACTTTGAAAGGAAAAAAAAGGAGAAAGAAAATCCCAGAGTCCCCTGAGACGCTCAAGCTGTCAGCATGAAGGTAAGTAACACAGGAAATCTTGAACGTGCCCAACTGTGAATGACAGAAGCCCTCTTATTGGAGGAAGCTTCTGACAGGCCTGAAATCCTTAATACCTGGTTTCTCAGTCCTTTGACCAAAGTCCTGGAATTTTAAAACTACTAAGAATTCCTTAAAAGTTGGTTGTAGTGTCTTTTTTTTTTTTCTTGCAAGGAAATGACACTACTTATGTACATTAATGTAAAGCCACAGCTAAAAGCATTCCAAGACAACAGGTTACTATTAAAGGGCATTTCTTGATATTAGCAGCAGATGCTAAAATGAGCCATGATAACTGCTCCTTGCACTGGATAGTCCTGTTGTTATGCATTGCATGCAATCGAATAAGAATGCTTTTTGCTTAAATGAAAGTTGTCATATGATAGAGTGTGGTGTTATGAATTTCTACATCCAATTTCTTGCATTATCATGCTCTTTTTGCCTTTTCCTTTTCAAACATCTACAGCCACTCATTTTTACGATAGTTTCTCTTTGTTCAAAGAAGACACCCATTCCACAGATGATCGGTTTTGTATTGCAGAAAGCATCATTTTCCCTGACTTCTTTCAACTGCACTCTTCAGAGAGGAGGAAGTGCAATGCTATCCTTCTTACAGCAGGAGAAAGGTATAAATAAATTAAAGTCAACCTTCTCAAGGAGGGCTGCTTAAAATTAAGTACTTAAACTTTGTATGATTTCATGTTTTGCAGAGGTACCAAGCGTCTTAATCCTCTTGAAGCCGGCTATACATTCCTCAAAATCAGGTTACTTCTTTAGACACCTGAAAATGGGGCTAGGGACATGTCTTTGCATTCTGTGGCCAAAAGCCCTAGTCATCAAGGGTAGTTCAGCATTTAATTTGTGTTAAAACACGAAAGCACTTGAGACCGAAATATTTTGCAAGGTCTAATTTTGGCCACAAAGAGGTTAGTAGCAGACATCAAGAGACAACATTTTATTTTGTCTTATCTTACTGCTTGCTCAGACAGGCAGAATATCAAGTTTCTTTTTAGGGAAAGTGGCAACTTTTTATACGTACAAACTGTTTTTAACTAACTAGCAGAAGGAAAAAAGAATTAAATAATTCATAAATTGATGAACATACGCGTAATAATAACAATGACAGAGAAAAAAATGCCTAGTCAATAATTCACAGGAAGAAGAGGCTAAAAATTGTAACACATTTTTTGTTGGTCTAGCAGGAATTTGTGCTGAAAAATGAGAATATCAGAGGAGCTCTATGTTTTCTCAGCAAAAGATACTGGAAAATAAAACATATTCTAGATAAGTCTTTTTTATTTATTGTTGGGATTTCAATTATTTTTTTATGTTTTTCCCTGTGTGACAGACCACAACAATAATTCATATCTAAAGTATAACAGTTGTGTTTATAACAGCTCCTCCTCCTATCTTCCCAAATAGCTGGATTATCAGGGTAACGTGCAACCTTCTTTCTCCACCATTCACAACATGCTTTTATCTTCTTACTGTTTTGTGCCGACCACTTCTTCATTTTCCAGTATGTTTTAAACGGGATTTTTCAAGGGTATTTTCTATGTACAGGTATCAGAGTATCTACTACCACATAGATCCAGCGAAGTTAGTGTGAAGACACCCATTTCTCGTATTACTCTTTTGTATACTTTTTCCACGTATTATTCTGGGAATGCCCTGCTAGTGGAGATTTTGCAGTTGTGTTCTGCTTGAAGATCACACAAGTGAAAAACACCACAAGCTGCAGTGCCAACATTAATGCCAAAACATTACAGCAAAAGTCTCTGGGTTTCCTAGGTTAGCATACATAAATGGGGACCAAGTCAGACCCTCTGCCATGGTTAACATCTGCAAGGAGACAACTTCCTGATCCCAGATTCAGGCTCCACTGTCCTTGGTAAATTTGGAAGGTGGCCCAAAATTTTTTGAAGGCCAAGTTTTTGCCTTCAAAACCTGTTTCATGGAGTAGCTGAATCTTAATGCAGCTGTGGGGATTTTTGGTGCCTGGTGCACATTTTCATAAAGAACTCAAACAGTCACATCTTTGATCTGTACCTCAGTTTCTCCAGTGCAAGCTAATGGTAAAAACATTTACCCACTGCAATTGTGAGTCACACAAACTCAAAGATTAGTTATCTTGGCACCCTTCTAGTCGATTATGCCCACAGCACATCCATTTCTGAATATAAGGCAGTGCCTCACTGAAGTAACCCAGCCCTGAAACTGAATGTATTGAACTACACGTATCTTTGTTTAGAAGCTACCCTCAGTTAGAAGCTGCTCTCCTTTAGTAGCTGTACCATTACCCTGCAAGCCTGCAGGGAAACTAATTAAACTTAGTAGAAGCTACACTCCATGTAAAGCTGTAGAGAAAATTAATCAGATATTGTAGCAACCCTAGACTTGAAATGAAGGAAATGCAAATGCAGATCAATCCACACATGCCAGAATCTTTGTCAAGTCATTTTAACCCTTCTGTAAAGTGTTGTCTGATGTACATGTTACCTTATGTTAACAATGGAAGAAATGCAATGTGTCCCAGAAAACTATTGCAAGGAGGCTGCAGGTTCTGCTATTCTTTGCGTTGAAATATCACATAAATGCAAAATTTTAAGTTGGCTCATCAGAAGGCAATATGCTAATACAGCAACAAAATATGGTCATCCTTAATTATTTATTATATTGTGTTAAGCATATAGTTTGTCCCACATTCTGAAAGTGATTTGGCAGGAAATATGACCTTCGATACCTTGGCTGCTCTGGGTCTGTGTCCACCCACCTAAAGGAAGTTGCTTATTTGATCTATCTGCGTTTAGGTATCTTAGGCCAAAGCCTTCCTCAACAGCTGAGGAGAAGTGGGGCTACACGAGTGAAAACATCTGGCCTTATACTCAGTTAAGAGCACGCTTTCTAAGACTATTTTCTTACAAATTGCACAAAGTGACTATTATGCACATTGGTAAGAATTCTGATATAATTAGTGCATACATTCTTCATTTAAATTTCATGACAGGACTGAGCTGGGTTACTGAAAAGAACATACAGGGTAACAGACTGATTTGCCAAAACATCATTTCCAGACACTGAGTTCCTGGACAGGTCGTGTGGTTTCATTATGACTGTGTAGAATTAGAATAGAATAGAATAGAATAGAATAGAATAGAATAGAATAGAATAGAATAGAATAGAATAGAATAGAATATAGAATATAGAATATAGAATAGAATAGAATAGAATAGAATAGAATAGAATAGAATAGAATAGAATAGAATAGAATAGAATAGAATAGAATAGAATAGAATAGAATAGAATAGAATAGAATAGGAGTAGGAATAGAATAGAATAGAATAGTTGGAAGGGACCTACAACAATCATCTAGTCCAACTGTAGTCAAACAGCTACCTGAAAGAAACAGTTCAGCAGGATCCAAGGCAGAGTGAATACTCTTGTGGATTACAGCAGTTCTAGTCCTGTGTCTGCAAAGAAGCTGCAGATGTGGCCAACATGTCGCACCTCTCTGATACATGTGGTGCTCACTAAGAAGACCATGTGAGGGTTAGTCAAGCTCAACCCTGAATACTCCAGAGGGTAGGAAAGTAAAAAACCTGATAATTCTCAAGTAAATGCCCTCAGGCTCTGTGCTAAGGAAGATCTTTCCAATGGTGCTAAGGAAGACCTTGCAAACGGTGTCAACTTGTTAAAAAAAAAAAATCCGTGCACCACAATCAACATATATGACTTAGATTTTCATGTACTTCACCCAGCACATTTCTGGGTATTAGACCCTTATTTCTAATGGCAGATAAGCAGCTGTAACACTCACTGAAAGTTAACAGAAACTGCAGGAACTATGTTCTTCTCTAAATTGTCCCATAAAATCTAACCTCTGCTGAGGTAGCATATAATTCACTGCTGCCCTGAATAGACTACGCAGACATAGAAATAAAGCAACTCTCTATTCTTAGTTATTTAAAGTTTTAAATGAGCATAAATTACCTTTTCCTACAAGCCTAGGACTACTTTTCTTTGACTTGTTTTTGTTGTTTTCCTGACTTCTTAAACCAGAAGGTATGCAGGAATCCAAGCTCTAAACTTTCAGAATTTTCAGGTGGTGACATTACAAGCCATAATATGATGGAAATAGAGCAGTTTCTTGCTGTGCTTTAATTCTATTCTGTCTACAGCTAAGTGCTTAAGTGAAAAGTGTCTTGCCATCCTGCTTTAGTTTCAGATATCAGGTCCCACAACAGTGCAAAAAAAAGTGACACAAAACTTTATTTATGTATTTTGAACTAATGGGTCCTTTCTTAGCTCTAGTGCATATGAAAGTGACCCAGAAACTGTTCATAGGACTTGAAACACAACTTCCCATCCAGTTTCTCGGTTTTATTTTTGCTTTCATACTAAATTACTTATTTCAATTAAAAAAAAAAAAAAAAAGCTTATAAACTGCATTGGTAAAGGTAAGAGTTATTATACCCCTCTCTGGAAAGTAGCTATACATGAATATCAATATTTTATAGATGTTCAATGTCTGGACATCAACCTTTTGCATAAATCTTGACACAATAAAATTTGAAATTCCACAGTTCTTCATGACATGCTAGCCAGATATCAGCCACACTGGCAACAAGTATCTTGCTGGATAGGAAAATGCAGATTTGTTAAGAAGTTTATGCTTCCAAGTGCCCCATCTACAAGTGTGGCCCAGAAAAGAGGAGTAACTCCAAGAGACCCAGACATGAATTAAATAGGACGACTACAAATAATGTATTAAAACAAATTAATTAGAAAAAACTAATAACAGAGGAACCAGGACTATCTCAAGATCCACCTTTCGTCTATTTCAAGCTACTGAGCAGAACACGGTGCTGGAACCTTTTGCCCAGTTTCATCAAAATAAGTTTCAGCAATTAATGTGTTTGCATCAACCCATCTGTATTTTAGTTTGACAAAGAGCAAGCAGAACAGTAACATATTCTCTCCCTTTTTTAAGAAGCTGCTGCCAATCACTTACTCTCACAAAACTTTGTAGTCTAACATGCATTGAACTAACTTAAATCTTTCAAATCTCAAACAGTACGATTAGACCTATGACCCATGACTGAAAGATTTGCCATTGGCCACACCCTAAGCCATTTCAATTTTAGATGACTTACAAAAAAACCCACATTGCTCTTATGAAATGTACACTCTGATTGTACGGAGAAAATCATCCAGCAGGAATTTCTTATACTTCTAAGACTATTTTAATTTAGGGGGGTGGATTTTTTTGAAAAATAATTAAATTAGGGAGGAAACTACATGTACAATTTTATACTTACAGCTGGATGCTTCTTTATTACATTTTTGCCCACAGAGGAGATTCTGGTATCCAGACCACTGAGCAGGACAGGGTTCTGCTAGTTTGTGGCAAAACAACAACTGAATAAATGTAAGTCTACCAGAAGCCTTTCTGAAACAGGTTTTTAAGGGACGGCCCCAGCTGTGAAACAAACTCCCATAAAAACTAGAAGCCATCCCAAATCTCCACATTTTCCACTTTAAGTGAGAAACATATTTAATCTGTCTTCTTCCACATAAACATATAGCTCAATGCACTTAAAAAAAAAAAATAAATCATAAAAACCCTACATTTCCTTAACAGTTCTCCTTCTAGAGGGAGAAACCAAGAGAAAGAACATGGATTAGTTATAAAATGTAATGTGCAACATGTTTATCATCATTCAAAGCAATAGGGATTATACAGTCAGTATAATCAGAGAGAAAAAAAGCAGAGAGAAAAGAATTACAACTATCAGCTTCTGAAAGAGGTTTTGAAATGTTTGCCTTAATAAACAGATGTATTTTATGGACAGCACATTAGCAGTTATCAGCTTAAATGACGTTATACTTTTTAAGAGCCAACTCTTTTAATCTCTTAGCAGTTTAGCACTGTGTAATTCTGCTGACTTCATTCACTTTTTGTTTTATAATGAAGTAGCTGCTTGAAATTGAGCCCATATCTTTGCTTATTTTTAACCTGTGAAAAGTTTGTTAGCTGATGCACGATGATTTTGTATAGCCTTCAGTTGCTCATGTGCTATTAGGGCATCTTAGACATTCATACAAACACATTCAGACCAGAAACTTACTACTCAGAGCAAAAACAATACCCTTATTCAGCTAGGAACTATAATTACTAGTCTCCAAGATTCTTTGGTTAAATCAAATTATATAATAAAGACTGTAATATTTCCCCAATAAAACATGCGCTATGGAGAAAGAAATGTTAAGATCGCCATAGCATCTTTATTTTCCATCTATCCATTAATTAAATACAGGATAT
Organism: Opisthocomus hoazin; assembly: GCF_030867145.1. Taxonomy (NCBI): domain Eukaryota; kingdom Metazoa; phylum Chordata; class Aves; order Opisthocomiformes; family Opisthocomidae; genus Opisthocomus; species Opisthocomus hoazin. Next base: position 51,809,021 of record NC_134454.1, read on the forward strand.
ATTCCAGGCACACTCCAAGACACAGAGGTTTGAGTCCAATTTATACAAAGATGCCTTCACCTTTGTAACACTATACAAAGAAACCTGAAAAAGGTAAGCATGCCAGGTTTAAAGCCTCTTTATATATACATAGTGAGATCAACTTCTTTGGTAAATGTGTGTGAGACTCTTAATTCTTTTAACTAAAAAGAACCAACCAGGTCACAACGTATTAAACCATGGATGAGGCTGAAGAAGTACTTTTAAAAGCAGCCCCTTAGCAGTTTTTTTATGACGAGCCATAGAAGTTGTGCTTGATTTTTTATCACTGTTCTATAAGAGCCAAAGTGTAGTTCCCTCGTGTGGAATTACTGTATTGTTGCAAAGTTCATAATTTAGTCATTCATGGATTTGCTATAAAATTCATACATTTGTTAGCTGGATTTTATCCTGAATTGTATGTCTGGAAGTCACTAAATTTGAAAGTACCTCAACGAGAGGCAGTTCTTAGTACTGACTTATCCATATCAGCTATTACAGAAGGTGGAACAATCACCTCTCGTGGTTCAATGCACTGCTGGATCTGCTTAAGGAAATAGTGCCAGGTACACACCAACTCCAGAGAGCACTGCTGTGCACCTGTGTAGTGATACATCAAGAGGATTTTCTTTTCTTTGACAACAGATCTCAATGCCTTGCGGTGGGCTATTCTCCTGTACACACTGGTGTTCTTTTCGACTTGTATTGTGGGAAAGACATAATACTGCAATTTATCATCTGCTCTGTCCATATCTTGCCCTCCTCACAAAAAAAAAAAAATCTCTGTCTATGGCTGGCTAAAATGTTGCACGCCGTTCTATGCACTCGGATTACAGCCAGTCCACACATCCACAACTTCCTTGTTTGACAACAGCTCCAGGCCAAGAAGAATGGAGTTACTTGTGTCACTTGGAGTCCTCAGACTACAAGAATTAAAAAATTCCCCATACGTGGAGGCTCAGACTTGAAGTTCTACTTTTGAAAGTGGCCCTGAGATACTTCCAGAGCCATCTTTTCACCTCCAGTCACAAATTTTTCAGAACCATAGTGTATTCAGGACAACAAAAGAGAGTCATGAAGATAGGGATGTAGACCTTTCTGTAAGAATGAATGCAGACAGCACTGCTATCTTCAGAAAATACAAAATCACCAAATTTTCCCATAGTGAAGAACAGTCATAATGGGAACTTAGTTTACAACACTGTGTCTCCTCTTCTCCAGTGTCTTTACTCTTGAAAGCTGTCATATTCTCTCTGTAAGTTAGTCTTCTCTCCATCACAAGAAGCATAATTAAACATCTCCTCCAGTATCACCACTTACACCTAACTTTCTGGACAGTTAACCAGGAGTTCTCACTCAGGACTCTCTGATACATGAGATACACACAGAGAATACAAATAATACTGACTGAAGCAGACTTCAGTCAAAGCTCATGTTGAAAGATCAGATGAAGCACAAAGGCGAATTGCCCATAATCTTTCAACATGAATTATTAGTGGAACTTAACAAAAAACAAGCCCTGATACGGGCCAGCAGAGCAGAGGTGAGAACCACACAGCCAGAGCAACTTGACAGAATGGTCAGTCAGAAGTGGAATAGATGTGGAGAGATTTTTTTGAGATTTTGTGTTATGCTTACTGCACGTTTTCAGAAGTTTGGGAAGGAATGAGAGTTATGGAAAAACACATTCACAGAAACAATTCTCCAGTACTGCAAAAGCTGTGTTAGGTATTCATTCAAAGTGCTGTCGAATCACACATACAAAAATTACTGCTTAATGGTTTTATTGAACACTCTGATCCCCCTGCTTCTGAGTCGCTCGCTGTGGTTATGCAAAAGAAAGCAGGAGGTGTATGGTTCGTAAGTGGAACGAATTGATTTCTCTTCTATAGATTTAGCTAGTGTTTATCATCAACTGCTTCTGCACCAAGGCAGTTATGAGTGACTTGACCTCAATGGGAGGCTTTTTTGCATTTGGAGGACTTTTCCACTATCATCTTGCATACGTTTGCCAGCAACTTTTCATAAAATTGCAATAGATGTGTTGCAGAAATTGAAAGCAATGTAAAGCCAAATAAATGAGAAGGTTTATTCAGAGCTAATAGTCTGCCATAGCACTGTGTAATTCTGCGGTTTCCTCTGGAGTAAGTCTGTCCAAGAACAAGTGAGGAAAAAAACCCCAAAACTTTTTCAAAAAACTTCGTGCTGCTGGGCACCACCAATTTCTTGAAGCATGATCTTACCACAATCTGTCACAAACAACAAACTCTTGCATAGTCTTTAGCACAATCTGCCCATTTGATGCCGCAGAATCTTTTAGTCATGTAAATTGCCACAGATATGCTATTACATTGATTGGTCATTAGAGTAAGTGATCTGAAATAACCTTCATGTTACATGTTGCCATGTAAAAATAATGCCACCTATTTGGCCCTGGTGTTCAGCCACTAAGGAAACACCTTCTAAATCATGTGTCTTAATGGCTCTTAGGTTACCTCTGCCAACTTTGCTGTTTTCCTGCAAGGTGCATGTAGGTTTGTTAGTTTGTTAACCCCAGTCCAATGGGGAATTTGAAAAACTTAGTCACGTCCTACGCAGCCTGTTAAGAACTAAAACAAGCCATAGTGTCTGGCTGAAACTGACTTTCTTCATCATTCTCTGACCACACCAGATGCTTGTTACTGTATCATTTAGCAAGCCTTTTTCAGAAAAGGTCCTTGGTGACCTCTAGCAGGCTGTCGTCTTCTTTTTCTCTATGAGCAATCAAGCAACTGTAACAAGAAAGTCATTTTCTGAGTAGTGAGAACCTGGACAAAATGCACCGTGTGTGAGAGAGAGAGAGGACAAAACAGTGACAACAGTCAATTCACAACCTTGACATTTTTTGCCTTTGCTGCATTTGAACATTTTTCAACAGGAGAGACGTTATTTGGGCTATCCCTGTACGAGACACTCTTTCTTTAACTCACAGAAAGTTTTCAGATTTTTTACACCACTGTGGATGAAAACACAATTGTGGAAAATCAAAAAAAAAAAAAAGAAGAAAGAAAGAAAAAAGCATGAGCAGAAAAGCATGTATGCACAGCTGTTCCAGGATAGGAAATAACATTGTTAAAATTTGAGCCTGATTCTGGGATAGCATGTTTTCGTCCACACATTTTCTGAATCAGAAAAGTATCTTCATTTTTAATTCTCCCCTACACTATGGAGTGCTTTGACTACCAAGCTATTGGCTAGTCTGGAACTGGTCTTCCTTCAACATAAGTAGACAAAGTAAATTTAAACAAGTTGTGTCAATCATTTCTGGTTGTCTTGGAGGGACAAAGGAGAGGTGAAATGAAGCGAGAGGGGCAAGAGGGTAGCTCTGAGGGTTGCTTAGTCAGTGACATGTAGCGTTTCATTATTAAACCTCTGGAAGAGAGGGAACAAAAGATAGAGAGCAGTAGAGAGATCACAGTGTCTTCACAGATCACCGCCACATTTTCAGAACTTTGTCAGAGTTGTAGCCTGCATACCAATACCTGGTGCAACACTGGACAGAAGCAGAGGGTACAGCTAATTCTGACGGCAAGGAGAGCACCACATCTAACAATGGCACCCCTCTGTCTTTCAAAGTCTCTTGGCAAGCGAGTACCAACATTTGCCTTTCACAGCTTGCTGACAATTTGTAGCTTGTCTCTAATTGTTACAAAAACATGCTTCATTTAACTGAAACCTTGTTGTACTCCACCAGGAAGCAGCTGATCGATACGACAAGAACGTTTCAAAATATGTCGAAGGGATTTCTCCAACAGTTTCAGAATGGCAGCCTTAGGGGTTATCTCTGTCCATACCAGCAGTAGTTCATATGTAGGTTGTTATTAGATTGTTCATACTAACGATGGTACTGCCATGCCTTCTGTGATCTTCTGAGGCAAGCGTGCCTGTCTCCAGTCGTTCACTTCATAATGCAGATGATGGGTGAAAACACATCATGAGCTTCACCACAGCATGGAAGTCCAGTCTGCGATCTCTCCTGTTGACTTCTTCTCCCTTCCCGTATCCTCATCACTGCCTAAAGCAACAAAAGACTTAATTGCTGGAGGGTAGTGTCGTCGATCTTTCTGGAGATTCAGCTGCCTGGTTTCAGCTTGCAGGCCAGGAGGAACTGAGCAGTTCCCTTCAGGTAATCTATATGGTCTAGCAGTTCACCATGTAAGCAATGCCTTATCGATTTCTGCCATACCCTCCATAGCTGACTCAAAGATCAGAGGGTCTGACAATGGCTAACAAGTTTAAACCATTAGTCCCATTTGTAACTACTTGGTGAAAGGCTTGTCAGTCTCAACACACCTTATATTGCAGCTTTTAGTGGATTTTGAGTCCCATTCATTTTGCCACAATGACCTCTGTAGTTAATGGGAGTTATTGGAAAATTATTTTTTTCTTTAGAAGCTTTTCCTTTCGCCTCCCTGCTTTTTCTTTTTGGAACATAAAAGCCATTTAGGTTGTGAAGTTACAAAACAGCAATGCAGGCAATAATCTGTTGCTCTCCAGTGAGAAAATACGTGGCCTTGTGTACTGTATGTTGTGTCTGATACTAAAAAACATCTTTGTCATTCAGGTGCCAACAAAGTAAGTCATTTTGAATAGAAAGGTTTGCTGAGAGCAGTATTATTCTTTTAAATGGTCATATTAAAAATCCTAACCCTCTTCAAGGTTGAGGACGTGCCATTAGTATAATTTCACCATACTAAAACCTTTCTTTTTTCCCTGTCTAACCTTCTCAGAGCAATAGTTTGCAGTTTTGTCATATGCACAGTAATATGACTTCTTTTAGATCAAACCATGTGAGATTTCTACTACCGAATGGACCAGTTATGCCAGTTTTCATAATAATTAACACTACATATGAGAAGCAGGTCCTATTAGCTTTGGCTCCCTTAGGTCACTCTCAAGGGCTGCTCCAAAAGTGGTGTTCACCATCCTTGTTCTTCCTACAGACCTAACAGCCCTTGGGATTTCCCCACTGTTCACTAGCTGGAGTAACCTTAGGCCAGAACCATATCTAAAACAATATCCTGTTGAAAGGACTGTGCTTAGCATTATCTTTTAGTTTCTGTGCCAAAAGAGATGATGACTTGCAAGGTTTAGGGGAAGAACCAGGATGCTCCAGAGCAAATTTACTGGGCTAAAGATACATCTGTATCTTGATGCTAAGATCTAGTCAGATCCTCTCAGGGACCACAGCTTACATCCCATAAAAAGAAACACCTCAGCCACTCTCAGATTCACCAACAGGATGTCCACATTGCTGGAGCCTGCCAAGGTGAGGCTTGACCACTGTAGTGGTTGATGTGAGCATAAATTCCAAGCACTTACTGGTAGACCGTGCCACTCCGCAGACAAAATGGTGACCAGCAGTACGTACCTAACTTCTAGATGCAAAGCCTCCAGCTCCAGAGTGGCAGCACACTGGCTTCTAAATTCCCATTTTACTCTGTTGGCCCTTTTTTATCTGCTTTGCTTATAAGACCATTTGTACCATTTCTCTATTTCAACCATTCAAACAGAACAGAAATTTAGTTCTGTGTAGCTGTCTTCATCACAGGAGTCTGTGAAGCCGCATGTCCTCCAGTTTATCCCATCCTGAAGAAAACTTCTGTCCCAAAAAGCAGCTAAACCAGATCCATTCAAACGTCTCCTGGAGTGGGCCCATGCTTGCTGTGATTATGTGCAAATACATCAATCATCTCTTCTGTTCCAGGGTCTCAGAGTCCACCATACGCTATCAAACAGCACCTTCATTTGCTATCTGCATGAAGTCATTTGGGGTTTGCACTCTGATGTACATCCCTTGGAGTCATGGATCTATGTACCTAGGTGTTGCCATTGTGAAAGCCACTGATAAATCTACAGGAATGTGAGTTCAACTGCACCTTGTCATCCTGCCAAATATTTAGCAAGTGCAATTTTCAGCATCTCATAACTGTTGACATTTGTTTCTCCTTGGCACCAGCATGAAAAGTAGCACTAGCAAATTGTCAGGTCCTATCTCAGCAGCTGGGTAATGCACAGAGCTCATCCATTTCTGGTGGGTGCAAGGAAGCCTCCCCCAGGAATGCCTGACAGCAACTACGCATGAACTGCCAGCAGACCCTCAACACCTCTCATTTGAAAGAAAATGTGTGTCCTTCTTTCAAGGCTCATTACAACCACCATTAACAGGAGGAAGGCTTACGGAAGCAGGTGACAGGGCCTCTCTCCTGTCTCACAGGGAACACATATTGTCTGCAGCATGCTCTAGAAGTCCAAAACAACATTCCTGCTCTGTAGTTGGGGCTGCAGCACCTCTCTAAGCCCTCACGACATTCAGGCACTGCCACAAGTATCTGCTGATCTCTGTTCCTTCCTCTAATATCTGTGCTGCAGATGCAACTGCAATTGCTAAATTGTTGCTCTGGCCAGTGCCAAATGTTAGACAAAGTATGCACTTGCTCCGAATGCCAGCTAAGTCCCAGGTGTTATTTGGAGAATGACAGTATTTCTCCAGTTTCCTTCTCCATTCCTGCAGGCCTTCAGTCCTGGAGCTCTTCCTTGCCACGTTTTGCACTGCAGGACAGGTCAGTTATTCTTTCATTGTCACCTCTTCCAGAGTCAGAGTATGCAATGCTGACATCTGGGCACTACAGGGTGGGCGGGGAAGTAGAGTGGGCACTGGCTTAAAAAGGCATAAATAGCATTTGTAACACCACTGTTGATGGCATGTGCTGTGTTCACTTCCATGGCTGTGATAGTTATGTGGAGAGACCAAATATTTCAACACCATCCTTTCCAGAGGAAGTCAGAGGGTTGATAAAAAACGGTTTCTGCTGCCTCCTTCCCTTTAGGTGTCTGCTGCCTTCTTCCCTTTCCACACCCACTGACCAACATCCCACCAGTTGAAAATGCGGCCATGAATATCGTGTACAGTGTACACAGTGGCTGTTTTCTCAAGGATTTCAGGAACACCTCAGACCCTGAGTGAAAACCCTTCCCTTCTCCCCAGCTAATGCAACAGGAGTTACTTGTCCTGGCTCCCTAACTGCCTCTGTCCTGGCACAGCACTGCTCTCCTGCTGGCAGGCCGCAAAGACAGCCATCGTCCTCAGCCAGTGAGTCACCTCTGTATGGCCATGGCCTCTTCAAGAAGGTCTACCCCTACACACATCCCTGCCGAGCAACACACCTGGGGAAGCAGACATAACTGACTGGCTGCTAGAAAGAAAAGCACTCTGTGCCCCAGCTGCACCACAGAGCTATTTTATCAGAACATGTGGCTCTTAGGGAACTCTGGGCAGTGAAATAAGGATGCAGTGAGACAGGCCATATTTTATAGCCGTGATAGTAATCTGCAGCCAGGCCAGGAGCAATGTTGGGTTGGGACAAAGGATGGAGGGGACCTTCCTATGGCTGCCCAGAAGCACTGTGGGTACAGTGCCAGTAGGATGCCCTCAAGAATATTTCAGAGGCTCCTTGGGCATAATTCTACCTCAAGGAAGTAAAAAAATAACAGTATAGAAGCAGTAAAAGAAATCAATGTGTAAGAGTGAGAAAGGGTAGCCAGCCACGGTCCTAATAAAAGTTAGGTATACGCTTAATATCACAGAATTAAAAGGAAGCGTCTGAACTTTACCTCTTCCCTGACCTAATCAGGAAGACCTGAGCATCAGGCTCTGTACTTCTTTTGCCGTAGAGATATTGCTGATGTGTAGCATCAGAGAAAGGGCCTATCATATCCTATTTCCTTTAGGTACTTGGATTCAGCAAAAGATATGTATAACTGAATACAGTTCGGGGAGGGTTCCTCAATCTCAGTATTCCCTAATTTATGTTTCTCTTGTAAATAAATATTGTTGGCTGGCTGTATTTTCCATGCTGTGCACCTCAGCCAGCCTCAGGTCAGAAGACAGAATCGTATTTTGCCTGCAGAATCACTTAAAACATATTTCTGGTTTGACTTTGTCATTCCACCTCCAAGCTGAGGTAAGATGAAGTGTCCGTTTGCACAGTTTTCCCAGAGAACATTTTCTGAATGTGGTGTTCACCTTATCTTGAAGTTACAGTACTTTACTTATTTAGACAGCAGCCATAAAGAGGCATATATGTAGACAGCATGTTTTTATCTAACCTCCAAGTAAAAGAGGTTTACAAATCCAGGCCAAATATGACAGAAGTGTGGAAGATCACAGTCCTCCCAAGAAATACATCAAATAAATAAAGAATGAAACACACATTTTTTCACTAAAACACGAATAAAGAAAATGAGATCTTCTCAGTCAGTGATTACTTTCTCAACTATTATTTCTGGGCCTGGCATCTATAGGCTGCCATATTATGACTGCTTAACTGTAGCATGGAGTACAGGAAATTGCTGTTATCTTTTAGAATAGTGCAATTCTTTGACAATGTAATACTCTTTACACACTTTACTTCCACCTGGTTGGATGTCTGTTTTGTGCTAGTAGAAGCAGATAAAACCTGTCCCCCAGTACTGCCAGTTGGAGAGATGAGCAGCAAGACCAAACAGGGGAATAACTCTCTTAAAAATGGCACTTGGGAACAACTGCCATAAACATGCTTCTGGATTTCTTATGGATCATCAGCGGTTTCACAACGACTGCTGGCAGGACCCATGTGCTATTGTTTAAAAGAAATAGAGCTGGAGGTTGTTCCCAATCTGCTGGCAGGTTTATACTCATTACTTTATTTAAAAGGCATGATGAGTGTTCGCTGTAGATTATCCTATAAGCTTTATTTTCTTCTTGAGAACACATAAAAAGAAATTAACTTTTCTCAATATAGCTTAAGAAATATTTGAAAAAAAGAATTAAAAAGCTAAAAATCATCCTGGATTGTGTAGTGACATCTTGTGGTGCAAAGAGAGCACAGCTGAGCAGGAGTTCAGAGTAGCGTTTATTATCAACAGAACTCCAAATAGCACTTCGTGTCTGGCTTTTGATTGCCTCCCCAGAGGACTGTAGCGGGATTATTGTTGCACCCTGTTCATTATGCCACCAAAAATGCTTTTTCTGAATGGAGTATTAACTTATAATTAATCACCTCACATTAATGTAAATTTATCCATGCAAGCATATTTAATGAGAGCTCTTTCATTTTTCATAATATTTTAATAACAGAGCACTAAGGGATATATTGTAAGATATAAAGTTACGTGAATAGTGTTTATAATCTGGGTCTATTCAAGAGGTTCCAATTCTTTCTTTCAAGGAAGCTGAAAAATGGCATAATTTGAATGTATGCACTACCATTATGATTAACCTGCAAAATGTATATACTCACAGAAAGGCACACACTGCCCTATCTTAATGACACCCTCCATAGAGGTCATACATAACAATGACGTGTTTTCCAATAAGAGTAGTTATAAAATAATAGGACTTAATTTATCTTAGGAGACTCAGCACAGCAGTACGTCACCATAACAAAGTGGAAGCCTTTCAGTGAATGCAACGAATGTTCATGCAAGTGGATATATTTAAATGTGTGGCAAGTTTTAGGGTTATCTCATTCCATTTTTTAAATCCCAGTTCTGTAAACAGTGTAAGGGTCTGGTATTTCAACGACTACTGATGGTAGCTGCTACTGAAAAGACTGGTTTCTTGTGAATAATAAGTCTGTACTCGCAGGAGATCACTACTACTGCATTTTAGGCAACACCATTTAAACCTTACCTCCTCCATGAAATGCAGAAAAAATAGCAATATGATCTAGCATTCCTTGACAAATTTCCTGTTCAAAGAGGAGTCATGTAGGTCATGAACAATAGTAACACCTCAAGATCTTCAGGAACTCAGAGGCCTATATATAAAGCAAACGTTGTTCAAACTTGTTCTCACTATCCACAGGTAAGCCTGGAGTAAAATTGTCTCTCTGGAGTGATCTGGACCATAAGCAATCCCTAATGTTGTCACCCCGGCTCAAAATTAATGTGCATTCTGTTAGCTTTCCAGAGAGTCCTCCTTTGCTCTCATCCAAAAGGTGTGTTGTCCAGTGTGACATTAGAGGAGCTAATAAATTAAATACAAGCAGCCAACTGTTTTAAACTATAAATATCAAGAATAACAACATCACCACTTGAAAGAAACCATTAGGTGTTTTGTACTGTAAATCGATCATGACCAGTTTCTACTCACATTAGAAATATTCGTTACTAAAGCAATCAGTTGTTGAAAAAATTTGATATTTCTCCAGGATTAATGGCCACTTGGGAGCAGACTAAAGCTTGCTGTACATCCAAGGCCATTAAGACCATTTCATACTTAGTAAGAAGAAAATGCCCAGTAAAAAAACCTGTTTATTCAAGATGTTTATGTTTCCCAGTTGAGGAAATGTTTGATCCTTCCAATTAAGGATCTTCCTGTGCTTTACAAACAGCAGCGAATTCCTAGCTCTGTGTCTTGGTTTCGGCTGCCGCCGGCAACAAAAGTGCCACGCGGCGGCCCCTCCCCCCACCGGCGTGCGGAGGAGAATGGAAAGAAACAGGCAGAAACTGGTGGGTCGGGATAAGGGCAGTTTAACAGAACAGCAAACAGAGGGAAACAGGAACAACAACGGTACAAATAAGGAGAAAAACACAACAACGAACTGCATGACCCAGACAGCCGCTCTCCCAAACAGGCCCGGCGCCGCACCCCCACAAGCTGCGAGTGAGTTCCCGCCGCGCCGCCCCGGCCACCGGAACCCAGCGTGACGGCACATGGTATGGAATACCGGGCTCTGTTTGGCCAGGTGGGGTCAGCCCCCATCCCCCGGCTGTACCCCTTCCAGGAGTCCGGTGAAAATTAACCCTATCCTGGCCAAACCCAGGACATTATCCACCCCTTATTGCATACCATTTACGTCATGCCCAGGTCCCCCATTGTCCAGTTGATCACCACCACTTCTCCTGTCTCCAGATATCATTCCCTTAGTCTATGGATCATCACTCTAAAGTGTCCGTTGAGTTCATTTAATCCATGACTTCGGGCTCCATCTGTCGTAACGGTCTTCCGTGGCAGGAGAGGTGATGTGTGGTGATGGGCGGTCACTTGCTGCATCCGGAGCTCACGGCTGATGTATCTGTTGCAGCCTGTGCCCACAGTCTGCAGGAGACGTTGATCTTGATGAAGTTGCTGGATGCCAGTTGTTGAAAACCAGGTCCAGTTCCATCATCGCTGTGCTCTGCTGGGTTTTCATCGAAAAAGTCCATCCTTCTTTAACCTGGACGATTCTTACTATGCTACTACTGGTACAAAATATAACAATTATAACAGTGATAACAGACAGTGACAGGGTTATTTAACAATTAACTTTATACAATTTATTTATGGACTATTCTCGCCCAAAATTAAATCCCCATGAGGTACACATCGGACTTCCCCATCCTTCCGCATTACCCACCAGGTACACCCAGGTCCTTGAGCAAAAGCAATCCCGCGGACGGGCTTGCCTTTGTCCGAGGCAGGACTAACCCAAACTGTCTTCCCTAACATGTTCCGCATGTGCACTACAGGGACTTTATCCCCTTCTACAGGGCGCTGAGGTTTTGACTGGGCAGGACCAGTCTGGTTGGTGGACCCTCTGGTGTTAACGAACCAGGTGGCCTTTGCTAAATCGGTATCCCAATTTTTGAAAGTCCCACCCCCCATTGCCCTCAAAGTGGTTTTTAGCAGCCCGTTGTACCGCTCGATCTTTCCAGAGGCTGGTGCATGGTAGGGGACGTGATACACTCGCCCAGGTGTCTATGAAGCTGTTGGGAAAGTGAGTCCCGTTGTCCGACTCGATTCTTTCGGGAGTGCCATGTCACCACATGTCACCACAGGACTTGTTTTTCCAGGCTCAGGATGGTATTCCTTGCGGTGGCATGGGGCACAGGGTAGGTTTCCAGCCATCCGGTGGTGGCCTCCACCATTGTGAGTACATAGCGCTTGCCTTGGCGGGTTTGTGGCAGTGTGATGTAGTCAATCTGTCAAGCCTCCCCATATTTGTATTTTAGCCATCGTCCTCCATACCACTGAGGCTTTACCCACTTGGCTTGCTTGATTACAGCGCATGTCTCACATTCATGGATAACCTGTGCAATGGTGTCCATGGTCAAGTCCACCCCTCGGTCACGAGCCCATCTGTATGTTGCGTCTCTTCCTTGGTGGCCCGAGGTGTCATGGGCCCACCGAGCTATAAAGAGTTCACCCTTATGTTGCCAGTCCAGATCCACCTGAGCCACTTCAATCTTAGCAGCCTGATCTACCTGGTGGTTGTTTTGATGTTCTTCAGTGGCCCGACTCTTAGGGACGTGGGCGTCCACGTGACGGACTTTTACAACCAACTGCTCCAGACGGGCAGCAATATCTTGCCACAATGGGGCAGCCCAGATAGGTTTGCCTCTGCGCTGCCAGTTGTTCTTCTTCTATTGCTGCAGTCACCCCCACAAGGCATTGGCCACCATCCAAGAGTCGGTGTAAAGATAGAGCACTGGCTACTTCTCTCGACTGGCAATGGCTAAAGCCAGCTGGATGGCTTTCACCTCTGCAAACTGGCTTGACTCACCTTCTCCCTCGGCAGTTTCCGCGACTTGTCGTGTAGGGCTCCATAGAGCAGCCTTCCACCTCTACTGCTTCCCCACAATACAACAGGACCCATCCGTGAACAGGGCATACTGTTTCTTATCTTCTGGCAGCTGGTTATACAGTGGGGCCTCTTCAGCATGTGTCACCTCCTCCTCTGGCGATGCTCAAATATCTTTGCCTTCTGGCCAGTCCATGATTACCTCCAGAATTCCCAGGCGACTGGGGTTTCCCATTCAGGCGAGCTGGGTGATCAGCGCGACCCACTTACTCCACGTAGCATCGGTGGCATGATGCGTAGAGGGGACCCTCTCTTTGCACATCCAGCCCAGGACCGGCAATCGTGGAGCTAGGAGGAGCTGTGCTTCAGTGCCGACCACTTCTGAAGCAGCTCGAACGCCTTCATATGCTGCCAGAATCTCTTTTTCAGTGGGAGTATAGCGGGCCTCGGATCCTTTGTATCCCCGGCTCCAGAACCCCAGGGGTCGACCTCGAGTCTCCCCTGGTGCTTTCTACCAGAGACTCCAGGTTGGGCCATTCTCCCCGGCTGCGGTGTAGAGCACGTTTTTAACATCTTGCCCTGACCGGACTGGACCAAGGGCTACGGCATGAACTATCTCCCGTTTAATCTGCTCAAATGCCTGTCGTTGCTCAGGGCCCCATTCAAAATCATTCTTCTTCCGGGTCACGTGGTACAGAGGACTCACAATTTGGCTGTAATTTGGGATGTGCATCCTCCAAAAACCCACAACACCCAGGAAGGCCTGTGCTTCCTTTTTGCTGGTTGGTGGAGACATAGCTGCTATTTTGTTGATGACATCCATTGGGATTTGACGGCACCCATCCTGCCATTTTATTCCCAAAAATTGGATCTCTTGCGCAGGTCCCTTAACTTCACTTCGCTTAATGGCAAAACCGGCTTTCAGAAGGATCAGAAATATTTTCTCCCCTTTCTCAAAAACCTCCTCTACTGTGTCGCCCCATATAATGATGTCGTCGATGTACTGCAGATGTTCTGGAGCTTCACCTTTTTCCAGTGCAGTCTGGATTAGTCCATGGCAAATGGTGGGACTGTGTTTCCACCCTTGGGGCAGTCAATTCCAGGTGTACTGGATGCCCCTCCAGGTGAAAGCAAACTGTGGCCTGCACTCTGCTGCCAAAGGGATGGAGAAGAATGCATTAGCAATGTCAATTGTAGAGTACCACTTGGCTGCCTTTGACTCCAGCTGATATTGAAGTTCTAGCATGTCTGGCACGGCAGCACTCAGCGGTGGTGTGACTTCATTCAGGCCACGGTAGTCTATTGTCAGTCTCCACTCTCCAGTAGACTTTCTCACTGGCCATATGGGAACTATTAAAGGGTGAGCAAGTTTTGGTGGTCACTCCTTGACTCTCCAGCTGGCGGATCAGTTGATGAATGGGGAGAAGGGAGTCTCGGTTGGTACGATACTGTCGCCGGTGCACCGTTGTGGTCGCGATTGGCACCTGTTGTTCTTCAACCCTCAGCAACCCCACAACAGAAGGATCCTCTGAGAGACCAGGCAAAATGGACAGCTGTTTAATTTCTTCTGTCTCCACAGCAGCTATGCCAAAAGCCCATCGATACCCCTTTGGGTCCCTGAAATAGCCTCTCCTAAGATAGTCTATCCCAAGGATGCACGGAGCCTCGGGGCCACTCACAATGGGGTGCTTCTGCCAGTCCTGCCCAGTGAGGCTCACTTCAGCCTCCAGTACACTCAGCTCTTGGGACCCCCCTGTCACTCCCGAAATGCAAATGGACTCTGACCCTTGGAAATCTGATGGCATTAAAGTACACTGTGCACCGGTGTCCACTAGAGCTTTATACTCTTGTGGATCTGACGTGTCAGGCCACCGAATCCACACCGTCCAATAAATGCGGTTGTCCCTTTCCTCCACCTGGCTGGAGGCAGGGCCCCTCTAATCCTTGTCAGAAAATTTGCTGCTCACCTGCTGTAAAAATGACTTGGAGGTCCCCTCCAGAGGATCGGAATCAAGGTCAAACAGTCTACCTGGTCTGGAGAGCTGGCTGCTGGAAACTGTGGAGCGGCATTTTTCCTAACAGAGTCCCCTTTTCTGATTGTTTTACCTCGCAACTCACGTACTCGTGCCTCTAGACTTGAGGTGGGTTTTCCATCCCACTTCCTCATGTCCTCTCCGTGGTCACGCAGGTAAAACCACAGGGTGCCCCGGGGTATATAGCCTCTATATTCCCTCTCCTGAGCAGAGAAACACTTGCCCCTAATAGCTGAGACACTGGCCCGTACAGGTGGGGAGTAGGACATACTCTGTTCGAGTCGCTGGACCTTCTGAGACAATTTATTTACAGCTGAGACAAGGGAGGAAGAGAGACTTTCCTCATATTGCCGGAGTCTGACAGCCCCCTCATCCACTGTTGGTGCCTCCTTACCTTTCCAGTTTACGACTACCAGTGAGTTGGCATATGAGGAGGGTGCGCTCCGCACAAACTTCCTCCACATAGATGCTGTGCACTGGACTTCATCTCGGTCTGTGGGTAACTGGTCATCATCTGGTTCATTATAAACCAGCTCCCGCACAGCTAATTCCCTCAGCTACTGAATACCCTTTTCCATATTGGTCCACTTGCCAGGATAACATACAGAATCGTCACTGAAGGGGTATCTCTCCCTCATCCCTGCGAGAAGTCTCCTCCAGAGGCTGAGGACTTGTTCCTTCTTCCCAATGGCCTTGTCAATGCCCCCATCCCTGGCCAGGGATCCCAGGTGCTTGGCTTCCTTGCCCTCTAACTCCAAGCTGCTGGCCCCGTTATCCCAGCACCGCAGCAGCCAGGTGACAATGTGCTCACCTGGGTGGCAGCTGAAATCTTTCCGCATGTCTCGCAGCTCGCTCAGGGACAGGGACCGGGTGATGATCTCTGTCTCCCGCGATGACCCTGGCTCATGGTCATCCCTCCCGGAGCGATCTGCTCTCTTTGCGTCTTTCTTTAGTTTTTACGGGGGCGACTGCTGCCGGCACAGGTTGGTCATTGGGCTCAGCCGCGATGCCTGCTGCTGGAACTGGGGCTGGAGCAGCTGCTGTGCCCACCAGGGAAACCGAGGAAACCGAGGCAGGCCCTGCAGCTGTGGTTGCAGTAGCCGTGGTGCCGATCGGGGGGGGGAGGGGGGGGGGGGGAGCGGGGGGTGGGGAGCGTGGGGCTGTGACTGCCTGCTGGGCTGGAGGGGCTGCAGGGCCGGCTGGGGGGGCAGCGCCAGCCGCAGTGCCTGCCGCTTCACTTCCCCCCCTTTCCCCTTTAAGGCACTGAACAGTGTTGAACAGGGTTCAGTAGGCGTGGGCCAGACCCCAGCACATTGCGGTGATTTGTGTCTCTCTGGAGTTCCCAGGGTGGCAGCACACTTTTTGCAGATATTTTACTAGTTTGTCCGGATCCTGCACGTGTTCAGGGGTGAGTTTAAAAAACATCGGGGGTGTTCACTGCCCTAGGTACTTGCCCGTGCTGTCCCACACACCCAGCCACTCACAGCTATCCAGCCCCGGGGCAGGTCTCTGCACGATGTTCTTAACGACTTGTTTAACCCTAAACAAAACCTGCAACCCATTCAGGAGGCAGAACAAAAGGAGAGTGCTGCCCTGAGCATCCCACGGGTACTCGAAATTCTCAAAAGCAGTTAGGACCAGCCTGAGGAAGAGAGGGGGGGCGAAAGAGTGGTGGAAGGTATCCCCTTCGGTTTTCCCCACAGATTGGGTTTGATTATTAACAAATTCTAAGACATAGGGTCCGAGGTACGGAAATGACCGCAGTGCCGCATGCAAACACAAGCCTAATTTCATGCACAATGATGTTATCATATCATAAGTCGATATCGTACAGTACAGCAAAATCATCATCCTAATCCTTTTTCCAGTGATGATGAACAGCATGGCAGTAAACACATACTGCAAATAAGGGTTCAAAAACCACAGTCATCTGAACAAAGTCAGCAACATTTTACCGGCGACTATTTAACTAACACAGAAAAATGCCTATAACAAAATTTAACAAAATCTAAGAAAGCAGTTTTAACACCCGCTGCTCAGCCCTGCCGTTATCCCTGCCCCACGCTTGGGCGCCAAATTAATGTTTTGGTTTCGGCTGCCGCCGGCAACAAAAGCGCCACGTGGCGGCCCCTCCCCCCACCGGCGTGCGGAGGAGAATGGAAAGAAACAGGCAGAAACTGGTGGGTCGGGATAAGGGCAGTTTAACAGAACAGCAAACAGAGGGAAACAGGAACAACAACGGTACAAATAAGGAGAAAAACACAACAATGAACCGCACGACCCAGACAGCCGCTCTCCCAAACAGGACTGGCGCTGCGCCCCCACAAGCTGCGAGTGAGTTCCCGCCGCGCCGCCCCGGCCACCGGAACCCAGCGTGACGGCACATGGTATGGAATACCGGGCTCTGTTTGGCCAGGTGGGGTCAGCCCCCACCCCCGGCTGTACCCCTTCCTGGAGTCCGGTGAAAATTAACCCTGCCCTGGCCAAACCCAGGACACTCTGCATTCACTGTGGGCAGAGTCGTTATCCCTGTTTCTGAGTTAATGGCACGGACACCCAGAAAAAATAAATAAATTACCACAAATTCCAGGGGATATCTGCCAAAGCCTTTTTTTCCTGATGTTTGGTTTTGTGTCAGGATCAACAGGGGTAGTTTTTCTTCCAAACAAGAGCTTCAGCTGTTACAGAGGATGCACTCTACGCTGCAAGTCAGTCGTGCCTCTTTGATCCCCTGTCAGTCTCCCGTTTGGCTTATGGTTGCTTCTGGCTGCTTCCTACACACAACTTTCTCCAAGTGAAAACTGTCACCACAGCCACCACCAAAAGAGCCAGCTTGTTGTTGAATTACCCGAACAAATTGGAAATTTAACAGATTTTAATTTTGATAGATGATAGGTGGAAGATGTTGCTTGTTTTCTCCTCCAACTATTTTTATATACTTTCCTCCATATAAACAGAGGGGAGTGAGAACTGTCCAAGTTATGTAAGTCAGAAACACTTTCAAAATGGAGAATACTCAGTAATGAACAGCTGAGCCCCTCAGTGGAAAAGAAATTTCATAAGAAGAGAGTCAGACCTTGTTTATTACAGCCATATTTCTCCTCAGGGGAAAAAAAAATAAAAAAGGAAAAGAAACTCTAACAACGTTTCCTGCAATAGAACATTTAAAGTGAAGAAATGGGAGAAAAAAATAAAGTGTATGATATGTAAAGTGGTTGCAAAACTGGACTACTATGACACTATTGCAGCTGGATGAGGTTGGTAGTAGCATTGAAGTTTATCATTACTTTTCACACCATGTGATGTGGGGCAGAGAAGTGATGAGAGACAAAGTGAAGGTTATTCCTTCAAATAAGAGGTCGCAGACCAAACTGGAATGAAACAAGCATTTGCTGTAAACTCCGGGGATTAAAAGCTGTTTGAATTATTTAGAAATTAGGCACTGGGTCTGCATCCTTTCACTGGCTGTCTGCTGGACTGAAGAAACTCACCTGTGCTGCTGTAAGTAATTGGCTGTGTGAGGAACACAGTATCTCCTGGCAGCATTTCTCAGCAATCCTCTTACAGCACAGAAATGGAGAAATGTAGGGCAAATACTTACACCTTGCTGGTATGGCTTCCTTTCATCTCTCCTCTGCAGTAAGTGCAGTACAACAGTCTTCAGTGGCCTGAAGTACACTTTCTCAAGATTCATCTACGTTAATGGCACGAGTGGCAGCCTCTTCTGAATAGGAAGGTGGACTATAACACTTTAGGTAAGGATCTTCCTGGTTTGCGATACATGCAGTAAACACAGACCTCCACAGAGGGCAATGGTCAAGGGAAGGTAGATGGGAGAAAGCCTCAGGTCAGTTCTGAACTCCTAACACAACCCAAGGTTATGACCCAGGTAACTACTAACTCCAACCCAAATTCCTGTATCTGGTTTTATTGTTACCTCCCCCAGTCCCCCCAGAAAAGGAACTCTGAATGCATAAACTAGGCAGGACCTGCAATCTGCTCCAAGTCACTGGTAGAGGACCAGGATTAGTTTAGACACAGCTCAACGAGTTTGGCTATGCTCACATTAAATTTTCCCTTTGCCACAGGCTGTCTACAGAGCAGCAAGTTATTTTTGCTCTGCTACTGTTCTGTATTGCCAACCCAACTGCTCAAAATCAAGTGTGCTAAAAATCTCGAGATGGATATAAAAATAATGATTCCTCTTTGAATAACGACTATGAAGTGTATTTTCCTTCTAGGTTCTGAGCTTCACAGCAAGACGGGTTCAACTGATATTGTATGTTTAAGCCTTTTTATTCACTTATGAGACTCATGGAAAAGACTTATGAAGTAACAACTCCAGAGCTGATTTTCTAAGTCTATTAGAGATTCTTACACAAATCACATTCAGAATCTACCCCCTGAAGTTGCTCCAGCAATTCCCTGTAATAATACACTCAGCAACTTTTAAAGTTTTTTAACTTAAAAGAAATTCCTTGCTACACCACTGTTTCACAATGCCACTTCAGAGTCTTGTTACTTCTGTCAAAGGAAGAAAGACCAACACTGAAAACTAGAATAAAATGTAAGACATTACGTCACTAAGATATTAGCTCAAAATAGCAAAGAATCCATTTGTTTAAGGGCAATCGCCACAGCAGGGAAATAGTCAGCAGTATTGGTTTTAGTAGTCAGAAGTTAGCTATCTGACCTGATCTCCTTCCTGAAGTCTTTCAAGAATGTCTGCCAATAAAATAGAAAAAAATAAAATCCTCAAAGTCTACATTTTTTTCTGTTCTTGTACTTCTTTATTTTCATTTTCTGTATTCCTTATTATAACCCTTGCATTAATCACCATAATTTTACCTTCACAACTGTCTAGAGTTTTTTTCACTCTTCTGTTCATTACTCTGTCTCTCTTTCACCTACCCTTCTCCTTTCTAAAAAAAAACCTGTCTCATGTATTTCTTATCACATTCATGGTGAGGTACTCTCTCCCAGGACCTGCTTTGCTTTTTAGCCCCATTTCACTTCTCCCTGCATCTTCCTCCCTCACCTCAGGTTATTGACAAGGGAAACGTCAGCTCACACACTACTTGCCTACAGGAAAAAGAAGTGGGGTGAAGGGAGTGATGTGGCCGCTAGATGAACGTATGTAAGTCATTCCAGCCAGCCATTTGTCGCACAGGTCAGCTGCCTACCCACCTTCCTACATCACTGTGTTGTCCTTTCTGTGCTTCTCCCTCACCTAACTGCTGTATTTCCAGCTGGAATTTTATGCCTAAACATTGTGATGGGGCAGGCACCAGCCACCTTGCTAAGCCAGACACATAGCAGGAGCCTGGAGAAGCAGACTTTCCCTATGACACCAGAAGTCTCTCCTGCAGAAGTGGTGCTCAGTGCCATGCAGGTGACAGATGCTTAACAAGGATTTTGCTCCACTATCACACTTTTACACCATAACCAGGCTCCTGGAAATCCCCTGGTGGCCTGAGATGAGGGAAGCGGGTAAAATACCTGGGAGAAAAAAAAAGAAACTGGTACTATGTGAAATAGAAGTGGGAAAGAATCAGCTCCATTTAAGTGGACTTAAAATTTTCTTAGGAAAAAGCCCATCAGGTAGAGCCTGACACTGCTACACTGCGTTTTCTCTCTAGGAAGGGCTCGGCACCGGTGACGGTTTTTTGCTGTTATGAAAAAGATATGGCATGCAAATAGTTTTGAGATGGAACAAGAACAGAGGAAAAAGAGTCCTCCTAAATGGAGATAATGTGTCCATGGAATAATGACTACACAAGAGCATATACTCACTCTAAATATTTGCAATTCTGGGAACCTTGTACTGAGTATACAAAATCAACATTGTTAAGACATCCAGCAGCTTGTCTTCCTTCTTATTGTACTGAGATCAAACAGCATCCTGTGTTAGTCATAGGAGATAGAATTTCTCATATCTATCTAGTTAGTTAAACAATCAGAGTGTACTGTATTCATTTTCACTGTGATCTTAATTTGAAAATATGCCGATGCTCTGCTTTAGTGAGTATTTCCTCATTTTACAAAGCAGGTTCAGCACACAGGTCCAATTCTTGTTTCCAGTGGTCAAACCTCACATTTATCTTTATCTGGACTCAGAGTCAACCTCTCCCCATGATGTCATCTGCTTAACTAAGACAGGCAAGGACTTACTATTTTTTAAAAAATTCTGAGGGTCATACCTGCAGTGTGCAGACCACCTCTGAACACAAAATTTCTTCAGGAGCAAATCGTAGTTAGCCCTGTCTTAGTAGCAATGAAATAAGGAAAAATACAAGTAGCTCTTCCCTGCAGCCCAGAACACGTGACCTGAGTACATCTTTGCCAACTATAATTGAACGGCATATGGTTAAGTTGAAGTTTGCAATAGAGAATCTAGCTTGTCCCCTTTCTTCAGGAGGGAGCTGAACCACAGGCTGGCAATATCCACCAGGAAGACTGGCCCCTAGAGACTGCTCCTGCCGAGGTCGGCAACTGAGATGTTATTTACAGATTAGCTTTTTTACCAGCACAGGTCCACTAGCTTAAATGGTGATGCACACTGATTCAGGCTGTCCAGGATTAACTCAAGCCTCTGAGCAACCTTACTTGCTACTTACAACCAAATAAAATAGCGTCATTGCATGGACCAGGACATATCAGAAGTAAATCATAGTTTGAGATACCTGGACCTGAACTGGCACAGCAGGACCTCGCTGTTTAAATTGCTTTCAAATGGGTCCTTGAAATCTCAGCAAAGAGTAAGACTAGATGTATACAGCAGTCATGTAACACAGAAAAGACTGTGGTAAAATAAATGGTGGAAAACACAGACATAATGGAAACATTCCTGGTTTGGCACGATCCTTTAACTTTCGTGAGCTCTGGCTCAGCTTTTCAAAACAAGTATGAGAGATTAGAAATTGGTGCAACATACAAAGTTCTGAACTACTGACAAGGAGAATCCCGCCTCCGTGCATTGCCTCCTGACCCATTCTGACAAAAAATCCAGAACTGGGAAGATCCTCATGGGCAGAAAACAGGCATAGCAATAGGCCCCTTTTATCGCAACTGATAAGCTCTAGGCACGCGAGTCTTGGTATTATTCATTTATAAGCCAGTAGGTAAGATACAGAGACCACATTCGTAGTTTAGATGTTAAAGTGCATGGGTGTTTTTCACCCTCCTAAGTGCTGCTTTCAACATCTTCAATATTTCAAGTTCTGTCTTCAAAATTACATCAGACATCTGGCATAGCTCACTGTTCTTGTTAATTAATTCTTATGTTTAGTGTTCTGCTGTTGTCACCATTTGTTCATGGACTTTTCATTATCATAGTATTTGTTTATCTGACTAAATAAAGCAAACAATAACATTTTGAAGTACAGTGCAGCAAACACAGTTTCCAGTGCAGGCAGAAAAGCATACATGAAAGTCTCTTTAGGAAAACACGTCCCTGCCAAAGCACATGCAGCAATGCCTCTAAATGAGTAAATTTAGGTAATTAACACAAACCCAAGCCAAAGAAATATAGCAGGAATGAGCTGCCAGGCACCAATTACCTGTACAGCTAAAAATGGGGACAAGAATTCACAAAGGCTTCTCTGTCAAAGCTATGGGGGTTTGGTTTACCTTTTTTTTTGAACTGAAAGCATCTCAGCTCTGACTTATGGCCAGGTTTTCCTTCTGATTAAGCAAGGCTGATGAGAAAAGTAGAAACAGCTAGACTAGTTACAGTGAAGTCAAAGCCCCCCAGACTCTCCAGCCACACTTTGAAGCCAAAACTGATTCCTGTGGTAAGTCTTAAAAGTTAGAAAATATTGTGCACTCTTCGTGATTACAGCTGAATAGAAGTTTAAAAAACATTCCTCACCATTCAGGGAAATGTGGGGCCCAGGAGAGCCCTCCTGCAATGTGTGGATATAAAATCAGTCTGTACAGTAGCAAAAAGCAAGTTCTTTGTGGCATCCATTGTGGCAGAGCACGCTCCAGGCCATCCCTGCATAGCTGCCTGAGAAGGACTGCAGAAGCCTCCTCCAATACATGGTAGCACAGCCTCTGCCATCACAAGTCAGGCTGATGGCAGATCAGACATCATCAGACAGAAAGATGAAATAGTTTCTTTTACACTGTGTACTGGACCACGGAAGGATCCCTAAATTCAGGAATTCCCCCTTTTTTATTTTTTCAGTGACTTCACCTGGGCATTAACATCAAGCTCCTAGAAAGAAAGCCTACTTGTAAAGGGATGTCTAATTGGAGAGGCTGGAAGAGCAAATTCCCTTGATGTTACCATTCGCAGAGAAACCTCAAAATTTCATTCTAAAACCAGCAAGCTTCTCGGATACTAAGAGAAATGAATAAAACTTCTGGCTAGCTTCTCTGCTAAATTTAAATAACCATACTTAGGAAGACTAAGTTTAACTAATTCTATTGTCTTTTTTTTAATTAATTTATGTCAGATTCCTTTCCTCACTTTATCAAATAAAAATTCTCCATCAGACTTCAAAAGCGTTCCACTCTTTCTTTAAATTTACAAACATGATTTGTATAATCAGATAGGGAGAAGAATCCTTTTTATCTGATTCCTTCATATTAGGTTGGAGGAAATCTGACTGGAGAAGTCAGAGCAAATTTGGTTTGATTTCTAATTGCATTATTTATATAATAAAGAAAATTATTCCTCATCCTGCTGACTTTGTCACCGAATAATAAGAGCTCTCCTAGAAGAAATACACATGGAGACCTGGTTCTCCTCTCATTTACCCTAACTTTACTTTGATGTAATTCCACTGACCTCAGATAAGTTACTCTAGACTTATGTCAGCATAAATGAGTGGAGCACTGAGACAGAAAAAAAGACTGTTGGGCTGAAACCATTATTCACACATTCAAATTCAACCCTGGGCAAGTTTTAATGTCTCTTTCTCCTCTGTAAAAGTCAGCAAAATCACTGATAGTCAATCAGTCCCAGAAGATTTATGAGGATATCTCTGATACCACCTTGGAAGTCTAGAGATATACACACAGAGAGCAAAAACCCTTGGGTATTACAGTACTGTACCTCACATGTGAATCACCAGAATTACCAACTCTACCTCAGCAGTAAGAGCAGAAGAAAACAGAGAGACTTTAATGCAAGAGAGGACAAATAGGATTTTAGCAATGAAGAATTACTCATATAAATTATTTTGCTAACACTTTTATTTCCCCATAATTATATTAATTTATGTGCTATTACTCACTGCAGTAACACTGATCCCAATGAATTCATTTGGTATTAATGCTGCTATGAGAAACACTTCCAAAAGGGTTCCTCAGTAATTCAGAATTAGTTAAATGTACCATTAAACCAAAATGTGCTCATTTCATCTTTGTTGTTATTTTCAGGGTCTATTGAAAAAAGATTTCCTTTTAGTCAGCTTTCTGAGACATCCATCAGCCTTGTATTTTCTAAGTTGGGGTGTGCCTGTCATTTAACCTTCTTCCTCCTTTAGTTTTCATCCTGATACATTTGTATTAAACCACAGACTCATAAGTGAGCATTGCTTTGGCTACACAAAAGAGCAATCATTAAAGAACCCTCTCATAAGGTATGAATCAAAGACAGGAAACCTTTACTCTTTTTCCACTCAATCTTCCCTGGCTGAGAGACTGCCTGCAGCGGCATACTCCTCTTATATTTATGTTTTGCCTGTTTTTTTCATTCCTAAACCATTTTTACCCATTTCTCAGTTGCTTTGGTAAAAGACACACAGGTACACCCAGGCAAGAGACAGGCTGCTGATGACGGTTATAGTACGTTTTGATAGAAGTCGGTTATCAGTCTAAAATGTAATACAGCATGAGGCAGTATGAAAACAAGAAGAGCATGAAGGCAAAGAAACAGGCATCCTGATGTGAGAAACATGTCTAATTAATGAAGTGAGATATGCAGAGAATTTAGACCATTTATCCTAATGACTTTTTTAGAATACAGAGCAATGAGACTCACAAGTTTATGCTTAGCATGCACAGATGCACATGAATTTTTGTTGTTTCTTTTGAAAAGCGCAAAGCAATTTTTCATAACCTCTGTCCCTGTATGCTTCTGAAAATCAGCAAGAAGGTGCAAACCATAGCAGAATCAGTTCTTCTCTCTTCTTATTCTCTACACAGCTTCTGTTTCATCTTTTACTTATTCTTTGCTTCATTTGCTTCACGGTGGGTTCTGTTCCTTGATGGAATCAAAGAAGTTCATGTGTCTTGAAACTGAGAATAATTACCTTTGAACCAATATAAGTTGCTGGCCTCAGCAGTGTGCTAACCTGGTGAATACAGGCTACTTTACACTGGTTGGAGTAGATACTCTGTGGATTCCAAATGCCTGTGACATAGAATTTTCGTTTCTTATCCTCAGGCTTGGCCGTATGCTTAAGACTGTTGTAATCAGAAAGGGTTCGCTGATTCCAGTTTGTCTGCACAGGTCTACACAACTGGACAGGTGCAATGTTTGTTTGCTCATACATAAACAAATAAATGAAGACTTACATGTCCTGTTTTACCATTCAAGAGTAGTAATGCCTCTGCTGAAGTCACTGAAGCTCTGCTAGTGTAAAACTCGAACACAGAGAGAACTGAACAGGGCTCATATCACAATTAAACCTCAATCAAATGCAGGAGACCCACATTTCCAAAGCAAATTATCACATTGCAGAACATAAGCACATGTTTAAAAGGTGTCCCATTCAAAACCCAAGGGACATTATTTTCAGAAGCCGATATCCAAAGAGATCACCATGTGTAAATTTCTGCCAGCTCAAAGCTGAGTCCAAAGAAAATAGCAAGCAGCAGATGCTGCTACTGGCACAAGCACATCATAAGCTATGGCTTGCCCCTCAGATCTGGGGTGTCCACGACGTCCTTGAACACTGCTCTAGAAAAGAAGTACAAAAAAGAAGAGGAACCCAAACAGCAGTATAACTCTAAAATCAATAGCACATAAAATTGTTTTTGCAGAAAAAATAACATGCTTTAAATCACATAATACCTTGGGCCCAATCCATGGTGATATAGGTGACTATTGATTTCTGTGGAGTTTATGCTGACATATTACTAGCTAAAAGCCTGGTCAAGAATTCAGAAAGGATGCTAAAAGTATTAGATTTATCTTGACTGTGCCATTACCAGCACCAACGCCTTCTGGTTTATACTGGCATGAGAGGGAGGAACCCCATAATACAGACATAGAACAACAGGGCAGCTAAAGATCATGAGAATACCAGGCTTTCTTACCGATGAAAGCAGCACTCATAAAAACAAAAGCATGTGTGCTTTTATATGAATTCTCATGACTGTCATTTGAACAGAGGCGCAGATAAATGGGGGACAACAACAGCTTAAGGTGGTACAGGGAAAAAGAGAACTCTCTCAAGGAAAACTGGAATGAATGCCAGGAGTCATTTCCTGTCACTGAGATCAGGTTAGTCTCGGCCTAGTCATTCAAAACAAGACCAAATAAAGTTCATGGGTGTGATGCTGGGAACAATCTTGCACCGTCAGGAAGATAAATATCTGCATTATCTATGACTTCGAGGATTAGAAACACAAGGCAACAGCTCAGTAGTACTCAGCAAAAAAAATTTGGCACAATGTACTTGATATTAGAGCCAAACTTTCAATGAGAAGATGCATTTAAAGAAATAAGCTCAGAAAATAAGAAAGAAGAGTGGGCAGCCTTGATCAAAACCCTCTTTTAGTACCAAAATAAACACAAACTGATTTCTGAGACAGCCCTGGTCAAGTTCATGTCTGCTGCACCTATCTAACACAAAACAATCCCAAAACGTATACTGACACAAAGCCTCAAAGATGATCAAGGATGACTGAGCTTGTGTCTTTTATGAATGTTCCAATCTCTTCTCAGATTGGAAAATTTAGCACACAGTCATCAATTAGTTTATTAGAAAAGGGAAAAAAACACCATAGAAACAGCAGGTCATCTTTAAAACGAAAGAAGAAATAATGTTTAATGTACTAATATTTCATCTTTGACAGGTAGTACCAACTGAGATTGCAGCTAAAAAAAGCAAAAGCAAACACTCTTGTTGCTCTAATATTCATCTGAAAGAGGAAAGAACTTCTGTAAATTCAGACAGAACACATAAGAGTGCTACAAATTCTGAGGTATGTTTGGTATACAACTCAGTGTCTCTATTTCTTTTAAAATGTCTTTCTTAGAGGTGCTTAGATCAAAAAGAAAATAAGCCATCTTGTCTTTTTAACTTTATTACAGCAGCTTATCAGAAAGAAGGAAAAAAATATGTGGAAGAAGGGAATATATAGAGCAAAAGACCACCACTCTCAATCAATAAAGATTTTATATACAAGTACAGAGGGATGCATAGTCCTAGCTTCAGTTTCAAAATCTGACTTCAGTATTGAGCCAGAGTGTGAATTTTTTTTTTTTTACATCTGTGTTAGTTTGTGTTGGTACAGGTGGTGGTATATTTACTAAAAATATCTTTAACTCCTTTTCTACCAAATAAACAGTATTTGTTAGGTGTACAGCAAGCCTTTTTGAGATTGTCATCTCTCTTTACAGGAATTTGTAGATATTCCAAGTCATTGTAATTAACAGAACTGCAATCTTTTTAGATTTGTTTATGTAATGTTGATGTCAGTAAAACAAGTAGCAGCCCAAAAGATAAAAACCTCACTCCACTTTTCTGGCAAGAACCTCTGAATAGGTGAGTTCTTCAGGTTACCCCTCTTCTGCAGACCAAGCAACAGTGACAATGGGCTTCTTACAAACAGTAATGAGCCTTATACTTTACCTTTTTGGATTTTTGAAAGGTTGAATATAAATAGAGGGATTAAACATTGTTAATTGAAACAGCCCAAAAACGAACACTGCATTTTTCTAAGGTCTTCAAAGTTTAAAAAAAAAGACAGAAAATTGCTGTTATTTTAGTCCCACTAAATAAACATTGTTGTGAAAAAAAGTAAGAGAAATGGGGTAAAATAAATGGCTCTAAGACATGCGAACTGAATGGTTTCCTTATGGTTTTGTGGTTGCTTCCTATGTACAATTTCTAAAGGTTTAAAGAAAAAATGCAATCAGATAGTTGCTGTAAGAGAAGGTCAAGATCCATTTTTATGCAAACATCCGAGAAACAAGGTTGAACTTTTGGATTTGGAAGACTTTTCTTCAAAGGCCAACAGACCAGCTGTGTCAATTTTAAAACAGAAAGCATACCATATTAAGGTAGTAAAGGCTCTAATTGTCAGTCTGTTAAAAATATCGTGCAGAGCAATGTATGTATCTATAATAAAAGTAATTTTATACATTATCTGCATTTTTTTACTTGGATTGTGAAATTTATGCTCCTTTTTCTCCCTGCTAGTTCTTCTGACATATGCAGGAATAGTTCTTTGCTAGAGCTAGGGTACTTCTGTACACCACATGGCTCATCTATCAAGCAAATAAGTTCCCATACAGAACTAGTTGTTTCCGACAACAGTGCTGCCATTGCCTGCACTTTAAAGGATGTTGGTTTTCTTCAGATTCTTTGTTTCATCTTTTCATTAATCTTCTAATGCAGGATCTCCTTTCCTGTAATTACTGACTAAACAAAAGGTATTTCCAACAGCACAGAAGATATTGGAAGAAGTCCAGAGAACAAACTATGTGTGCGGCTACTAGAGGAAGATACCACAAGAAGCAACATCAAAATTTAAAGCCTGGGACAGTCCTCCAGTGAAGTTTGGAGCAGAAACCTGCCAGCAGTTTTGTAATTTGCTATTTAATATGTAGATAGCATTGATAGATGTGGTGCATTTTGGTATTAAAAATGTACATGGTGCTCTGCAAAATCACAGAGTGAGAAGCATTCCCTGCTCCCAGTTATCTATCTTATTTTGTGGCAATAGCTCACATAAGAGAAACAATTGGTGAGAAAAGAGGTGATAGGAAGACTTATTGCTAGTCTGTGCTGGAGCACAGAGATAAGGGTAAAGACTGAAATTTGACATAGGAATAAGATAACATTAGGTAAGCCACAGAACATTTTAAAGGAATAAGTATTAGAGCAAAGGACAGGTTTGAAAGCGGCAATGCTGGGGCAAGGAAGCGGAAATGGAGGGGTGATCAGAAAAAATCAAGAAGAGAAGAGTCTGAGAAGTGTCTTTTTCTTTCTGAAGTAGAAAAGCAGGAGGGAAAATGAGAGGCATTGAAGGAAAGGTATAGTGATCAGGGAGAGGGAATTTGGGGATGGAAAGATCAAAAGAAGAGCTGATCAGTAAGAGACATGGGAACCGATTTTTAGAGTGAAATAGGAGTTTGATTTATCCTAAAATTTCCCTAAATGCATGCCAAGTTCATGCCAGAAACTCTAAGATGCAGATTAAAGAAGGAGGATATGCAAAGTCACTGTGAGCAGTCACTTAATTGCCAATTCAGAAAATTAGTTCACCCAAAGAAAAGGTAATGAACTAGAAAAGTAGGGAAACTCTTTGTGATAAAACAGGAAGTCAATTTTATTCATTATCATGGGAAGTATTATGGCTAACCTCCTTTTGCCCAGAATTTTCCAGACAGAAATACATGCACATTTTCCATTTAAAACGTCCATAGGAAGTTCAATCCATGGAAAACTGTACCTACATACAGACTAAACCATGAGTTTGTTGCACACTGAATTTACTGTACAGACAAAGTGGACAAGTCCAGAGTTTCCAGACATACAGCTGCCTAGCTGTAAGTACTGAATAGTAGAAATCTCAGACAAATACAGAACTTCCTCACAATCTCCCAAGCTAGAATTACCAGGCAGTAAGAAAAATAAATGTCTAGGGAAATCCAGACATCTGGTAGTCTTCTGAATGTCACTTTTATTATTTAAAAAAATATTGCTGCTATGTTTCTTCAATACGCCTTTCAAATCTTTCCTGCCTGTACACAGACTCTATTTGTCACTGGACAATTATTCCATAATACATATGGCAAATATTATGTACCCAGGACAGGTACACAGTGACCCTGGAAATTCAGAGGGCGGCTCAGATTTTGAATTGGCAAGACTGGAATGCGACTCTTCTTTTTGAGAGTCAGCCTTTCTTTTCTTACTAACTGGAGAGGGGATGAGTTACAGACAGTGCTGATTTTCTATGGAAGGAGGTTCCTGAATGAAAACACATGACTGGAAATATTTTGGTTGTCATAGTACAAACACATGCCAGAAAATGGTTTTCCATAGAATAGGAAGAGGTTCAGCCATGCATTTCCACTTCATTCCATGAGAAATCTAAACCCAGCACCATATCATTAGAGAATGGATGAAGAGTTGTTTATATGCAAACCTTAATATATGCTAAAATAGACAAAAATTAGCAAAGCGGAGCATAGAAACACAAGAATTACAACCAAACAGGAAGAAATATACTTTAAATCAACTAAGAAATAGAAGTCCATAATATATGAGGTCTGGAAATAATGAATACATTAGAATTTACTCAGAAAAACTCAGATTTGAGTCATAGTATTGTTGAAAAACAAGGATTTTCTACAAAATATCTAGACCACAAAGCTACTATCTATGTACCTGTTTAGTACTACAAAAGTACATCTTTACTTTAACACACCGTTGCAGTCAATTTGCCCCATATCTATCCTGTAGATTTTCTTTAACTCCTCTGTGTCTTCCATAACATAGAAAACACTACTTAGAGGAAAGAGGAAAATGGTACAAATAATACAGAAATCAGTGCTGGATCAGAGGTAAAGGGCAATCCCAGTGGTCTCATCATTTTAACCAGACAGATCAGTGTTTTGATGAACACATCCTACCAACTGCTTTCCATTCCACTTTGCACAATGAACAAAGAGGACCTAAAGGGCAGCTTTATAGTGTGTAGTTCTTGACTTACTTCTTCTTTGGTACGTTATTCAGTACTCGAGCTTCCAACTTCATCCCTGCCTGGTTTCCTTTGGTCACTTTTTCACACTTGCTATTTTTTTCCATTAAGCAAATACTCATGTTGCAAGAGTGTGAAGATGCCTGCTTTCCACATTTAAGTGAATGATATTAAAATGATTAGTGGTCAGCTATTCTCTGTGAATATGAAGGTATGTGGCACTCCTTTATCAAAAGAAATCCACTTCACTGACAACTTTGAAGAATCAACACTTTTTCCTAATGTTGTCTACATCTAAGATAATTCTGTGTCTCTATCTGATTCAAGAACACCATTTAAAACATATGCTGCCTTTTTCTAAGAATTTTTAAGTAGCTATCCTATATGGAATGTAGCTGTGTCTGGTTTCGACTTTCTCATTTCAGTTCAAGCAGATGCAAATTATAAAATCAGAGCAGGCTGAACAGAATTAATTGTTTTTCAGGGTGGTTAACTAACTTGGGAATAGGCATTCTGTCCGACCTTGCAATAAGCCTTAGAAAGATGATGAAACAAACAACAAAAAAAGCCCTAAAACCAGATGGAGAGTTTGGACTAAGACATGACCACCCTGACAACTCTAAATGAAGAAGACAGGAGCTGGCCATGGTCCTAGCACAGAAGCCCAGCATGCTCCAGTAAGGTGGCAAACACAAAGAGATATGTGTATAACTACAGATCTATAGGTACCTTTTTCCCTAGGGAAAATAGGATAGGATAGGATAGGATAGGATAGGATAGGATAGGATAGGATAGGATAGGATAGGATAGGATAGGATAGGATAGGATAGGATAGGATAGGATAGGATAGGATGGAATAGCATATTTCAGGTGGAAGGGACCTACAACTATCATCTAGTCCAACTGTCAGCGTTGCTATATTATTTTAAATGCTTTCTGTACTGTGGAAAATGTATTCTACCTCGGACTGCCCTGAGGTTGCTGTATTTCCATGAAGAAACCAGACAAATTACCACCATTGCCAGCAGAAGAGAATCCTTTTCCTTAACCCATCCTACCTGCCTGTCTTTCAGACTGATTTGTTAATGGCACAGGTCTATGCACTCTGACATACAAACGTGAGGCTGCACCCTTCCACTCAGTGAATGATTAAATGTCATCAGCAACTTAGCAAAAAAGGTAATTTTTTAGTAACTGAGTGGCTAGCCCCTAACATGATTTTTGATCTTCATGTGGCTATGCAACAGAGATAAATACAGCCTCTTCATGATGTACTAAGTACTAGTTTGGCAGGTTAACAGGTGTGGGACAAGTGATCAAGGAGCAGAAATGTTACTTGTCAGATGACATATTGAAGAAAAAGCTCATTTTTCACAAATTATGGGCTTTTTATTGCTGGTAATGCAGAGAAGATTAAAGTGAAGTCTATATTTCAGAAATGGGAAGACCAAATGATTTAAAACCTTTTTTTATAATGACCTGCCTGGGAGTGAAGAATCAATTTCTTTTACAGCAAGAATCTGTTAATACCGCAGGAGTGAGGAACACAAGAGAATGAAGGAAGAAAAGAATAGGTCAGATTCTTTCTTCTGTCTATATTTTGATCTGACTAATTACAGAGGCTGCTGCCATTATCTCTATTTTTTAAGCAAATCAATAATTAAACTAGAGATAAAAAATGTCTAAAATTTACAAAGCATTATTAAAAGCAGCGTGGTTGCAATGTTTTGCAAACTGCTTTTTTGTTAACAAACTATAGGTGCTAAATGTCTTGCAGAAATGTAGCCCACTTAATTATACTGATATTCTTCTGTAATACTGAAGAAGATCCCCAGTACAGTACCTTAAATCTCAGTTTCCTTACAGCAGCGCAGGCCAAAACTGTCAGTGCTCAAAGCTAGCTTATTTGATTTCTGTCTCAGCGCTGGTGGTGCTGCAGTCCTGATTTTAAAGTTGCAATACTGATCTTCACACTGAAACACCTTGAGTTTGACAACTGTCTTCTGCTTTCTGAGGCATTACAGAAGACAGGAGCCAGAGCCAGTCATCACTGCAGCTTGCAGCATGTTCTGCAAATCAGAGCTCTTCTGTCCAACACCAGGATTCACCTCTTCAACATCTATTGCCTTATCTGCACTAGCAAGTTACTGCTGATAGACAGTGTCTG
This sequence comes from Opisthocomus hoazin, assembly GCF_030867145.1. Lineage (NCBI taxonomy): Eukaryota > Metazoa > Chordata > Aves > Opisthocomiformes > Opisthocomidae > Opisthocomus > Opisthocomus hoazin. Next base: position 51,841,714 of record NC_134454.1, read on the forward strand.
CATCTTTTGACGTTGCTGGGTTCAGTGGGTTCCTAGCACCAGGAAGAACCAGACTGTGTTTATCCTGATGATTCAGCAGACTCCTAGTCACAAGCAGGACGTGCTAAACCTCTTCCCATGGTACAGAAGGCATACCAGGAAAGCAGACTGCTGGATGTTATTCATTGCCTACTTCCCTAAAATGTATTTCCTTGAGATTTTTCATTATTTTCACACTGATCTAATTCCACTGTCTCCAACAAAATTGTTCAGTATTCTGTAGCTGTTTCATATTACTCTGCATCCTCCATATTTTAATGAATTTATACCAGCTTGAAGGAGAAATCAGGTCTTATTAATGGAAGGTGACATAAGAAAATCCTAGGTTCACAGACATCTACAAACATCACCACAGAGGACGTGTCTAAAGCATGTAAAACTGGCCTCCCAGACAACAGCAATACAGAATCAAAGAGGTTATTTCCACAGCATTGTAGGCCTAAGCAGGAAGCCAATGAAATGCAACTAACAGCATCTCAGATCTGGTGACCTTTGTGCAAAATTCTGCAAGAGAATTTTTTTGAAGACGTGATTTTATAATAAATAATAGATTTTACAGAAATTATATACTGCCTTATTAAATTTCCTTCCCTTCCATAGGAGGCATAAGGCAGAACAACAATGTCAGAAATTATGTAAGGCAATGAAAATCTTCCTTAGGATAGTCATATGACTGGTCTATCAAAAGCATATAGATGTCCTTTGTTGAGTAAATAAAGCAAGATTGCAGTGGTTCTTTCTATGCATAGTAAAGCTGCAGAAAAAGCTGTACAGAGTCATGACACTCTGCAAGGTTCCTTTTAACTTTACCATACACTCACATGTCTTTTCAGAAACTCTAAAACAGCTGTTCAACAACAACTCTACAGCCAAACTGAACATTAGGGATGTAAAAGCTGACATTCTTGGTAGGCAAAATGAATTCCTCTCAGGCGTATGTTTCTATTTATTTACTTTACAGTCTGCATTTCTCAAAGTTCCATAAAACTAAATTATTAAAATAAACCCATAAAACTCCAAATGCCAGTCATCAAGATATCATAAGCAATGTGCAAATATCTTTCAAGTTTCAAACAACTAGTAAGTAAAGACAGCATCTATATGAAACAAATGAACCTTTTAAGGAATACTGCTCCTAACAACATTCTATTGGCACGGAAAACAATTTCATGTTTTAGAAAAGATATTTGTTTCCTTCCAAGACTTGGTGACTCTGTTTTGCAGGAAGTTTTCCAGAGATAAATGGAGGTAGTCATCCAAGGAGAAGACTGCAGACGTAATACCTGAACTCCAAAGAGGTTATTTGGAGTTCAGCCATGTGGAACTACACAAAAGTCACAGTCTCCCAACAAAAATAGACTATGGCAGCAACAGGCCAGATCCTAATCACACGACAGTACCAAAATTTTATGCCGTTTAACAGGCTTATATGAGGTTACTCCGTTTTACTCCAGTAGTTACAGCCAGTACTTCAGTATTCCCTTCAATCTTACCTCTTCACAGCCGTGAAGTATTCCAGCATGAGTGGAAGGAGAAAATATTAAGACAGAAAAAAGAAAAAGTTATGGATTGCTTTGAATATGAAATATTTGTGGAAATAAATGAGTAAAATCAGTTACCAAAATGTCACTACTTAAATGTTTTCTCAAAGCGGTAAGACATGCAATGGCTGAGGCTCTGTAATGAAGTTGCAGGCAAGATGTACAGAAAAGAAATTCTTCTGAAACACAATTTAATTTTTCCTTGCAAATGTTCATGCTCCTCAGTGGTATATCACAAGCAGATATTACATGAAAAACTATAATATGTCATTGAGGATTTCACAGCCAGCTGCAACAGGGCAGCAGGGGACGGGAACAGTCTTGAATTGTGTCACTGCACCTTAACTTATTTTAGATTTTGGTTTACTTTTTCTGCTAGTAGCACAAGACCCTCAACTCAAGACCCTCAACAGACTTACATTGACTTCAAGAAAGATTTTACTATCTGCGCCTCTTGTGGATGTGGTGCAAAGCAGATTATGACGATGTCCAGAGGAAGAAGCTCTCCAGGAAGGAGAACAGGTGATTAAACTAATGAACTATGAGGGCCTGCCTTCTCTTCCTGTACACCTGAAACCACCCAACAGCTACACACCTCTGAGTGACATTCAATGCCAGAAATGTTTCCCAGTAACAGCAGAATATCATACATACCTTTTGTGCTAGTTTACACAGTCTATTTTCCTGTGACTATCTAGCTGAGATACAAACAAATGTATAATTAGTGTATACACGGTTTGTCACCTACCCTTTGAAGAAAAGCCAGAACTATTCTGGAGGCAAAGAAGTGGGCTACTGAAAAAAAGGAAAGAAATTTCTTGTACACGACCTTCTACTGACTCTTCTTACTCTGTGGACTCACGAAGTATTTCTTTCTGGGCTGTCACATCACTTCGTAAGCACTAGTTGTACTCGAAAGTTCAAGAAACAAAGAACATGAGCAATGAGAGACAAAAATAAGGGAGAAGTATGTAAGGAAGGTGAAGAAGGAGCACCCCAAAAAAAAAAAAACAAAACCCACCATGAAGTGAAAAGGGGAAAATAAAGACCAATGCAAACAAAACTTACAAAGTTTGGAGGATGGGGAGAAAAAGAAGAAAGATGCAGTATAGCAAGGCTTATGTACTAAATGTTACAGCTTTGTCAATTCCCCAAAGCGTAAAAAGCACTCTGTGTGTATATAGCACTTTAAAAGTCACAAAAGGAAATAGGAAATGAATTCAATGCACTTGCTGTCTTGGATTTTTTTTAAGAGCAGATAAATGCTGTTAACAGAGCTCTTTTCAATGTTTCAAAATGAATAAATAACACCCTTTCTGCCAACTTTTTTTCATGACGTCTGTCTCCCAACTTTTTAAATGCTTTCCTTAAAAATGTTTTCATGCTTTTTTTCCACTGAATGTTTTACATTTTTGCCTTCTAAAATTTCACCAGAGGCTTGCAAATCAAGCCAAAACTCACTGATTTGATAGGTGCTTTTAGGGGGCCCAGTGGAACACAATGTGTTAGCATCACTCTTTCTGGAAGCAGAGTTTGTTAGCACTCTCCCTCCCTCCCCTGCTTCTCCAGCAAGGTGATGTGATTAGCAGGAGCCGCAAGAAAGCTGTAGTCGGGTGGCTGGAGAGAGATGTAAGTGCCACTTGGCTTTCTTAACTTGTGACCTTCACTCACATGACAGTGAAAAACAAAACCACATCTTTGATGCAATATAATTAGGACCCTTGCATTTCACCAGGTCAGGGAGAGAGACAAAAGAACAATCCTTGTTTTGCAGCCCCAGTAATTAGTCCTGGAGGATTTCTCCAACTGCTGCTGTTGGCAAGGAGAGACTAGGAAAAGAGCCACCACTCTTCCTGTACATGCCGACTGTGGAGCCTGCTTCCTGCTTGAAATTCAAATGAGCACAGCTCTGACCTTTACTGTCACATTTTTTATTTCGTAGACAGTTTACAAGGCCTCTCCACCATGCAGGTCATGTTTTAGTTTAAACAGAAATAGTCTCATAGGTGTTAGAAGCTAGTTAATGATTACACTGAAATCATTCTAATTAGGCTCTGTTGTTACATGCTGCCCTTTGGGGGCTGCTGCTGTTGTCACATAAAGTATTTTGTAGAAAAATAATTGGCCTGAGATCTTCTTTACCTTATTTTTTTTCTCTTTTTACAGTATTGATCTATTCTGTACTTATCATCAGAAATACTGCACAAAACTTTTAGCAATGACTCCTCCCCATCACCCCACAGTTCAAAAAACAGTGAAGAGGCAGGAAGATCTCAGAGCAGCACTACATTTCTGAAATCTATTAGCTGTGATCTGAGGAGGCAAATGTGCATTGTTCATTTCCTAACACACTATCCTGCCATTTCCCTAAAAACTTGGCTCATGGTGCAGCCGGGGGAGGTTTGCAGACAGGGGAAGCACTGCTGTGCTTAATGCCCTGGTGGGGTGACAGTGATTAGGGAAAGCAAGAGGGCATCTGAGTCTCCTAAAGGACTGAAAAACAGGACAGAGAAGAGTACAGCAAGCAGCAAGTGAAGAAATGCAAATGGGGTAGAGAAGGTTTCACTTCAACCTTCTAGATTTGGCAAGGGACATTAATGTCATATGTTGGAGTGCTAGAAGGGAATCTCAGCCATTTCTTCTCTCTCAGACATGTCCTCTTTCGAAAGATGTCATGCAAATGTCACACATTTCTCTGTAGCTTACTTGTTTAAAATGTGAAGTGATTTCGGATGGGGAGAAAAAAAAAATAAATCCCAGAGCCTGAATGGCAGAAACTAAAAGCACAAAGTTATGAGAGTGACACTCAGGCTTGAAGAAGCCCAAAATTTGTGTGAAAAATTCAGATAAACTCTCTGAAGATGTTAAAAGCCCTTTGAATGCAAGCAAAAACCTGTTATTTCATTAATCATTAGTTCCTCTCTCCTTATTTCTGAAATGGGGTGTTTTGTCATGGACAGCTGGGGTTATAAGCAAAATGTTGCTAGTTCAGACTGTTGAAATGTAGTATTTATTCTGCTAGCAATGGTGTCTACTGTGAAGTTATCAGGACAAATTCTGAGTTATTTGTACAGCAGTTAATCAATAATCACTGTATTCATGGGAACTGATTTCCAATTTGCACTCTAGATATAAGGTAGAACTGGCCCATCAACTGCAAGTATCATCTTGGTTACTACTACTACCAGACTACAGCCACAACAATACATTACTAACACCATTATCACTGCCTAAATGAAGCATCAATAATTTAATTCCCATTTATAAAACCAGGAAATTATTCATGCCATCAGCCCTCGCCATCAATAACAGAAGTAAACCTAACTATCTCATTATCCAATTGCAATGTGTGCAAACAGAACTGCCCGTTGTTGACAATAAATATTTGATAAGTGAGGAAACAGGAAGGATAAACCAAGGATGTATGGAGTGGCTGCTTTATAGTTACCACAAGAATTGACCCAGATGGCAATGGTTTGCCCTGTTTATACCTCAACGTATTTTCTTTTCATCTCAAAAAGGAACTGATCCTAGCTGGACTGGATGTCAACCATGGATGTAAACTATCTGTTCTCTTCCTGTCTTTATTTATGGTCTTAAGTCAAGTTAAATACCCAAGTTCCTATCAATTTCTGTAATTCCCGTGGTGTTGTTTTTCAAATTAGCCATCAAGTGATAACTGTGGGGATCAATTAACAATATACAAATAACCAAATATTTACTTACTAAGGGTTCTTGAGCATGCCGTAATTTTACCCATGTTCAGCAAAAGCTATTGCTGATTTCAGTGCAGACTCATCTTTATGTTTACCGGTGATACCTAATCAATCTATTCCTACACTGTAGAATTTGGTTGAACATAGTCTGTTTTATGTATCAAGCGTAAGACTTACCAAGAAATTAGGAGTCAGCTGTTGGAAACAGCAACTAACACTGGAACTGCATGTCCAGCATCCAAGAGTCAGCTCCTTTCCCACTTGAAAGATGTTTTACGTTCAACCATTTCCCCTGAATATTCACAACCAGTTCACCCAGAAGACAATGATTCCTAGCAACATATCACTATTTATTACTGAACTAAGATCACCCGGATGCTGATTCAGGTTACACTCTGATAAGATACACAGCCAGAATAATTATCCAGGAAAGGAGTCAACTATTTTACACGGGGCAATAGCAAGCCTCCAGTGAGATCAAAGAACATTGTTCACACGGCTGAACTGCAACATCGCCTAAGCGAAGCCAGACTTGCTGGTGGGGTATGACACCACTCTTTGCCTCCAAAAGCCTCAGACATGACCCAAGTACCTCATGACAAAAGCATCCAAATCTCTAAAAGCATCTGGAATTCCAGAAGATGAACCAGTATTGCATCATTTCACAGGTGTCCAGGGTTTCTTGCAAAAGGGAGAATGCAAGAAAATGGTATCTCTGGTAAAAGGGTTAAGAGAACACTAAAAAGGATTTCTAGTGTTCATTTTGCAGGCAATAAAGTACTGCTGTTACCAAAGGAACAGCACAAGGTCAGTGTCTGACTGCACTGTATGAAGCCTAGATAAGTCTTATGGAAGAGGTCACCCTGACCCGGGGATCTGTAGCCTGCCCTGTGAAAATAGCCAGGAGCCTTTGTAATAACAGAGCTTAGGTGTGTGTGTACTGTCCACCAAACATATGCTCTGGACGGTGTTATTGTGCTGATAAAATTGTTTACTGAAAGAACAAACCAAACATTTTTAAACATTTAAACATAATTCATTTATGAAATATTCATCTGTCAAAAAAAATTCCATTATAAAATAGTAAATAAAATAAAAACAAATAATTGAAGCCAAATAAAACAGCAAATGATAAAAAGGCAAAATAAAAAAGCACAAGTTCCATGTTGTCTCTGCAGAATTACATATCAGTGGGGGGGAAAGGGAGAAAATATACACAAATTACTATACTTGTAGCATTACAGCCACCAGAGCAAAAAGCAAAGCAGCCCACAAGCACTAACACTGCTTGACCACTGCCCAGCCACACAGCCTGACTGAGCAGTACATGTAGCCTTTGTAGGAGTCCGTGCTAGATGAAGTCCCTTGTGGGGGAAATCAACAAGTCCTGGGGCTGTTTTGCTCAATACTACTCAATACAAACTTTTTACTTGCACAGTACTGCTGCCAGCATGTCCCAGTCTGCTCCAGCTTGGCTATTCACTTTGATGGTCACAGTCTGATACAGAAAAGCTAGTTGTATTTAAAGTTCCTTTTCCTTTCCTCTTACCCACAGCTTCCGGACCCTTATTATTCAGCATCTTCTTTCAAGTTCATCTGTCCTGGTTTCGATTAAAACAAAACAGATTCCCTTTTAGTGAATCTTCCTTACAGCTAAATTCTTCTAAGTAACTGCATTTTTCTGAAGCTGGCTGCGTATTTTGCAGACTCTGTACACTCGAAAGCTGATAACACCTAATGTTTATAGTTATACTGAGCTAACAGTAGGAAAGGAATGCAGAAAAAGGCCTCTGTTTATAATTATTACCATAGCAGCAAAGGTCATCGACAGATCTCTTGGGTCCTGCAAGTGAGGAGTTGCAAAGTGTTGCACTTGCAGGGAGGGGTGGACAGAGCAGATGATGCGACATTGAGCAACGAGGTGTTCCATGCCATGCACGTCATATCCAGTTTAAAGCTGGGGGATCACGAGCGTCTCGCTCTCTTCGTCCATGGCTGCCTTCTGAAGAGGACCCTGCTCGTTGTCCTGCCTGCGATCCTGATCCAGACTGAGATCTGTGCATTCCTGAGTCCAGCTCCTGCCTGCTGCTGAGGCCAATCTGGGATTGCCTGGTGCTCCCCGGCAGCTGCTGGCAGGATGCCAGCACCCCGGCACCCAACTCCGGGAAACTCAGTAACAGTTTTGTATATTTTGCATTATTTCTTTTATTATTAATATTATTAGCATTATTAGTGTTAATCGTGAAACTTTTTATATTTAATTTGTAAGTGTCTCTCACTTTTCCTCCTTTCCCCTTCCTCTGGTGGGAGGGTGAGGGTTAATAGACAGCTTCTGCCACTCCTTTTATTGACACGCTGGTGTAAACCATGACAGATTATTGTTGGTGCCAAATATGGGGCTGAGGGCTTGGGAGCAGGTCTGAGTTCAAACTCAGGTTCTGGCAGTAGATTCTGCTCTGTTGAGAAAGTATAAGGTTTTTATCTGAGAGTTTCGAGGAGTTTGGAATTAAAGCAGGCAGCTTTCATTCACCACATCGAAAACCTTATCGTTAAGCTTGATATTATATGATGTCTTTTTAGAGCTTCGTTCAGACCTAGGTGTCGTGGTACTCTTTGGGTTGTTTGCCACTTGTTTCGTGCGGTTTATGAATTTTGGGCATAAGAGGAAAGGCATTGTTGTGATGTGGGCTTTATTACTGAGATTTATCATGGTAAGATTGGCAATTATCATTCCAATGTCTCATTTTTATCAAGTATTAAAAATGAAAAGTCCAAAACCCTAACCCGTGCCAACAAGCTCATATGAGTTACCTTGTGGACTTTGTCAGTAATCATACCTCTAATCTGAGAAGTCATACAGTTTCTTGTTATGCTAACCTGACTTTGCCAGAGCTTAGAAATGTAAGATATTTTTGGGACTATCAAACCATTGCTTTTTCTTTGGCTTTTCTGAATGATTTTCAGGTGTTGTTTCAGATTAAACCTTGGTGCGGGCGTAAGTGACAAGGAATTAATGTAGCTCTTTCAAGGCATCGCAATGCAAGCTGTGCCAATAAAACCTCCTCCCCCATCGCAGCTACTGTAGCCTCCGCAGCAAGTGCTGCCAATATTGCTGCTCCTGCTACAGCCCTTGCAGGCACTCCACCTCTGACAACAGATGCTGCACTTATTCCACCTGTGACAACAGCCCCTGTAGCCTCTCCATCTCCAGCGACAGCCCCTGCAGCCACCCCAACTCCAGTGACAGATACTGCAGCCACTCCACCTCTGACAACAGCCCCTGCGGCCACTCCAGCTCCAGTAACAGGCTCTGCAGCTACTTTGCCCCTGATGACTGGCAGTGCAGCTACACCAACCTTAGTGACTGCCCCTGCAGCCATTCAAAGCCCCACTGCAGGTACTGTGATTACTCTGGTGCCAGCAGTATCTGTTGCACCTGCGGAGAAGAGGAAATATAAGGGAAAACCAGACCAGGGAGAGGCACATCTTCATCATCAGAACCAGAGACAGATATCCGCTCCTTATGCCTGGTGTAATCGCAAGGTATAATGGAAGATTTTAGCCATCATGAAGGTGAGCCACTTACCACCTGGTTGGTTCGATGCTGGGGTAATGGGGTTGATAGTTTTGACTTAGATGGCAGAGAAGCCATTCAGTTAGCATCCCTGGCCATAGATGGTTGCACTGATAAGGTGACTGGGGACAGGGCAGAAAATCAAGGCCTCTGGAGGCAAATCTTATGGGCAGTGAGGAGTAGGTATCCCCATAAGAGTGATATCATTTGCTGCCTAAGCAAATGGACCACCATGAAGAAAGATATTAAAGATCTGAGAGAATTAGCTGTGCAATAGATAATTCACAGACACCCAGAGACAATTATAAATCCTGACAAAGTGCCATGCACCTGACCTTTATTGCAGAAGGTTGTGCAATGTGAACCATTGACATATGTCCACTTATTGGCAGTAATTGACTTAATATAAGATGACGAGGAAGCAACTCTGGGTGAAGTGGCCACCAAATTGTGGTGGCTAGAAGATAGTGTATCTTCCCCCCTACAGGCTTACATCTCAGCAGTGGAGAAGATGACTAAGGCAGCTGAGAAAAATGAGAATATGTTACAAAAATACTTGACCAAAATACTTGACAAACTCAACTTTCTATGTCAGAGGACAGAGGACACGGGAAAGCCATGTCAGAGCCATTAGGAGAAGACCCCCTTTTTTGGGATCAGCTCGAGAGAAATGGAACATGTCACGGAGAAACTTGTGGTTTTCCCTGTGTGACCAAGGGGAAATATATGCAGAAATGGGATGGAAAACCTACTGCTGACCTAGAGGAACGAGTGAGTGAGTGAAAAAAGAAAATGTCCAAAAGAAAAATTACTCCAGTTTCCAGTGGGCAATTCTCCAGAGAGGGTAGGTGGAATTCTCGTTCCTCCCTAACAGACTTGAGAAAAAGGAATTAGAGAGGCCCTGCCTCCACCCAGGTGGAGGAAAGGGACAACCGAGTTTATTGGACTGTGTGGATTCGAGGGCCTGGTACATCAGAACCACATGAGTATAAAGCTTTTGTAGACACTGGTGTACAGTGTACTATGCCATCAAATGATAAAGGAGCAGAGTCAAACAGCATTTATGGAGTGATGGGGGAATCTCAAGAGTGGTCTGTATTAGAGGCCGAAGTGAGCCTAACTGGAAATGAGTGGGAAAAGCACCTTATAGTAACTGACCCAGATGCTCCGTGCATCCTTGGCATAGAGTACCTCAAGAGAGGGTATTTTAAGGACCCAAAAGGGTATTGGTGGGCCCTTGGCATAGCAGCTGTAGAGACTGAGGAAACTAAATAGCTGTCTACCTTGCCTGGCCTCTCAGAGGACCCTTCTGCTGAGGGATTGCTAAAGGTCAAAGAGCAACAGGTGCCAATTGTTACCACAACAGTGTACTGATGACAATATTGCACCAACCGAGATTCCCGGATTCCCATTCAAAAACAGATTCAACAACTAGAGAATCAAGGAGTGATAAGTAAAACTCAGGCACAGAATCACAGAATGTTAGCGGGTGGAAGGGACCTCTGTGAGTCATCTAGTCCAACCCTCCTGCCGAAGCAGGGTCACCTACAGCAGGCTGCACAGGACCTTGTCCAGGCAGGTCTTGAATATCTCCAGAGAAGGAGACTCCACAACCTCCCTGGGCAGCCTGTTCCAGTGCTCCGTCCCCCTCAGAGTGAAGAATTTCTTCCTCATGTTCAGTCAGAAATTCCTGTGCCTCAACTTGTGCCCATTGCCTCTTGTCCTGTCACTGGGCACCACTGAAAAGAACTTGGCCTCATCCTCCTGACACCCACCCTTCAGATATCTGTAAGCATTTCTAAGGTCCCCTCGCAGCCTTCTCTTCTTCAGGCTGAACAAGCCCAGCTCCCTCAGCCTTTCCTCATAGGAGAGATGTTCCAGTCCCCTTACCATCCTCGTAGCCCTCCACTGGACTGTCTCCAGTAGCTCCTCATCTTTCTTGAACTGGGCAGCCCAGAACTGGACACAGTACTCCGGATGAGGCCTCACCAGGGCAGTGTAAAGGGGAAGGAGAACCTCCCTCGATCTACTGGGCACACTCCTCCTAATGCACCCCAGGATGCCATTGGCCTTCTTGGCAGCCAGGGCACACTGCTGGCTCATGATCAACCTGTTGTCCACTAGGACACCCAGGTCCTTCTCCGCAGAGCTGCTCTCCAGCAGGTCCACCCCAAGCCTGTACTGGTGCATGGGGTTGTTCCTCCCCAGGTGCAGGACCCTGCATTTGCCTTTGTTGAACCTCATGAGGTTCCTCTCTGCCCATCTTTCCAGCCTGTCCAGGTCACGCTGAATGGTAGCACTGCCTTCTGGTGTATCTACCACACCTCCCAGTTTGGTGTCATCAGCAAACTTGCTGAAGGTACTTTCTAATTCTTCATCCAGGTCGTTGATGAAGAAGTTAAACAAGCTTTAACAGTCCAGTATGGCCAGCGCGAAAGCCTGATGGAGAATGGAGACTGAGAGTAGACTATCGTGGCCTAAATGAAGTTACACCACCATTAAGTGCTGCCATGCCAGACATGCTTGAACTTCAGTATGAACTGGTGTCGCAGGCAGCCAAGAGGTATGCCACAACTGACACAGCTAGTGTGTTTTTCTCTTTTCCTTTAGCAGCAGAGTGCAGGCCACAATTTGCTTTTAGCTGGAGGGGTATCCAGTAGACCTGGAATTGGTTACCCCAGGGGTGGAAACACAGCCCTGCCATCTGCTATGGACTGATTCAAACTGCATTGGAACAGGGTAAAGCTCCAGAACACCTGCAATACATTGATGACATCATCATGTGGGGTCACACAGCAGCAGAAGTCTTTGAAAAAGGTGACAAAATAACTAACATCCTTCTGAAAGCTGGTTTTGCCATAAAAAGCAGCAAGGTCGAGGAACCTGCACGAGGGATCCAGGGTTTAGGAGTTAAAAGGCAAGATGGGCTTTGCCAGATCCCAACAGAGGTGATTAACAAAATAACAGCGGTGTCGCCACCAACTAACAAAAAGGAAACACAAGCTTTCTTGAGCGTCATAGGTTTCTGGAGAATGCACATTCCAAATCATAGTCACACAGTGAGCCCTCTCTATTGAGTAACTCGGAAAAAGAATGATTTTCAATGGGACCCTGAACAATGACAGGCCTTTGGACAAATTAAACAAGAAATAGTGCATGCAGTAGCCCTTAGACCAGTCAGGTAAGGACAAGATATTAAAAATGTGCTCTGCACCGCAGCTGGAGACAACAGTCCTATCTGGAGCCTCTGGCAAAAGGCACCAGGTGGGACTCGGGGTTGACCTGTAGGTTTTTGGAGCCGAGGATATAAATGCTCTGAGGCCAGCTATAGTCCAGCTGAAGAAGAAATATTAGCAGCTTATGAAGGAGTTTGAGCTGCTTCAGAGATGATCGGTACTGAAGCACAGCTCCTCCTGGCACCCTGGCTGCCACTGTTTGGCTGGATGTTCAAGGGAGAAGTTGCTGCTATTCACCATGCAATCAATGCTACCTAGAGTAAGTGGATTGCATTAATCACACAACGGGCTCAAATAAATAACTCCAGTCACCCAGGAATCTTAGAAGTAATCATGGACTGGCCAGAAGGTAAAGATTTCACAGTATCACCAGAAGAACAGGAGGTGACGGTGACACGTGCTGAAGAAGCCCTACCATATAATGAACTACCGGAGAATGAAAAGCAGTATACCCTGTTCACTGACGGATCCTCCTGTCTTGTAGGAAAACATCGTAAGTGGAAACCAGCAGTATGGAGTCCTACACACCAAATCATAGAGGCTAACGAGGGACAAGGTGAGTCAAGTCAGTTTGTGGAGGTAAGTAAGAGCTATACAGCTGGCCTTAAACATTGCTGAACAGGATAAGTGGCCAGTACTTTGTACTGACTCATGAATGATGGCAAATGCCTTGTGGGGGTGGTTAAAACACTGGAAGCAGAGCAACTGGTAGAACAGAGGCAAGCCCATTTGGGCTGTCTCACTGTGGCAAGATATTGCTGCCTGGCTAGAGAATTTGCCTGTTAAAGTATGTCATGTGGATGCTGATGTGCCTAAGAGTCGGTCCACTGAAGAACATTTAAACAATCCACAGGCAGATCGGACTGCGAAGATTAAAGTGGCTCAGGTGGATTTGGATGGGCAATACAAAGGTAATTGTTTCTAGCTCGGTGGGCCCATGATGCTTCGGGTCATCAAGGAAGAGATGTAACATGCAGATAGGCTTGGGAACGAGGGGTGGATTTAACCATGGACACTATTGCACAGGTTATCCATGATTGCGAAACATGCGCCACAATCAAACAAGCCAAATGGTTAAAGCCTTTGTGGTACGGTGGGCGGTGGCTGAAGTATAAATATGGGGAGGCCTGGCAAATCGACTATATCACACTCCTTCACACCCACCAGGGAAAACGCTGTGTGCTTACCATGGTGGAGGCAACCATTGGATGGCTGGAAACATATCCTGTGCCTCATGTCACTGCCCAGAACACTATCCTGGGCCTCAAAAAACAAATTCCGTGGCAACACGGTACTCCAGAAAGAAATGAGTCAGACAATGGAACTCCTTTTAAAAACAGCCTTATAAACACCTGGGCTAAAGAACACGGCTTTGAGTGGGTCTATCACAGGCCCTATCATGCATCAGCCTCTGGGAAGCGATACAACGGATTATTAAAAACAACCCTCAAAGCAATGGGAGGCGGAACTTTCAAAAACTGGGATACATGTTTAGCACAAGCTACCTGGTTAGTTAACACCAGGGGATCAATGACTCAGTCTGGCCCTGCTCAGGCAGATCTTTTACATACAGTAGAAGAGGATCAAGAAGAAACATAAGATGGGGCCCCGAAGGTATAGAAGACTTTATTTCAACAAAATATGGCATATTCATATTTCTACAATATTTATATTGACTTTGTTGACTGCAAATATTTTTGTGAGCAACAGGAATATACGCTGGACTCCTCAATGGAAATTGGGAGACAAATGTGTGAGCTGAGATTAAAGGAGGAGTGAACCACCCTATCAAGCCCATACAGTATCTAGCACTGGATATTCAATACAGATGTGGACATTGCTTGTTCTGTTGTAAATAGAGAGACTGAAGAAGTCAGATGACAGAAACTGGGCTGAAGTGTGATGCAGGTTGCACTCCTTAAAAAAAATGCAAAATACTAAGATCAAAAAATGGAAGCAAGAACATGAAGGAAATAGTCAAAATATTAGAAAGAATAGTAATTTAGGCAATCTTTAACAAGACTGTTCGCTAGAATACCTCTTTTTTCTTGTTTGTTTCCCCACAATAAACACAGGCTATGTTAATTTGTTTTAAAGTGTGCAATAAAATCTCTGACATTTTCCAGCACTTACCACCTTAAGAAATACATTGTACACCTTTTAACTTTGTTTAAATTTCAAATCTTGAAAGAAAGATAAATTGCCAAATCAAAAAATTAATATTTTTATTCTCTATCTTTTTTTCCCTTTCCTTCTGTTCTGTCGTTTATTTCTGGTCTTTGCCAAATGTGGAAGACTGCTAATCTCTTTGGTTAGCACCAATTTCCTTCTGCTCAAACCTGTCCTACCCACCAGCTCCACATATATCTCTCCTTCTTCCCACTCCTGACAAAGACAAGCAGTGACTTAGACAGCCTTGGCAAGTTGCTAATGCTGTGGATTAGTGTGTTCTGCCTTGAGTGAAATCAGGTTCTCTGCCCTTTGGGGATAGCTCAGCCATCAGGTTTAATTCCATTTTCTGATATTTTAGCAGTCATGTTGGGACTTCTGCAGACAACTGAGAATGAAACGCCTTTTTGACAACAGTCTTCAGCACATCCCAGGAAAGGACATGTATATGATTTTATATGAGAGAGAGGAAGTCTGAGGCTATCAAACACCCAGACAATACAACTAAATCAAACATCAAAGTGACGGATCTCAAATATAATTGGATATGCACTTGATACACTTTGCAGTGTTTCCTTTTATTGTTTTCCATTTTGGCCACATTCTATGGGACAAGTTAATTCAGTGCATTTGTCCAGAAGTAAAACTGGTATTCTTTTATCTTTCTATAATGCAAATGTACAGTAAAGCTAAGGGAAATTAATTAAATCACCTCAACAACAACACCACCAATAAAAGAGAGGAAAAAAAGAAATTTCTACAACTGAGGTGCCTATTCCCATGTCAGTTAGTTATGTAAGTCCACCTACACATCTCAAATATTTGATACAGTATAAACAAAAGAAATGTCTGTGCTACAGTTCAAAACTGATCAGATTACTGTTATTTCTTATTCTCCTTTCACCAGAAAATGAGTTGTATTTCAGGCTGTGCACAGACTGGGAAAGCAGGGACATAGTATCAAAAAGGGCATGAGCTGCTGAAGCAAAAAAAAGTTACAGTATAAATACCTTTCCCCCAAGTGAGCAAACAGTTTCTATTTTATGCTTTGTCTGATAAGGATTCGGGATTTTCTGAATGAATAAATAATAACAAGCCAAAACAACAGTGCCAATATTTAGAGTAACCAGTGAGAACTCTTCCTTTGCAAATGGATTGAGATTCTCAGACCAAAGATTTTGTCTAAAGTTAGTTTTTGTCTAAAAAAATCTCTGCACCCTTTTCGCTGAAATACACATACATACAGTGAGTTCCGTCCCATAAGTCCATAAATTTCCTCACCAGTCACAACACACTATTAAAATTAACCAATACAGAGCAGATGTGAGATCATTACCTGTAATGAGCGCTTTCAACACTCACTGCCCATTAGCACCTGACGATAACATGCAAGACAGACTGTGACACAAAATTACTCAAAAGTGGCAGTACTAAGCATTTTGGATATCTGCATCTTATGACAGGTGAACCGTTGACTTTAATGGATTGACTTAATAGCCTTGCAAAGGCAAATGCACTGAAGTCAGAGGTAAAGCACTCGATGACCTCAGTAAACTTTTGATCAAGCTCTGTATAAATAAGGCTAGGGGACTCTAGTCTGCAAAATAGAATGCTTTTGGAGATGTGCACCAAAAACTGAGCGTAAGTACTGCATAATTGCCATTTTTGGAATATCGGGGGGAAAAAAAAGAACAAAAAAATTGAAATCAAATAGCTAGATGCCAAAATCAGACATATCAATGCAATCAATCACTATATATGAATGGTCCTAACAGGACAATTCTGTGGGCAACTCTCTACCCGGAAGAAAGTCTCATGGAGCTTAACAGTTGCCTACTAGCAAAATGACAGAAAAGCCAAGGGTTCAGTTGGAAAACAAATTTCTGTGCTGTGAATTGTAACCTCTCCTAGGAATACCAATACTAGAAAATAATAATAAAAAAGAGTAAATGTAAATGAAAGAAAATTTTAAAAATAAATACATTCGCTAAACCAAGCTCTTCTCTTCATGCATTTCAAAGCTTCCACTGACTACCACAGCCATTTGGTGGTGTGACAACTGAAACCAGGATGTGGCTGAACTAGGAGATCACCATTAGCTGCTGATGCCCCGCATGCATGAAGTGCAGAGGCCTGGTTCCCTGTTAAAATTTTTTGGAGTGACAGGCTGCACAGGTTGGACTGTGAGAGGTCCTGGGTTTGGAGGGTCATTTTTGCTGTGATATGTGTTTCCTTGCTGACAGTAACAGGGGGAGGGCTGCGATGAGGTGTTAGAGTGTCCCCTAGCACAAAAATTTGATGCCCAATTAGGTTTAGAAATAGTGACAAAGAGTTGATGCCCAATTAGGTTTAGATAAAGCTCTTCTCTGTAAACCTCAATTACCTGTGATGCCTTATGACATTCAGCGTTTACAAAGTATAATTACACAATAGTGTCTGACATTTAACGTCTATGGATAATTTAAAAGACTTCTACTTCAAAAGGGCTGCTCATGAGCAACCGTAATCACTTCAATTAGCTTGGCACCATTACAATGTAACAAGACCATTTGACTGCCTATTAGAACCAGCCAAGCTCTTCAAGTGTGTTAATTTAGCAGTCATTGCTAATTTCTGGGCTTTGCTGCATTTGCATAGGAAAACATAGTCCTGTTAGCCAGAAAGGGAGTTTCATTCCTGCAGCGACTTCCTATTCTTAGTGAGGTTTTTATAGTGTTGCTCTTTTCAGCCAGAAACATATTTCAAACAGCGAACTATTCAGAGAAAGAGGGTTTTGTTTCATCAAGGGAGTTTTTCAGAATCAAGGTCCAAATTATTAATATAGCTTTCAAACTTTTTTTTAAGCTGCTCAAGAAAAAACAGATCCCTAGGATTAGGAAAAAAAAAAAAAAAAGGAAAAAAGGTTTCTCCATCCCTATCATGTCTCCTCTATCTCTTTTATGCAGCATTAAAGAATTTGTCCTGGGAGACTATCAGATATCTTTAGATTTTCCCCCGGAGCTCATGGAATCCTCTGTAAAAATTTCTGGCAAGTCAAGGTCCTCACCATGTATTACAGGAACCAGGAATAGACAGAGTATTACATCACTGCAGATGCTTCTTTCTTTTCAACCACTTAATATGTTGTAGGATATCCTGCAGAAGCAGGAAAACTCTGTGAAGTGGAAGAGTTCTCTAGGGACAAATCAAATCAGCTTAGTAAGTCCCTTCGAAGTACTGGGACTAATCAGAGGACCGATGTAGAAAGAAAAGTCAGAGCTATTTGTGCCTGTACATGAGAACAGGTAGACTAGGATGGCTACCGGCAGCCCGTAAGAGCTAAAAGTTCATATTCTATAAAGCAGTAGTTCCCAAATAACAGTAATAAAATTAAAAACAAAAAAAAAAAACCACCACAAGATAAAAACAAGATCAGGGCAAACCATCCTCATGAACTGTCTCAGCACAGATGCTGCAATGTACCTGAATACAAATTGAGCAAGGCTTCAGCAGCAGGTGGCCAGTTTGTGCGACCTTGCCACTAAATCACGTGCGTCTTGTCTGTGGTGTAAGGGAAACTTCATAATGTCATCAATGTCTTTAGTTACAGTGATGCTAGGGTTTTTTAAATGCTACTGAGGCATAATTTGAGTAAGATATTATAAATATAGCCTTTATTTATAATTCTTAGTATTTCTACAAAACAGGTGGTGAATAAAGAGAGATATAATAAAGCAAATCCCAAAACAAGACCTAGCCAAAGAAAGAAGCATCCCAGCTCATCTGAGACTAGCGGGGTTTTACTAGCTTTACCCTGATGTCAGCATTAGTACAAAACACATTTCCACCACCTAAGCATCACTGGAATCTGCTCTTCTGGAGAGTACCAGGAAATTACAGTGGTCATTAGGCTGAATATGAGCCAAAAATGTGCTCTCAACAAAAAATAAGATAAACCTCATAGAGACTACACCAGGACTTTCTCCAGAAGATGAAGAAAAATACTATAGTCTCTCTTTGGCACTGTTAAGGTTGCATCAGCAAGACTGTGTTCAATTTTGGTACCATTTTCTCCATATTTTAAATCAGTAAGTGGATTTTTAAAAAAATAATCTCCAACAGTGAAATGACTTACACCTTTCAGGCGTGTATCCCTGGTCTGGAATGCTTACAGAAAACCTAATTTTCTCATAAGACTTCTTGAACTTCAAGCTAATGTATGTCTTGACAAATTTTTCTTTATCGAAAGATACGAGCTACGAACATTGCCAAAGATGCGTATGAAAGTCATCCAGTTTCCACAGGCTTCTGTCATGAAAGGTTGGCTTTATCCACTTTTGTGCATCAGTAAGCATTCCTTAGAGTCAGATCGGAATCACATTGCTAATGAGCTAAATGCTTGATGACTTGAAGGTTGAAGGACTGAAAGTCACATTATATTGCTGCTTTTAAATACTGAGGTGAGGTCACAATCCTGACTGTGCGTTAATTAGGAACAAGCAGTTTCCTCCATAGGATAGCACACAGATAAGGGGAAGCATTCCTTAAAATTGCCTTGGAGTGGCCAGATAGAAAATTCAAGGAGGATTTGGTGGAAGAAAAAGTTTCATGTAGCATTTTCCGTTCATATTAATTTACCTGTTCAACCCGAGCAAAACTGAGTTGGGTGTGTTTGTAAGTGTCAAGCAGCTAGTACTAATTTCTATTTTATTTTCAAAGATATCACGAGAGTTTAACATAGGTTCTAAATGCATTATGGATATAGAGTACATGAAAATTACCTAACATCATCATGCAGGTCAAGGAAGATTGGATTTATGCATATCATATCATTTTGACAGACACAAAGTTGCAACAGTATAACTTGTTTGTCTTTTCCTAAAAATGGTAGGTAACAGCAACTGTCAGGACCAGCCTTAAAACACAGTATTACCATAAACTTAATGCAACATCACAAAATACTAATCTAGAAAGCCTTCTGTAAGTTCTCTGGTTTCCCAGAGCTGGAGTAATGCTTCCTCTTTGATATTCTACCTTCACCATTAAAGGTAAGATTTGCAAGCAGAGAAGAAGGGAACATGACCAGATCTCTTCTTGTGCTCCAGTGATCCCTGTGCTGACTGCCCAATAAATCCATAAATACACACAGACAGCCAGAGCTGCCGTAAATTGCAAAAGATGCCACCCTTGATCATATCCAGGATTAAACAGTAGGAAAAGAAACAGAGTGGATGTTTTGTTCCAGTTCTCCAGTGTAACAACAAAGATAGCCTGCACAAATTGCAAGGCCTACTCTGACAAATACCACAATCACCAAAAGGATTCCAGACCAAATTTTGTCCCTCTACTTCCTTCTTTTACTGTTTTGTAAAGCAATACAACTCTAAGACAGAAAATATAGAACAATAAAAGAAGAGATAATCAGCTTTATTGTACTTTTCATAGCAACAATAAAAGCAATATCTTTTTCTTTCTTTAATTCATGAAGGAAAAAAAGGGGAAAAATGGATTAGATACACAGTCAGGAAACAAGACTGGTGCATGTCTAAGAAGGAAAGGAAATACCAGCATAAAACTGATTAATCAGCAAAACTTTTATGAGAAAAGGGCATCTGACGTATCTGTTCAATATCAGAAATCTTCTCTAATTTACTCACTGTAACAACTCTCACAAACTTGCATCTTTTATAAGAGACAAGGCTCATCAGGGCAGCATTTTACAAATTCCTCTACTGCCCTTCTGGCATGTATTTCCACTTATTTCTTACAATAAACTAGCCAGTCCATGATTGCTCTTTTCAGCACAATTTTCGTAGAGTCGTATGCTCATTTCAAGGTCATGCTCATTGCACTCCCCTGAGGTAATTTGTTTGATGTGGAAGGGACCTCTGCTTTTCTTGTGGTCCTTGTGTTCACACTGCAGGAACCCCATCTCATCTATGTAGCAGCTTTCTCATTCTGCAGTAATTTCCAGCCTGACTCCTCAAAGCTCTCTGTGGACTTTATGAACTTATGCCACCTCACCCCTTCCTGGCCTTCAGATGTCAGGGAACCACCACAGCCAGACTAAGCATCCTGCTTGATGCTGCACAATAGAGCCTGAAAGAGAACTAAGAAATGAGCCTGGACCACAAAAAACTTGTGCTTTGTTGAACAGAATGGAAGAGATTTTGATGAATCTCTGTATGCAATGAACTTTTTACTTCCAGCTCGCTCCATGGGTGCAGGTGGTTCACTGAGTATTATGTTCAAAGGCTTTGTGTGTCTGTAAAAAAGGTGCCAAAAGACCGGAGGGATAGGGAGCAAAGGGAGCAAGCAAGCTGAATCACCAAACACTGTTGCAATAGCAATAGTAAGGTGACCCTGAGAAAAAGCTGACGAAGAGAGGGCCTTGGGGCTTGAACAATGCCTAGGAAGGTGACAAAGCCGAAAGCAAAGAGGTTGACTCCTGCAGTGCAGCTCCTGCTGTACTGAGGGAAACAGAACTTTTATGTGCTTTTCAGATATGCAGGATGGCAACAAAAGTACCTGACTCTGCCTTGAGTTTCTCCCATTTTTGTTTTTCCCAGAGCCTAACCTTTAGCATTCCAGACAGCAACTACACCCCAATGTAAGTCATCATATTACAAAATATGATGGGACAAGTCAAACTCTTCTCTTACGTTTTCATAAGAATGAAAAACGATATGGTGTGGGGGAGATTAATATCTTGGCTCAAATTAATCACCTTTTTCCTATTATTCTCTCCAGACAGCCATGATTTTCTCTTCTGTCTCCTCACTTCTATCACTCCAGCATATATTCCTGTGAAGGACCTCAGACTTTGGCACCCAAGAGCCCCAGCCCTCCTCCTCAGCACTTTTCATGACTTTGCCTCCTCAGCAAACCTTTCCGTTTCTCCTCACTGTACTGTATTCCTCACCTAGCCACCATACTCTTCAACACATCTCAGAGAAGAACGTGGTGATCTTCCACACCCCAGTTAAGTGGGAGATGATCGTATATTATTTCTTCCATCTCAGGGAAGGAGATAGTACAGGATCCTGATTTTCATTTATTTTCTTCTATTCTCCCGCTAAGTCAGGATGGTGTTATTTTCTTCTGCAGCTGGGATATGAAGAGAGGCTGTGATCCAAGCCAATGCCCCAGCCTCCAGCTGTTCCCAAACACTGCCCTTTCACACAGCACAAGCTGGTGAAGCATTCATTTCACCTGCACAGCTGACAGACACCGAAATGTTCAAGGGGTCCTGAATCACAGTGGAAACATTTCTGTGAATGACAGAGCCATATTTCTTATGCTGAGCAGCCTTAGCCATCCCCAACACGGACATGAAGAGGAGTGCGTTAGGCAGTTGGCCCTGGTTGATCGATTGCTGTAGGGCTACATCCAACAGCTGACTGGTCTGATAACGCACGACCTTTTACATCCATAAAACCAGCACCAGGAACAATGGCGGTGAAGAGTGCTGCTAAACCCAATTTTCTCTGTCTCTGTAGATCAAACCTGCACAAGGTTAAGGGTAGCCCAGTGACAAGCTGTGTGGAATATTTCACCACCATCCTCCCTTCTGGAGCCCAAACCACATGACTACAAAATTAGCAAAGTGCTAAACAAAACCTCTCAACCTGGTAATAGCCAGTGTTAATTTACTGACTCCCACTCTGTTAAAGGCTTTTCTGCAGCAGACTTGAGAGAAAAGCTGTCTTGTTCTTGCCTGCAGGGGTGTTTTGATGAGCTGAAACTTTATCTGCACTGACAAGTCAGTAGTGAGCAAGTGTCAGGGCATTTTTATTCAGATCTCCACTACACCTTAGGAGTGCTTCCTACATCTCTGGGGGCTACAAAAGGGGAAAAACCAACCCAGAAATAAAACACACTACTCTGACTTCTCACTCAACTTTAGCTACACACCCAGCAGCCAGGATATACTATCAAGTTAGCTAAAATTATATGACCCTTCCCCTCTCAGAAAGAAAGACCTGAACCAAAGGCTCTGTGCGCATCTCGAGACGGGGGTGAAAGAGGCAGTGCTTGCGTGCAAGAGCTAGGGGAAGAGAGTCAAACTACAGTCAGCCACTCCTCTCCAAAATAAGAAATAGTCAAGCAACGAATAAAATATGTATATGAAAGGAATCGATTTAATTTAATCACTGGAAGTAAGTTGTAAAATCACTTCTTCACTTCATGTCGGATGAAATATTCAATGGTTCTCCCACCCTTCTCCTGTTCTTTCAGCTGAGGAGACAGAATATCTTTGTCAGCAGGGGCAGCTGCTCAGGGGGATGAGGCAGACCTGCCATCTGTCCACAGCTGATCAGCTCATCCCTGATGCGGGTGAATATGCTCTCAAAAGGCAGGTGAGATGCAAAATAAATGCACTGAGTTTACACCAAACAAACCTGAACCACACTTTATGAGAAAAGACACAGACAGTACAGAGACAGGTACAAAACTGAGGGGAAGTACCTTCCAGCCAGTAAGCAAAAAACTGTAAGACTGAAACCCCTACCATAAATGCAAGTAACCTCTGCGACAGCCCTTGCTGAAAGGGTTGGAAATCCGAAGGAGACTGACTTAATACAATTGTATTCATTTACCCAAAAAAAGAAAGCACTGCCAGAGCAAATCAGTACTTCATTATACTCCTATTCTTCCCAGCACACCTCACGGAGGAGAAACGCACCACACGATGAGCTCCTTTTTACTTTACAGACTTCACTCAAGAAGCAGTTAAATTCATAGACCATCCACTTACTGAACGATCCTACAACGTGCATCATTTAAGCACCAACATAAGATGCCCCTCTAGTCCAGTATATTTCACATGGGCTGCAGACAGTATCATTCTAGGTTATGTCTCACTACATAAGCCGTTGTACACAAGCTAGGATATTTCAAGGGATTTCAAATCCCATACTAAAAGGGCATTGCCAAAGTATAAGTTTTAAACAGTATGAATATGTTATCTGTTTCAATATTCTGTTTCCTAAAGATAGATTAAGCGGTAAAGAACACACTGCACTGTATGACCTATGATAAGATTATTCTGATCTTTCAAAAAGTCTCACAAAAGGAGAAGTTGAACTCCTTTACTCTAATAAAACTGTTCCTCATTGTAAACATCTAATATATAATCACAGCTGGGATCCATTCCAGCTGTCATGCTAGGAGACTGACATTTCATGGGTTAATGCACATACTTTTTATTATATGACAATGGTAAGAAATCGTAAAATTCTAATTTTACCGAACTGCCAACAAATATTTTTAGTAGCACAGAGTCATAGATAAAATGATGCTATCTGTAAAGTTGCTCTTACGCTAGCCGTTTCTGAGGCAAGTGTCTGTTCGAGACTCTGTTCTGTCTCCCTCCTGGCAGCAAGAACCAGCTTTCTTGTCCCATGTTCTCCATCATGCCCATCATCTATGGGCAATAAACAGGAGGAGCTGGAAGCCATTATACAGCAGGACGGCTATGACTTGGTCGCCATCACAGAAACGTGGTGGGACAACTCGCATGACTGGCATGCTGTCATGAATGGCTACAGACTCTTTAGGAAAGACAGGACAACAAGGAGAGGTGGGGGAGTTGCTCTATATGTGAGGGAGCAACTGGAATGCATTGAGCTTGGCCTGGGGGCAAATGAGGAACAAGTTGAGAGCTTGTGGGTTAGAATTAAGGGACAGGCTCATAAGGGTGACTTTACGGTGGGTGTGTACTACAGGCCACCTGACCAGGAGGAGGACGTTGCTGAGGCCTTCTACAGGCAGCTGCAAGCAGCCTCACAGTCACAGGCCCTGGTTCTCATGGGGGACTTCAACCACCCTGACATCAGCTGGGAAGACCATACAGCTAGGCAGGCGCAATCCAGGAGGTTCCTACAGAGCATCGATGATAACTTTCTAATGCAAGTGGTGGAGGAACCAACAAGGAAAGGCGCTCTGCTGGACCTTGTATTAACAAACAAGGAGGGACTGGTGGAGGATGTGAAGGTCGGAGGTAGACTCGGCTGCAGTGACCATGAAATGGTGGAGTTCAGGATCTGCCTACAAATATCTGAAGGGTGGGTGTCAGGAGGATGGGGCCAAGCTCTTTTCAGTGGTGCCCAGTGACAGGACAAGGGGCAATGGGCACAAACTGAGGCACAGTAAGTTCCGTCTGAACATGAGGAAGAACTTCTTCCCTCTGAGGGTGACAGAGCACTGGAACAGGCTGCCCAGGGAGGTTGTGGAGTCTGCTTCTCTGGAGATATTCAAGACCTGCCTGGACAAGATCCTGTGCAGCCTACTGTAGGTGACCCTGCTTCGGCAGGGGGTTTGGACTAGATGACCCACAGAGGTCCCTTCCAACCCCTACTATTCTGTGAAGCAGGGCGATAAGCAGGATCAAAACCTTGGACCTCAGGAGGGCTGACTTTGCCCTCTTCAAGGAGCTACTGGGAGGAATCCCGTGGGCCAAGGCTCTCGAAGGCAGGGGGTCCATGAGTGCTGGTTGCTCTTTAAACGTCACTTCCTCCATGCACAGGAGCAATGCATCCCCCTGAGAAAGAAATCAAGCAAAGGAGGCAGGAGACCTGCATGGTTAAACAAGGAGCTTCTAGCGGAGATCAGGTGGAAGAGAAAGGTCCATGGAATGTGGAAAGAGGGGCAGGCCACTTAGAAAGAGTACAGGAACATGGTCAGAGCGTGCAGGGATGCGATGAGGAAGGCCAAGGCCCACCTGGAATTGAATCTGGCAAGGGATGTCAAAAACAACAAGAAGGGCTTCTTCAACTACATCAGCAGCAAAAGGAAGGCTAGGGACAATGTGGGGTCGCTGCTGAATGAGGCGGGTGTCCTGGTGACGGAGGATGCAGAGAAGGCAGAGCTACTGAATGCCTTCTTTGCTTCAGTCTTCAGTGCTAAGACTGGCCCTCAGGAATCCCAGGCCCCAGAGGTAAGAGAAGAAGCCTACAGAGACGATGACTTTCCCTTGGTTGAGGAGGACTGTGTGAGGGATCGCTTAAGCGATCTGGATGTCCACTAATCCATGGGCCCCGATGGAATGCACCCACGAGTGCTGAGAGAGCTGGCAGATGTCATTGCTGAGCCACTCTCCATCATCTTTGAGAGGTCCTGGAGGACAGGAGAGGTGCCTGAGGACTGGA
The DNA here is from genome assembly GCF_030867145.1 of Opisthocomus hoazin. Lineage (NCBI taxonomy): Eukaryota > Metazoa > Chordata > Aves > Opisthocomiformes > Opisthocomidae > Opisthocomus > Opisthocomus hoazin. Next base: position 51,867,118 of record NC_134454.1, read on the forward strand.
GAAAGGCTAATGTCACTCCAATCTTCAAAAAGGGCAAGAAGGAGGATCCAGGGAACTACAGGCCAGTCAGCCTCACCTCCATCCCAGGAAAGGTGATGGAGCAGCTTATCCTGGAGGCCATCATCAAGCAAGTGGAAGAAAAGAAGGTTATCAGGAGTAGTCAGCATGTATTCACCAAGGGGAAATCATGCCTGACCAATCTAATAGCTTTCTACGATGGCATGACTGGCTGGGTAAACGAAGGGAGAGCCGTGGATGTTGTCTACCTCGACTTCAGCAAGGCTTTCAACACAGTCTCCCATGATATCCTCCTAGGGAAGCTCAGGAAGTGTGGGCTGGAGGAGTGGTTGGTGAAGTGGATTGAGAACTGGCTGAATGGCAGAACTCAGAGGGTTGTCATCAGTGGCGCTGAGTCTAGTTGGAGGGTGGTAACTAGTGGTGTCCCTCAGGGGTCAGTACTGGGCCCAGTCTTGTTTAACTTCTTCATCAATGACCTGGATGAAGAGTTAGAATGTACCATCAGCAAGTTTGCTGATGACACAAAACTGAGAGGAGTGGCAGACACACCAGAAGGCTGTGCTGCCATTCAACATGACCTGGATAGGCTGGAAATTTGGGCAGAGAGGAACCTCATGAGGTTCAACAAAGGCAAATGCAGGGTCCTGCACCTGGGGAGGAACAACCCCATGCATCAGTACAGGCTTGGGGCTGACCTGCTGGAGAGCAGCTCTGCGGAGAGGGACCTGGGTGATCTGGTGGACGACAGGTTAACCATGAGGCAGCAGTGTGCCCTGGCTGCCAAGAAAGCCAGTGGGATCCTGGGGTGCATCAAGAAGAGTGTGGCCAGCAGGAAAAGGGAGGTTCTCCTTCCCCTCTACACTGCCCTGGTGAGGTCTCATCTGGAGTATTGTGTCCAGTTCTGGGCTTCCCAGTTCAAGAAAGATGAGGAGCTACTGGAGAGAGTCCAGTGGAGGGCTACGAGGATGGTGAGGGGACTGGAACATCTGCCATACGAGGAGAGGCTGAGGGAGCTGGGCTTGTTCAGCCTGAAGAAGAGAAGGCTGCAAGGGGACCTAATAAATGCTTATAAATATCTGAAGGGTGGGTGTCAGGAGGATGGGGCCAAGCTCTTTTCAGTGGTTCCCAGTGACAGGACAAGGGGCAATGGGCACAAGTTGAGGCACAGGAAGTTCCGTCTGAACATGAGGAAGAATTTCTTCCCTCTGAGGGTGACGGAGCACTGGAACAGGCTGCCCAGGGAGGTTGTGGAGTCTCCTTCTCTGGAGATATTCAAGACCTGCCTGGACAAGGTCCTGTGCAGCTTGCTGTAGGTGACCCTGCTTCGGCAGGAGGGTTGGACTAGATGACTCACAGAGGTCCCTTCCAACCCCGACCATTCTGTGATCTCTCAAAATCTGTGAACATGTTTTGGCTCTAGCTACCAGCAAAAAAGAGGTTAGTACTTCAACCGTCAGTGGTGTTTGTCTATATTGGACAGCTGGTGGTCTTGTTTAAGAAATGCACAGATATCAAGGGCCTCATGCTGTACTAATTACTTGACAACTGAAATTCAGTGTTGCAAAGTGTAGGATGGAGACCTACAACGAAAAGCCCTTCCTATGTACGTATACTTACAGAAACAGTGATGAGCACCAAGTTCACTCAGAAAAGGAAAGGCCTTGGACTCCTTCTGTACAGTTTCCTTAAAATGTCAATTCAAGAGAAGAATCAAAAGTCCTGTAAACCAGGTCAGTGGCAAGCTCCTGGCGTCCAGCTGAACAACAAGAATTTAACAGTTTGCTTTCAGGAAGCAAACAAGACCTCCTGGCCCATCTGCAACACTCCGATGTGAAGGCAGAGCCCTGATCCGTCTGGGGCCTGTGTTGTGCGGCTGGGTCAGAACGCACAGTCCAAATAACATGTTATCCTGCTCCTGACTCTTAGTGGTACTAGAAGTAATGTATCTCCTGTTCTTTAGTTGTCTGAGATAGGAACTGGGAAGTTCTCAGTTTAGTAATTCTTCTGAAGAATGCATTATCATTAGCTGTTTCAATTCTGGATATTCTCGTTAGCTATCAGTGTCCAACCATTTTTGTGACTCATACTCATCTTGGTTTCAACGTCATCTTTACAGCACAGAGTGTGCAGTTTTATTTAACACAGCACGAAAAGGCATTTCCTTCCCTTTGTTCCTAGCCCACAGCAGAAATCAGCTGTAATGAGTCAGCTTTCAATCTGTTTCCTAAAACACTGGGTTTTGTCTCCATTTCTAAATATATAATTCTAGAGTCAGCCTCAGACATGTGGATCTCAAATCCAGTTCATTCAAATTCAGTCACCATAGTCAAGAGATTAAAAGGAATTTCTTCATCCCCTGTCTTCACCTCTCAGGCACTGCTACAAGAAAGGCAAACGGACTTAAGGCAGTGATTTTTCCCATGCATTTTTTTCCCACTTTTTCCTTCCCACAGCCTTGCCCAGGCCAAAAATAGCGAAATGAAAGAGACTTTTTTTCTGAGTCAAGTCAACCAATTGCAGAACAGCTTACAGCAGAAGAGGTACTATTTGACTATTAGGCAAGAAGTTATTTATCTCATTAGAGGGCTTTTCTGGTTTAGTTTCTGCAAGGCATTGCAGAACAGGAGAAGCCAGTACAGCTGCAGGCAAGGATCAGAGTTTTCCTTAAATCATACACCAACTAACAGCCAGAGCTTTGCCTGTGTCTACATGTACAGTGTCTCCAGCAGACTTCCCGTTCCCACCAGGCAGAAGCCTGATAGGCTGGTAGCATTTTTACTATTTTCTTGGCAGCAGTCATATTTTCTTGCTGTGTTCCTTGATTAAGTGTATTTTAGGCAAGAGGGTAGGAGCAAACAACAACATGGGGCCTTTTCTTCATCCTTTATGTTTCATACCACCGTTTTCACATGCTAATTCTGGTCTCTAAACCAGCATTACTGAGTCTTGCTATTTTGTTTAATCACTCCTGGGTGTTTGTAGCCAGGGAGCCCTTGGCCAGCCAGTTCTGGAGCTTCTCATGTCTGTCAGTGAAGAGAAATTTCATTTGACTGACATAGAGTATTATTATTATTATTATGGCATTACCTACATTTTACAGGAAGAGATTCTTCCTCTCTCTGCCTCATTCAGAGCTGAAAATCCTGTGTGTACATTTGTGTATTGTGTATATATGTGCAGTATGCACTCATACACACAAACACAAGCGAACTGAGTCAACAGCCCTAAAACTTTTAAAGGCAACTAGCCTCCAAAAGCACCAACCTGCTGTCAAAAGAGGGTAGAAAAACACAGGTGCGGAGTAATCTGTGCGAGAGAAGCAGAGCACGCTAAGCAAACCCAGCGGAGGCCCGGTCCAAGAGCCACCGAGGACGGGCACCCCGACCTGCCGCCGCCCCCCGAACGTGTCCTGCGGCCTCAGACAACCTTCCACGGTGAGAGGCGCGAAGAGGCCCCTCAAGCGCCGCAGCCAGCAGCATCACCAACTCTGTTACACGGACAGAAAATTAACATGCGCGGTCCCCAGCCGACCTGACACCTGTCACCATGCGTCCTCACAGACGGAGGTAGCAGCTGGGGCAGCCGCCGGTGCATGGCTTCTGACAGCACCCTCTCCAGGGGCCTGGTATTATTATAGCCCACACCTCTTCCTCCATGCGTTGAATTAACTTGTCCTGACTGCGTGACAGCTCCGGCGACCTCCTGCGTGGGTACGCGGAGCCCGGGTCGCTCGCTGCAGAACGCACGGCCTGTCACCAGCCATGCCGCCACGGCTGGGCGAAGCCTTGTCAAGGGAGATGAACTCCTCCGGAGGCCGAGCTAAGTGACTCAACCCACGGCTCAGCATGTGAGGACTTTGTTCAGTTCAAGGACAGTGTCCTCCGACAGCAGAGATGGGTGCGGGCCCGGAGGGAGAAACGCAATGTCAGACAGGCTCGGCTGCAGGAGCGAAGGCAGGAGAGCTGGCGGGGGCTCAGCACGCTGTCAGCACTCTCATGATAAAAGAGGCAAAGCAAATAAACTTCCAGTTCTCCCTGCAAGCCTACATCGGAAGAAAAAAAAATGGAGGGGAGGGAAGAAAGGCGGGGGGAAGCTTGTCATCCCACAGAAATGACGCTAGCGAGCAGGGCTAGTGACTTTTGAAAGGAAAACGTCATGTTGAAATCAGCAGCCAGCACCTGCTGCCGCAGACACCCCTGCTCATTGCACTCCTGGCACGGCCAGTCAGACCTAGCAGAAAAACTGCTTAATATTAAATTTTTCTTTCTTCGTCTTCATTCATGAGCCTACATCCTAAACATGAAGCCTACGGGCAATCGCGCTCCAAAAGCACTTTCAACTAGAGCTCCTACGGAGTATTCCCCGCCCTGGGTCACAGCGAGCTGTACTCCAAGGGGGAGAGAGGGGTATGGCTAAAAACAAACACCAATTGTTGCCTCCTTTTGATTTGAATTATAGAAAGTTTCTGCTCTACTTGCTGTCTGCCCTAAAATACCAAGGAAATTAGTTTACTTCCTCTATTATTTGCCACCAAAGTGCTTGGTGATGGAGAGATACAGATTTTTTTTTTCCTACTCAAATACAAACATCCAGCTTAACAAGCATGTTTGATAACGATATGCTGAAAGCACTTACTGGAAATAATATACACTTTGGAAGGCATATTTAGTCCAGATACTGTCTGGCTGCTTCACATTCCTGCCGTGATGTGAAGAAGCTTTCCCACAGGTTAAACACCTACATTAATGGAAGTTACAGCTGCTATACATTATCAGCATAGTACAAAACAGTTGGAATATGCTGCTTTGGCCCACGGAATTTGTTGACATAGGGAAAAGGGAGGGTAGGCTTAAGACAGGTAGCATGTTATTTTACAAAAACACATTTTTACGAGCTCTGCAAACAAAACTTACCCACAGAAAGGGTTTTAGTACCATCCAGAGTAAATTAAATGTTATTTTATATCTTTATCCCATCAGTAATAAAAATTAGTTTAAATGGACACTAATGAGCCTGTGTCATAAACACAGCCTTTAATGCAATTAATCTGTAAGTATCAGGGAAAGTGTGTCACTCAGAGACAATTGATCATAACAGGATTTCTTTAGTCACAGGCCAGCAGTGACCAAATGTCACCCTTTTTCTTTATAGCTCCTGTATGGAAACAATTATTGTTCTTAATCCAAAAAAATTTTATAGTAAAATTGGCTCTAATTGGCACACATTCTAGCATTTCCAGGAGAGAATTCAAAGCCTCCACAGGTTCCTGACCAGGACTCCTACCCTAGCAGCAACGCCACTGGGATCGCACAGGTTTATTTTCCTCTTGCCTGTGCCATACTCTTTTCTGCAAACCTCAGAAGTAAGAGAGTTTTCAAAACTTTATCTGCCACAAAATACCAAAATGTCATTGAACAAATAATAAGCCTCTTCCTGCTTATTTTACAAACCATATTTGGCAACAGATATCTGGTATTTTAGCCAAATGAGTGGAAGGCTTCTTTACCAGTTGGTGCTTTTTTAAAAGCTTAAAATGTAAACAAACAAACTGACATTAGTATCCTTTTCCACAAAATCATCTGGAGTAAAATATTTTCAGGATAATACTGAAGATAGCAGTACACGCACTTCTAATAGCAACAGATGCGAACCTAAATCCAGAGCTAAGCATACCAAAGACTTGAAAGTTTTTTTTGTTGGAGCTCTACTTGTGTGTGGTCTTCCAGAAAAGAGCTCAAGAGAGCAATCCCTCATTCCACAGTAAATTGTGACTTCAGGCTAATGGCTAGCTTTAACTTACAATGAAAGAAAAGAAAATGAGAATTAAACTACCATCTTACATCTATTCACTCTATTCATTCACAGGAAGCCCTTGATTTTCAGAGGAAGGTCTGATGAGCAGTTGAGTCGGGAGCTCCAGAAGTGGAGGATCCTGATAGCATAATTTTTATGTTTTTACTTCTTTCACTAGGTATTTTGTTCCATAGGCTTAATGAATTGTCATTCACATTTTTGAGTCATCACTCATTCGTCATACCTATCCAACGGAAAAAAGCATAATTTTCCATTGAGTCCCTCGATTTTGATAATTTTCAGCCTTCTTCGAGAGTATAATATTCCTTTTTATTTGGAGGGAAAAAATAATCAAGGTTATGTTGAGTCCTTAGGATCATGTAACGAAAACCCTTTAAAGCCCTGGAATGTATGCATATGCAGCTGAGAACAGAATGTGACCAAACCAACACACTGATTTTTCTGTCAGTGTATCAATTTGGAATAATCGGTGTACTCCTGACCCTTACTTAGCACTGGGGTGGTACAGAGTGCCCGGTCTGCAGGAGAGCTTTGACTTACCACTTTTTGTACAGGCCGGCTTGTTCTCCAAGTCACATGTCTTTTTCATCTCTGCAAGCCCGCAATTAAGAGTTGTTCTTTACTGCACTTTAGATTCAAAAATAACTTCTGATTTGTAGCCTCCAAGGGAACAGCCTCCCTGTTTTTGAACAGTGATCAAGGTTATCGTGATTTTTAACTTCCTGCAATCAATAAAGATTTAATTATTGTACAGCCTCAATGCATAATGCTGATAGTATGATAGAGCTTCTTGATCAGTGACTATCTTCTGCCTACCATGGTTTGCAAATGGAATTATACCTCTTGCTTCTTCGTGTTTGCAATTTTAGACACTACTGTTGACAGAAGCAATTGAAAACTGCAGTAGCGATAGCACAGGACAACACATTGTGAACTGAAGTATTATATATAAGCCTCCTAACAGGGCATTGTGAGCAGCTGATAATGACAGTTCCGTGCATTTGAAAACAACTGCTTCTTATTCCTGACTCCAAAGAAGCTGGATCACAAATACATTGAAAAAGGAGCCAGCTACTTCAAAAAACATGCCTAAAAAAGAACATGCCACTTCTGGATGCTGGTGAGAAGAGTAATACTACCAAGGTGCTCCAATTTCGCCTGGGGGCTGGTGCATCTCTCCTAGAACACGATGGCACCTTTCAGCTGGAGGAATGTAAAACCCAGGTTCCATTTTCTTTGCTATTTCATTGTACCAGCTCTGGCTGGGGTGGAGTTCCTTTCTTCAGTGCAGCCCAGAAAGGGCTGCGTTTTGGATTTGTGCCGACAACCGTCCTGATAACGCACCAGCGTTTCGGCTGTTGGTGCATAGTGCCTGCACAGCACCGAGGCTTTCTCTGTTTCTTGCCCTGGGCCACCCACTCCAGTGAGGAGCCTGGGGGTGGGCAGGAGCCTGGGAGGGGACGCAGCCGCAGCAGCTCACCCCAGCTGGACAAAGGGATGCCCCATGCCTTACGCCGGCTTGCTCAGCAAGAGAAGCCGAGGGACAGGAGCAGGAGGAGGGTATGTTCAGGGTTACGGTGTTTGTCTCCCCAAGTCAGCGCTGGGGATGCTGGGGCCCTGCCTTGCAGGGAGTGGCTGGACATCTGCCAGCCCATGGGAAGTGGTGGATGAATTCCTTGCTTTGCTTTGCCTGCTAGTGCAGCTTTTGCTGCACATGTGAAACAGTCTGTGTCTTCATCCGCGAGTCTTCTGGCCTTCCTTGTGTTGTGTTCCCACCCCGCAGAAGAGGGGAGTGAGGGAGCGACTGTGGGCATACTTGGCTGTGGAGTCAACCCACCACACTTGTACTGTTTCTTTTCAGTGGTGAATCCTGGTAACTATAGAAATCACCTAGAACAAATCAAAGCTAATCCTTGTGGTTCCAATATATTATTTTTCATATCTTTTAATACCCCCTTTTATGTAGTGGAACTGTGAACACATCTCTCTCCCTCACAGTCAAAAACATTTCTTGCAGACTGCTCAGTTGGACTCTTTTTTCTTTTTTTTTTTTATTCAAATATCTTTGTATGGTGGATTTGTTGTTGGGAAAAGTTTTGAATAAGTCAGATAAATTTCTTGTCACTGGACACAGAAAGGGCCAGGTAAATTTTCCCACATTTCAGTTTTCCGTCCATGTCCTGGAACAGCTCACATCAACTGTGGAGAAAGTACCATGGTTAATTACTTAGTTTATCACAATATTTAGCATGAGAGAAGACAATGCAGAAATGCTATAGGAGGAAGTTACCAAAAGTGCTGCTGCTCTGCTTCTGTGTCCACATAGGCCACAGCCTTTGCATTCATCCTTTGAACATATTTGGTAACATGGCTTCCATGTCCAACCATGTTCATTCTGCAAATAGTTTCGACATAAAATTGCTTTTTTTGTTACTGTCAGATTCACCTTATCTAGGCAATGGTATTAAACCACAATTAAACTGTAATCAATATAATGCAGATGCTTTAAATGGGATTTGAGGTGTTACTCCCAACCTGTGCAAATGAGGGCATCTCTACATGAGCAGTTACTGCACAGCAAGGCTACGCTGCTATATCTCAGAGACATGGACATCTCTCCATAACAGTTTCAAACAGGATAGAATAGTACTTGATATGGAATAAAGCTCCTCTTCTTGCTGTTATAGGCAGTTGCCTAAGGATTTAGCCAGTTGTTTTGGTTTGGCCTGGGTAAATGCCAGGCGCCCTCCAAATCCACTCTATCACTCCCCCTCGTCAGCTGGACAGGGGAGAAGAAATAGGATGTAAGGCTCGCGGGTTGAGACAAGGACAGGGAGAGATCACTCACCAGTTACTGTCACGGACAAAACAGACTGAACTTGGGGAGAAAAGGAAGCTTAATTCATCACCAATCAAATCAGAGTAGGATAATGAGAAATAAAACCAGATCTTAAAACACCTTCCCCCACCCTTCCCTTCTTCCCAGGCTCAGCTTCACTCCCATTTCTCTCCCACCTCCCCCTGAGCGGCGCAGGGGGACGGGGAATGGGGGCTGTGGTCAGTTCATCACACGTTGTCTCTGCCGCTCCTTCCTCCTTAGGGGGAGGACTCCTCACACTCTGCCCCTGCTCTAGCATGAGGTGCCTCTCACAGGAGACAGTTCTCCATGAACTTCTCCAACATGAGTCCTTCCCATGGGCTGCAGCTCTTCACGAACTGCTCCAGCGTGGGTCCTTCCCACGGGGTGCAGTCCTTCAGGAACAGGCTGCTCCAGCGTGAGTCCCCCACCGGGTCACAAGGCCTGCCAGCACACCTGCTCCAGCACGGGCTCCTCTCTCCACAGGGCCACAGGTATCTGCTCCACCGTGGACCTCCATGGACTGAAGAGGGACAGCCTGCCTCACCACGGTCTTCATCACAGGCTGCAAGGCAAAACTCTCTGCTCCAGCATCTTGAGCACCTCCTCCCCCTCCTTCATCACCGACCTTGGTGTCTGCAGAGTTGTTTCTCTCACTTCATCTCACTTCTCTCTCTAACTGCCGTTTCACTGCAGTTGTTTGCCCCCCTCCCTTCTTAAATATGTTATCCCAGAGGTGCTACCACCATTGCTGATTGGCTTGGCCTTGGCCAGCGGCGAGTTCATCTTAGAGCTGGCTGGCACTGGATTTATCAGACATGGAGGAAGCTTCTCGCAGCTTCTCACAGAAGCCACCACTGTAGCCCCCCTGCTACCAAAACCTTGCCACACAGATCCATAACACCAGCACAAGTCCTAAAGCTGCTGAAAGAGGGCAAAGAAGATTAATAGTTGTACCTACTCGGATATAGGCATCTTCCCACCCAGCAAACCTCCAGGTTACCTTACTCTGTTAACTTTTTCGTACTTCAAATCTTCTGACCTGAGAGGGTGCTTTCCAGGTGCCCTAATAAAAGAACTTCACAAGATTTCTGCTGGTCTGGTTTCACCAGTTGTTTCTTTTCATTTGAGGGAGGGCAATCTCACCCAGAGCTAATTCTCCCTGTTATATCAGAAAGCCTTAACCTGAAAACTGCTGACAGAGTGCCCATAGCTGTGGTATCTTGACAATAATTCTTTTTCAGCATATTTACTGTGTGAACATTTTGTATGGTAATACATAACAACTGCGTTGGCAATCTGCATTAACCTAATCAATACGGCTGTAGTTCATATTCAAGTTCATTTTGTAATTGCATTTGGCATCGTGGTTTTATGATCATGTACGATAAAACAATTAAAAAACCCATAAAAGTAATATTTTGATGTTTTTACTCGTAGCTAAAGACTCCTAATAAACATCTATGTTTCATTGGATTATGTTACAAGCTGAAATATTTCAGGGTTCCCAACAGGACACCTGAATCCCAAAAACTGCTGTAATTTAATTATGCCTGTTAATGAAATTCTCTAGACTTCCATCAGCCTGGGGCTTTAAAGTGAACTTCTGAATGTCATAACTCCTTTTGCACAGCTGAATCTCGTTCAGAATCTGGCCTTGATGAAACTCATTTCCGTAAATTAGGCTGAGATAAGATGTGCAAATTTTAGATCATTAAAAGGAGGAAGAGTCTTGCACAAGTAATTATTACACCATTAAGTGCTAGCATAAAAAATTTCTAGCCTGAATTATGTGAATTTACTTTCAAAATAAACAGTTGTAGAAAAAGACCACAATATCCAAGTGAACTTGTCATGTGGTGGCATCCTAGCTATTCATGAATCAATAACTACCAGTGAAATCTTAGTGTAATAAAATAAATGGTTAAACAATTCTAGTTTGTGTTTTGTGCTTGTGAAAGCCAATCTTTTTGTGTCTTCCAAAAACAAGAAAGAAGAAAAGCTAACAAGAACGCACACACATACACATACACTTCCTACTTCAAAACAGAGATAAGTGCTGGTACTACCTTCATATCTGTACAGGATATTCAACTTTCTACCAATTTTGAGATACAAGATAGGAAAAAGCTCCCTGACAAATAAAGCTATATATTTCACAGATAGAAGGCACGAGAGATCTGCTCTTTTTCATAGTAGTAGATCACATATTTCTAGAACCTTACACTGCTTACATTGTTTTGAAGCTCTATATCACAGGTGGTGGGAAAGTCCACTTTCTTCCTGCATTTATACTCTTATGCGTATGCAGTTCGTAAAATATTTACATGTGTTTCCTCTCTTTTTGTTTTGGAAAGCAAAATGAAGGTATGTTATAATTTCCTTTCTTCTCAAAGGCCTGTGTATGCATGAACACATATGTGACGTGGGGTAATTAATTTACCTTATATCACCTTGTTGGTAAGTTAGGGAGCCCTCTCATTACATCTTGATTATATCTGCATATATCTGATACCAAATGTTACTTCCATCACCTCCCCACTGCTTCTCTCCTCTTGTGCTTCTCTTATAATTCTATCATTCTGCCTCTCTCTCTTTCTCTCCTTTGCTTTTTAACAGCTTATAACTATTTCCTCTTGCATACTGCCTGAGAAAGCTCTCTCAAGTCCCAAGTGCAAATCAATAAGTTATAGTGATTCATAAAAATAAGACTGTCATCATTATTGTTCAATTATTGCTGGGTCTGTGGAAAGATTTTTCAAGACCTGGAGGTTTCTTCACTAATATTTATAATCTGCACAGAACAGTGCTAATGAATGAGTGGGTGTACATTAGGATGAAATGCAGTGGTATTTGATTTATACTTAGTCCAGGTCTGATTGTTAATGTTAAATCCATTAAAGTGTCTCTTAGATCTGCCTTAATGTACTTCCCTGCATACAATAGAGCTTAAACATTCCCATTTACTAAGCTTTTCATTATTGGTTGAATATTCATCTTTATTACATCATCCTATGATAAATTGGACTTGGGATATTTTGAAAAACTGTATTTTATTGAATCTTCACTTGTCAGAAGCCAATATCCTAAAAATTGTCTGCACATTAGGTAAAAAAATAACCAGCTGAAGCTAAAAATGTAAGAAGAAATTTAAAATATTCAACCCTAGTTCATAAAACCAAGATTCTCAAGGAAGAAATCCACATTTCTTCCTGGGGAAAAGAAATTCACGAACAGTTTTCATTTGGAAGAATAAAATACACTATGTTTACCTAAGCTGTCACCTTCTGAGTGTCTCCAAGGGGAGAGTTCTTTTCTCTAGCTCAAATTGCTTTCTCCTGAAAAAAGCCATTAGACAAAAGTGTAAATAGGAAAAACAGGGCAGGGAGAACATGCAGGAAATCATCGACTTCCAGCTCAGGTCAGGTGTTTCACAGCAATTCTGCAAAGGCCATTGAGTATTAAACACAGAGGCTGACGACAGCATTTCTGCTCATCTACAAGAGTTTTCCATTCACAGTACATAAAAACCCAGGCAAGGACTGTCAAGTCAGCCTGGGGTGTATTTCTGATGCTGCCTTCAATGCAATACTTCGTACCTGAATGTTCCTGTTGTTGACTAGAATTACGAAGTTACTCTGTCACTATTTATCTATTCTTTTCAACCCCTTTTGCTGAAGTAGTAAGCCAAAATCAGAGTCTTGTAAGCTTGATTTTATCATAAGAGGAGTGACAAGTAATTTGACAGAATGCAGCTGATTTATGAGTTCTTTTCTGGTTCAGGGGACATTAAACAACATAGCTTCTTTCCTCAAGTTCTAGCCAAATATTTAGCTCCCAAAATTTCTCTCAAGTCAACAGCCCCATCCTTGTTCACTCTTCTGAAGCATCCTTGGGCTCTGATATTCTAGCCCTCTCCTTTCACCCCTGCATTTTCTTGCCTAAACTGATATTCAACAGATCTTCTCCATTCAAATACCAAATAGTTTTGTGCAGGCTTTTGTGTGTGTAAGATTACATTATTAGCTGCCTGCCACACTCATTAAATGAAAATCAACACTGAATTTAGCAATCTCAGTACTGCCACTGCTGTGCAGCGTATGTTAGAATCAGATTCAGAGCTGTGCCTTTCCAGCAACACATAACCACTAGAAGCACACCTTTATCAGCTCTCTGAGGGTCTCTTCTTGCTAAGGGTACACAAAATCCACATGGTGGATAGAACAATGTAGCCATAAGGTGTCAGTCTCTGAGAACAGGGTTTGGCCTGGAAGTCCCATACACTTGACCAACCCTGGTCAAATGTCACAGAGCAGCTCCTGCACCTCAGTAAGGACAACTCTTACAGCTGCCCACAAAGGACTTTGCAAGCCACAGTGCTTGCTAGCCTGCTTAACTCTCATGAGCAGTTTTTGTGCTGTCCCTCACTCAGAGCTCTGTCCAGAAATACAGTGTAGGTCCAAGTGTGTAAATTGCTGTAAATTATTCCAACATATTTGGAGAGGATTTACAAAAGTTCCAGAAAAAAATATCTCCTTTTATTACATCGATTATACAATGATCCAAGCAATCACTGATATTATCACTTTTTGTATTACTTTTTCAAAAGTTACCCTGTTTTGTATTCTTACATTCAGATCTCTTTGGAGTCTAAGAACTGAACTCAGTTTTTCACAAATAGTCCTACCAGCACAGGCAGTCTGGGTCTGTTTGCCTGTGTTGCTCTGGACTTGGGCAACTTGGAAACATGTCAGTTTGGATGGGTAAAAACCTTTAGATAGATTTGAGCCCAATTCTTCCTAAGGTTGACAGAGAGTTTCCTTTCAATCAGCACTTTAAAGTTCATTGGGATATAAAGGGCTGTGACATTATTTTGCCTTGCTTGCTACACAGACATTTTCTGTCTTTGTAGTATGTTTCTTTTCCTAGGCCTGGCAAAATGTGGCCTTCTTCAGAGAGGGCATCTGCTTTCCAAAGCTGGAACAGGATTTGCAGGCTCCCAGAACCTGCAGGTAAAAAGAATTTGCAAGTGGTACAGGCTCAGTACTGCGAGCAGCAGAGCCCACTTGCAGATGAATTTTGGTTCTTGAGAGTACCGTGGATACTGATGCAATCTCTCTCCCAGATAAGACTCAAAATTGTTCAAAATGTTGCAGTCTCTGCTTAGTGGCAATTTAGCAGCTAGACAGCATTGATAAGAAGTGAATGTAGATCACTGAAGATCAGTTCTGGTCACACACAGGGTATGTGTTAGATTCTGAAAATGTCAGAAAATCCCATTAAAACATCACACTCTCTTAGATAATAACCCTGAGACCTGCTGGTATATTTTTTTTTCTTTTTTCTTTCGCTTCTTTGATAGAGGTTACAGAAATATTTATCACATAAACTAAATAATATAGGTGGCTAGGACAACATGCACCAAAATCTACAAACACATTGTGGTATTTTCTTTTTGGTTGTTTTTAACTTTGTCTTGGAATTTTCTGATTTTGAGACAAAACATCAAGAATGAAATACGAAAAAAAAAATTTAAATATACTTTATCTCTTACTGTGTTTCAGGACAGGTAATAATTGATTTTTTTTGTTACAAGGAATTATATTTTCTGAACCCATTCCAGTTAGGAGGGTGGGGAGAAGGTGTATATAATGTGCATGTTACACAAAAACCACAGTAGATGCTGACATACTTAAAGACAGTCTTAGCAGAGGAACCAAAAGAGAACAGACTTTTGGGGAAAAAAACAAAACAAACTCTTTCTCCCTGCTAGCCCTTATGGCTGAGTTCCTGCATCTTGCTTTTCAGTAGTTAACACAGAAATTTCACACCAAAGGTGCCAGGGAATGTTGGTATTTCTGAGGTATATTTGTGGCCCACTGACCCTACCACAAAAGCCAGATCAGCCTTAGAGTAACTAAGCAGCTATTAAGTTGCACGACCACCACAGCCTGCCCACAATTCCCAGATTATATGTTAGTGGGTGTATGCCTAGGAAATCCTCCCCTAACCAGACCTTAGGATTTTAGAGTTTCCACCATCCCAGTTTAATTCCCAATCCTAAGACTATTACTTTGCCCAGTAAAACATAGAGTTGTCTGTATATATCCTCTTTCAGACAAACCAGTAGCCAGTGCCTGATACAAGAAAAATCAGGTATATCTTGTTACAAGACTGGTGATAGCACTTCCCAAACAAATTATACCTTTATGAAATCAGTTTCTTCTTACTACTAACAATAATTCAGATCTGTTAGCAGTAATGTGAGTGGAGAAAAGCCAAAGTACGGATGACAAGAAATAAAATCTGAGCCAAAGCACGATATAAAAGCTGAACTATTCTCTCACCCTTGTAGAAGATCCCTTGAAGGGAAAGCCAAGGTTCATTAATAAGGCAATGGAGGAAACTTACTATGGCAAGTTACTTTGCCCACAGTTAACTTGCACAGGGAGCAGTGTTTGGCTTTGGCTGTGCTAATTCTCAGTTATCAATCTGCTGCTCCCACCTAGTATGCTTCTGGAAGGTGTTTTACTGTCATGAACACAAACACACTGGTGCTTCTGCATCTGGGAGGTATTTAAAAAGAACAGAAGTAGCTTTCTGTTAGGTATGCACTCTCTAGCTGAACAGGTATTTGCCCTCTTATGGCTCAATCCAGTTTCCAGTGAAGATAACAGGCTTTCCATTTATCTCAGTGGTAGGCGGACCAGAATTTTAATTCTCTTTCTAAGGCAAAGAAAACACCTGGGGCTAGTGAGTAATAGGGATACCTCCTGCTTCTGTGTGCCCTAGAACTCCCACTATAGCAAATCCCGACCATTTGTGTTCCGCCAAGGTAGAAGCCTGCATAGCAGAGTAGGTTTCTTTGCTTGGTGTCACTGTGCACTTTAAGGGTCTGGACACAACCCAGAGGTAAGGACATTATTAAAAGAGTTCTACAGATAAGAAACAATAGGCCAGCAAATTATCCCATTAAAAGAACTATGATACATTCTGTAAGCCCAGATATCAGTGATAAATATGCTTATTTTAGTTGAATAACTATTTATAATTCATCTTTTTGGTAGCAAGAGGGAATGGTTAACTTGCACTTCTCAGTCTGGGAAGGAAAAAATTTGTAATTCATTTATTAAAGAGCAAAATCAAACTCAGAGGACAAACCAGACTTGGAGAAATAAATGGGCTGTGACAGTACATAATATTTATCAAGTTTAAGAAGAAGCACATCTTATGCAAAAAAAGCAGTAATATCCTTTTCCTACTTGTATATTTCTATTCTGCAGCATGTTTTAAAGACAAGAAAGGAACCCCTCAAAAATACGTCCTTTATCACCAGATACCATATTATGATAAAAGTTCAGAAATCAGGACCTGATGGAGGGAACAGCTGGTAGAGAATAACTGTTTAATGGGGAATGCTGTTCTGCAGAGACTTCTCAGGAAAGAAAAGCAGGACTTGATCCAACATTTCCTATTATGCACTTGCCAGTAAATCAGTGAATTCCTGAAAGGCCGACTTTCTTCTGCTGAAGTCAATCCCATGGGCCCAACACCTTTCAAGAAATTCTCAATCCTAAATATGCAAGTGGACAAACTTCCTCATGTAGGCTGTGAACAGTCCCATGAAGTCAATGGGACAGATAAAAGTATGCAAAGATATGTCATTTGATTATAAATATCAGTTTATGTGGACGCTGGTTCGTAATTACTAAGTCTCTCACATTAGCGCCTTACATAGTATTATTTACTTTTCATCGTATGCCTTGAGTTTTACAGGCATTATCATGTAGCTTTATAAGAAAAACAGGTAGTTCGTCACCAAAAGTCATTTCTGGTTATATACACAGTCATTTTGCTTGCAGCAGTGTTTAATCAGTATTGTGCAACTGCCCTTATCCACCGCTTTAATAATTTAGTATGTTGTCCATTAGATTGGGAAAATATTCATTTAAAGTGTATACAAGTATTATATCCAAGTGTGAAAAATACATCTGAATTTACACTCCCTATGTGTTAGTTTCTTGCATACAGTCTAACAAATAGACCTAGCTTTATTCTCCATTATATTTTATCTTGGTGTAACTCAGCTAATTTAATTAGTTAATGTAATATCTGTTAGCATGTGTATAGTGTTGAACATTAGTTTTTCCTAAGATGTATATAATGAGTTTGGAGAAGAGACGAAATTCACTGAAACAGTAAGCCCCTAGGAACATACAGGAACCTACCTGCAAAAAATACAGATTTCTAGTTCCTGCTAGGTCCCTAAATCCCAATGGTTTCGGCTGAAGTTCAACATCTAAACACTTTTATGGTTTATGGCCACATCAGCTGAAAGAACATGCAAACTTTCCCTGCTGTCAGTTAAGCTGTCTTAGCCCACTGCCTGTAAAACCTTTCCCAATAACTGCTTTTAAATACGCACAATGAAATAAATTTTGTACACAGGCATACCTGCATACACGTAAAGACTTGGGGGGGGGGGGGGGGGGTGTGTGTATAGATATATACATACCCAGAAGTGACTAAACATGGATTGATATGCCTGCCTTATACTATTACTTTTCATAATCTCAGCCTATGACATGCAGTCTGCATGTGAAACACAGGACTGACATGAACAGATGAATCTGAGGTTTAATCTTAAAAAAGTTTCATCCATGATTAATATTGCACCCAAAATTATAAAAGTTTGAGTGGTTCATCTATCTAGTGAGTTTATTGGCACGACTATTCACAGAGCAGCATATTTTAAGAAAATAGTGCAGTGAACTTGCAGGAAGCTGACTACAAACTTGCAGAGAAAGCCCTGCTCCCAGAACAGTATCATCCTCCCAGCCATATGACCATTTTTCACAGCATGCTGTGAGATATTGCAGGTGCCTTGAATACATCCTACTTTAATAAAAAAAAAAACTAAACAAAAAAAAAAAAAAAACCAACCAAAGAAAACAGCTGCCATTAACTTATGGTTGACCATGAATTTGAAGCAAACTGTTGAAACCATAAGGTGCTTCTGGATGTCTGTAGTATATGACAGAAGAAGTTTGACAGGCAACCCCTACAACTGTCAGGACCCCAAAGCAGCGAAGCAAAAAACAGAAGTGCTCCTGAGCACATTTAAACTGATTCATGTCACTGTTTCTCTTTGAAACGAGGAACAAAAATGGAAGCATTCCTATTCCCTATTGAAAGTAATCACGGTTTTATATCCCGCAGTATTTACATAGAGCGAGCTGTTTATTTAGAATCCTTGGTGATAAGGACACAGCAAGCTCATAACTTATTATATATTCTCTTTTCATTTTGTCTTTTTTGGGGTGAGAATTATGTATATTTTATGATAACCCAAAATGACTTATACATAAAAAATACAGACTTTAAAGATAAAAAGGATTAGTAGCAGGTAATGCATTTTCCATGAGTGGCTATAGGGCTCTCAGTTCCAGAATGTACAGGCTGCATACAAATGAATTGATAAAAGTCTGAGGCTGCGGATGGGTAGAAAGTCTTATGCTTTGCTGGAGATGATTCTTAAAGTTACAATAAATCAGACAGACAGTGTCGGCCTTTGAGGATAAACCTGTGATGGCTTGTTGTGCCTCTTTGAATCGCCTCAGAGGCCCAGGGACTAAAAAGTGCCTAGATGTCACATTAAATCTACCGGGAGGATGGAGCACTTCAAAGAGGAACGCAATCAGATCTGATGGAAAATACATTTTCTGAAAGCTACTGACAAAAAAGTAATCTTTGATGTGGATGTTGAATAACAATTGATATTGTCTTTCCTGACATTTTTCATTATTGCTGTCTTATACAGCCTACTTCATGTATTAAAGCAATATTAACTGTTTGACAGGGACAAATCCTCAAACTATCACATAAGCAATTGTTTCTGAATTGTCTTAGCCTACTGCCTGTAAAACCTGTCCCAATAACTGCTTTTAAATATGATGGTACACTCTTTTCCTTGACTAGCTAGACAGTGTCTGAGCCTTGGCATAATACAATAGAGTCTAGGGGATATTAAAAACGGTTAGGTGGTTATGAGGTGTCATTTGATTATAAGCAAGGTACAACAGTGTTTTCTGAAGGTGACTTTTAATGAGAGAGGTCTATAAAAAGTTAGTCCTTATTATTCCCAATCTACAATACACATTTATAGCAAGTATATCTACCCAGAAATTTCGAATCTCCTGCAATTCTTGCAGCTTAGAAGAAGAAAAAAAAAAAAGATACAGGAGATTTTGTTATTTATGCAAAGAAACAAAGCAATCTGTAGCCATACAAAATGCTACAAAATATACTGTAGATAAATCCCCCAGTTGTCACTGGAGAGAAATGCAAGCAGGTCTAGAAGCTACATGGCATTTCAAAGGGCTAAATCCCTCCTGAGGTTTGATGTCTTAACCCCTAAATATAACAATGTGCTGCTTTACCAAAGATCTTAATAAATCCAGAACCCCTGATTCCTAGGTGACCTCGATCTATTGAGTGGGTAGGCAGAAAGGCAGCTGTAGCTCTAATCAGGCTGGTATACAGGGGTTAACTACGCTAGCACCAGGGAAAGACACACGTACAGAAACACCAAGCCTGAGAGTAAATTGCAACAGCAAGATAATCTACTGCTCTCAGGCTCTCAACAAGTTACTGGCATTTCTGTTGCACTATAAAAAGGTGAAGCTGTGGCTGTCCCTGTTTACTTCCAATTTCCTTGACAGCCTTCAGTTTTTCACACTCCTGGAAGATGGTTTAACCAGCTTTTTCTCCCTTATCATGACCACTACCACCAGAGCCACCACCAGGAGCCTTCTGCAACCACTCACTTGTTTCAGGCGATTGCTCCTTTTTGTGGAAGAGTCCCTTGGTAAGGTTTTCTGTGGAGTCTCTCCCCAGGGAAATGTTTAATGGTGTACAGTTAACCTGTTGTATAGCATGAACTGAGAACAGTTCACTTAAGTGGCTCCATAGAGTAATTGAGGGAGTATTTCTCACAGGAAAGAGCAAGCAGCTTCGCTGTCTGACTGCACAGCTGTAACACATTAGATATTTTCATTATCAAGCAGAAGATTTTGAAAGAGAGCATCCGTCTACACGTCTCTTTGCTACATGGGAACACACCTCTGTTGCCCTCCAACAGGGAGGAAAACCTGTCATTTGCCACTCTTCTGCATCGCCCTTTGCCCCGCCTGTGTGTACCCGGGGAGGCAGCCATCCTCAGGAGAGCAAGGGCAAGTCACACTGCCACTAGCGTTTCTGCCAGACCCAGCCCACATACGGCTAGTGCTGAGCTGTCAGATTCCCTGTGGGACCAGGCGGTCAGGCATACTTTGTTTCTGCCCAGAAGGCAGTTTCTGTTCCCTCACGAAGCACAGACAATCAAAGTTTCTTTTCTTGGATGATCTGCAATTGATAAATGACTCTACGCCTGCCCTCTAAAAGAAAAAAAAAAAAAAAAAAAGAAAAAGACATCAGCAACTTCAAAGGTTATTCTTTCTTATCTCCCAAACCTGACTGTTGCTTTATTATTTCAGAGTTGGCTGAGGCCAAATACATCCCATATATACTTCAGTCTGAAGTTCACACTGGCCCCTTTAGGACTCCAGCTCCTTGACACTTCAACTCCAATTCCACCAGGAGGGATTTATTTTCTTTCATGCTCTCCATTGCTCTCCCCGGTGGGAACTCCTCCGCTCCCAGGTTTCCCAGCACCTTCCTTCCGAGTTATTGAAATGAGGCTGCTTGGCCAGCTGAAACTTCTTTGAAGTCTGGGAATATTTCAGATGTCAAGTCATGAGATTTCCTCTCTCTTTATTTTAGGCTGTTGCCTGTGCTTGTAAAAATCTATGAACTACCAAGCATTAAAACCCCATACACAGTGAACTCCTGGCACCGGTTTTGCAATCCTACAGTAAATGGAGGAAGGGAAAACCACAGAAATTACCATAATGCATGCTCTGTGGAAATATTAGAAGTATTACTGTCGTTGGGGGATGGGGAAATAAAGATACATTAGTTGGCAAAAGACGTGCAAAAAGCTTTTAGATCTGTTTTTATGCCACTGAGGTCAAATTAACAATCCCCTCTACACACAGGTCATGGTTTGACAATAGAGGAAGTCTAGCTAGCACCACATCAGAAACACTGCAGCCACATGATGCAAAGTAGCCCACCAGTGTGAACTCACACCGCTGCTTCACATTTGCCTGAAGTTTTCTGATGGGTTAATATCGTGCGTGCAGGCTTCACGACAGATCTGCCATTGCCTGTCTTCCTACAGCCGGCAAACATTTCCTCCTGCGTGCCCTGACTTTGAGCAGAAATGCTAGCACATGCCCTCACACGGCTTGTGCTGCTGCTTGGTCTGGTGGGGGTCTGGCAGCACACGCCTTTGACACTAAACGCAGGGCAGCTACCGCTTTCCTCGCTGGTTTCGGGCTTAATTATATGAAGCACAGAGGTAGAGTGTGCAACTGCTAAGTTGGACAAATCAAAGTAAGAAGCAATCAGCAGGTCAGCGCGTACAAGAAATGCAGTCTTGCGTTAGAGAAACAAAGCAGTTGTGAGAGAGCTGATATTCAAGGGGAGCTGCCGGAGCAGCTGCCTGGGACCCCAGCCTCATGGTGACTCTTACAGCGCTGAATTTTTTTGGCTGGCAGCAGTGAAGCGCTGTCACTTGACACGCAGGCGGAAGGAGGGAGAGTGGCAGGGGCCAAGCTGTGACTCCTTCCCATGGTTCTCACAAGTACAGGCTTGCTGCAGAAGCAGCCAAGATGCTCCTACTGGGTAGCCGAAGTCCAACACAGCATTAGTAAAGCAATTACTACGGTTCAGCCCAGCTTCCTCTGGAAACCACAGTCCACTACTACATCTGACCATTTTCCTGTGCACAAAGCAAGAGAGGGCCATGACATCTTACAGGCTCTGAGTCACTGCTGCCAGAGAGGAAGAGCCCAAATTTAGCACTTAATTTTGCTCATGCCCCTTCACAGCCTCTACGCACACCTCTGCACATTGAGCTGGGCTTACAGATTCATGGCTTTGCTGAGCAAACCTGTGAAAGGATGCAAATTGCTCCATAATTACTCAGATGCTTTACAGAGGCTTGTGCTACTCAATGTCCAATTTATAACCAATCAGCCCTGTACAACAAGCAGCCACACGTACAGTAACAGCTGATTCTGGCTGGCTCTCAGCTCTTAGAAGTTACATCCCCGCAGGATGTAACAAGACAGTTTTA
Organism: Opisthocomus hoazin; assembly: GCF_030867145.1. Classification (NCBI taxonomy): domain Eukaryota; kingdom Metazoa; phylum Chordata; class Aves; order Opisthocomiformes; family Opisthocomidae; genus Opisthocomus; species Opisthocomus hoazin. The sequence continues at coordinate 51,889,047 of NC_134454.1, forward strand.
TAAAACTGTGAGGGTAAAAAGAATCATCAAGGTCGCCATTTTCAAAAACACCTAGAGCTGAAATGAAAACCTAAGCAGATGGTGTGTGGCACAGAGTCAAACCTTTCCTAACTACAGTCCTTTTTTTCCAGCTCCTCTGACAAAAGCATTTGTGAGAGTTGTCTACATAAAATCAGCTCTGATTTTCAATATTTTACCTTAGGATCACTGAACTGGTATCTCTGAGTACTGTGATGTTTTCAGCCATGATTCTATGAAAATATAATTCTACCTTTGAACAGGTAAGCTCTTACAGGTACATAGCATTTGTACGGCAGCAAGTATTTCAAGTCCTAGCATTCAGGATACTGCGTTTCCCATTTCTTTTTGAAATATACTGATTTACAGAGCAGAGCTACTACAGGAACACAGCATATCCTCATCACAATGGTTAGACCATGACATTGTGGATCGGTATTCTTGAGCTCTTTTTTGGTTTTCGTCACTAACTTGCACTTTGGCGTCTTTGTGGTTATGATTTCTGTGGTTTTTATTCACACTCTAAACACCAGTACCTGTGCAATCAGCAGTTAATTAATTACAGGGTAATAAATCCACCACATGAATCAGGTGGGTTGACTCTGGCCAGCAGCCAAGTACGCCCACAGCCACTCCCTCACTCTCCTCTCCTGCGGGGTGGGAACACAACACAAGGAAGGCCAGAAGACTCGCGGATGAAGACACAGACTGTTTCACATGTGCAGCAAAAGCTGCACTAGCAGGCAAAGCAAAGCAAGGAATTCATCCACCACTTCCCATGGGCTGGCAGATGTCCAGCCACTCCCTGCAAGGCAGGGCCCCAGCATCCCCAGCGCTGACTTGGGGAGACAAACACCGTAACCCTGAACATACCCTCCTCCTGCTCCTGTCCCTCGGCTTCTCTTGCTGAGCAAGCCGGCGTAAGGCATGGGGCATCCCTTTGTCCAGCTGGGGTGAGCTGCTGCGGCTGCGTCCCCTCCCAGGCTCGTGCCCACCCCCAACCTCCTCACTGGAGTGGGTGGCCCAGGGCAAGAAACAGAGAAAGCCTCGGTGCTGTGCAGGCACTATGCACCAACAGCCGAAACGCTGGTGCGTTATCAGGACGGTTGTCGGCACAAATCCAAAACGCAACCCTTTCTGGGCTGCACTGAAGAAAGGAACTCCACCCCAGCCAGAGCTGGTACAATGAAATAGCAAAGAAAATGGAACCTGGGTTTTACATTCCTCCAGCTGAAAGGTGCCATCGTGTTCTAGGAGAGATGCACCAGCCCCCAGGCGAAATTGGAGCACCTTGGTAGTATTACTCTTCTCACCAGCATCCAGAAGTGGCATATTCTTTGCTACTGTCCCCAGAGACAAAGACAAGCATTCCTCCATTGCTGATATGTTTCAAAGGTTGTTCTCCTGAGCAGATTTTCTTGATGACATTGTCTTCCCGGTATGCCCTTTCTCCTATTTGATATCTCATCAGGGCATATACCTCCAGCCTGAGAAGGTCTCTGTGAAACTCCCATTTGAGGCCTCCAGTGCCAATCTGAGTGAGCTATGGAAGACGTCACTTAGCTGTACATAAAAGCTGTTGCTTTCATCCTCCTGGGGCAGGCAGACTGAGACTTGTGCCCCAACAACATCCTGACATCTGTCAGCTGGAGGAATGTAAGACCCAGCTTTAATTTTTTATTTCAGATTCATGTAAATGGATCTTCTGCCCTGTAATTAATTTGCTGCTAATTACACTATTACTCTCATTTATAGTATCATTTAAAAATGAGTTGATGCTAGCCCAGTCTAATTTGCAAAATAAATTAAGCAAATTGTTATTTGGTTTTAAATCAAGTAAATCAACCCCTCTATTCAGTTTGCCTGCGTGGCGCCACAGCCAGCTGTGATGCTGCTGGATGTTGATGGTGTTCACGTGGCCAGTGCAATTGTTGGGATCCTTAATCTGATGCAGCAAGGGGAAGATCAGGAACTGTCACAGCCTCTGGTTGCATGGCATTTTGCTTTTCCTGGACGCCTGTTCAAGCCGCCCGCTTTGGTCTTGCTCATTATGAAGATTTATACCATCATCTAGTGGAACTCCCCTTAAACTACAACCCATTAACTCTCCTAGTCTGCACTTTACATGCAGCATGAGATGGAGAGTGTAGGCACTGAGGTTCTTGTGTTCAGGTTACTAAATATAGGAGGATTTTTGACATCTCCCAGAGCAGGAAAATTTGCCATAACTGCTGTAATTAAAATCTTGCTCAATATTTGCCTAATGTCGCACTAAATCCGTGTAATACTGCTGCTTGTCTCCCCCGTCCCACCCATAACTCAGTGTTGTTTTTCAGGATCTAGAGACATGACCACCGCAGCAGCCACAGCTAAGTTGTGTTATACAGAGAAGAAAAAATCTTACTTAGAAAAGCACATTATAAACCAAGAGGATAAACATGCAGCCTATGCTCTCCACACAGGATGATAAACTGTGCATGAATAAAAAAGGTATTTCATCCTAATTTCTCATCACAGTGGAATAGACTGCATTTCCTCTTGTCTTGCTACAATTACTCTTGTCTAGTAATACACATATGCTTTTATCAAGCATAGAAATGAGTTACAGTTCTCAGAGTTAATTCTCTCCACTCTGCTAAACAGCATCGCAGATCTTTCCTTGCTTAATCCAGGAGTCCCTCCAGACATCTTCCAAATGAATATGCTCTTTTTAATCCAGAAAAAGCTGGAGAATCACCCATAGTCCCACATTATGTCAGGTCATCCAGAGGAGCTTCACAAAACACTCTGAATCAGCAGAAGGAGCACAGAATAATTCCATGCCATGGAGCTGATTAAGGGACTCAATCAGACGCAGCATGGCTTTACCCAAGCAATTTGTTCAGGAGGAGTATTTCCTGCTCAGGGCTCACTCCTCACACACCAGCTCCTGGCTCCGTATCTGCCTCTACAGCTGTTCGCTGAATGCGACGGACACCTCTCAACAAACCCGCGCAAGCTGGGCAAAAAGCTGTGTGCGCCCCCCAAGCCTGCTCCTTCTGTGCACGCACAGTCTATTTCCCACAGTACTGCTCATTCACAATTTAGACGTGGCTGCTGGACCACCAGGTACCCAAGGAGTAATTGCAATGACTATGCCAACGCCAGCAGCCTGTGAGGTCAGTGCACCCCCTTGTACTCGAGACCTGTAGTGGGTGTCTTCTTCCAGTTTCCGTTCTGTGATGGTAACAGCGCACAACTTACTACCAGTGCTAACACCACCACCGCAGAGCTGGAACGGCACCTTTCATTTCTCTTTGATGTGTACGGTTATTTTCCCACAAAATGTTTTTTCTCAATTCTACCATCGTGGCAGTAACCAGCTCATGCTGTGGGGAGCCCTTCTGGGAAAAAGTGCTGACCGTGCATCTGTGTTGTGCATTATTTTGCTTTTCTGTGATTTAACGCTAATGTAATTTTCTGTGACCAAATGTCTGATGCCTCCCTCCCCCCAAGGGCACGATTATACCCCTTCAAGCTCCAGCATACGAATTTCACTAGCAGTCAAAAGACAATGTAAAGGAGAACAGTAATCCAGTATAACAGCACTTGTTTTATAATAAAGTGTGCTACAGAGCTACGGTGCAGCTGTTTCATCTAATCTAAAGCATGTGCGGTCCATATTAATAGTTAATTTAGTCTGCTTTTAAATCACAGCAACCTGAACAACAGCAAAAAGGCGTGACCTCTCTTTCCTGGAGGAGCCGAGTCACGTTCCTCTCCAACTTCTCCATGTGACAGAGCGGTGCTACAATTAAAGCACAATAATTTGCTTGTTATTCAAGTCAGGCATTAGTTCTAGTAATGGGGTGCTTGGTGGCGAGATGGATTTCCTTGTTAGGAGCTAAGCACAGGATTAGCTGAATTCTCCATGGAGAAATCTTGATTTGTTCAAGGTCTTTCATGTTTTCTACAGAGAAGGGATTATGTCTACTTAAAGAGGGGGCTTGCTTAAAAAGCTACAAAGTATAAGAAAAGGATTTAGGGCAGTCGGGCCTGTGGTTAAGTAGCTGAGGGGTAGAGGGAGTTTTAGAGCAGAGGATTATTTAAAGCCATAAAGTTCAAAAAATAATTGGTTTAGCACTACTGGGTCAATGCAGAGTAACATGCTGGAAAGGCAGTTAAGCATAAGCTAATATTCATTTTACTTTGGCTAATTATGGCAAGGATTCAGAGTAGAGGGTGAAAGAAGAAAAGTTCTAGCTCTTTCCTTTGGGGTCGAACCATATGGCATATTTCTGTACTCCTTTGCTTTTCTATATATATCTGTTGCGACATCTATTACCAGCCCGGTGCAAGAATCACAGAGGACTCTGTTTAAAGCTCCAACCATGAGGCCATGAAGTAGCCCATTAAAAGCCTTTCAGAAGCGTTGTAGAAATCGCAGTCCTCCTGCAGCCTTCTGTCTCATGGGCAGCTTCGCTCCTTCTACCCCTCCTTCTTCCAAGGCACTGGGAATATGATTAGTCCAGTTTGACTCCAAGCAGACTTTCATGATCATTAGTGCCTGTGACAAACCAAAACAGAGGCATCCTGACCTCCGGTATGCACAGGGGTGTTGCGCAGCGCACAGGGACCACGTCAAAAGCCTGCTGACTCAGGAGGCATGAGGACCACCACACCTCAGTACAGAACATCCCTTGGAGTGGAGGGAGGAGGCACAGACTGTATTTCACCCTGAACTTTCACCTTCTTCGCGCTGTGGATTAATGGCAGACACCCGAGGGAAACAGAAGCAAATCATCGCACCGCAGATGGAGCCTGGTAGACTGAGCACGGGTTTCTCCAAGACAGACAGGCCAAGCCAGACGGACTAAGAGGCCATGGGCACGTAGGGGAAATAAGTCCATAGATGGAATAGCAGGAAGAATCGTTACAATCTGAGTACAACACACGCGAATTAAAAGTGTCAGACCGAGGGTCTGAAAAAGCTGTCGAGAGCTGTTCAGGCTGGACAACAGCTCAGCAAGCAGAGGGTGGTGAGAAAGAAGGTTTCTTGAGTAATTAACTGAGAATAGTTCAATGGCTTTTGGTGAATGCTAACAAAGAGAAATAAACATTCATTAGGGCGGTGGGAGATACACTCTGCAGGCAGAAATGCTCTGAGTTCATTGAGTAGGATGAAGCAGGGGTAGGAACTGGCAATGCACTTTTCATAATGTTACAGCGAAAAGAAGCAAAGCACTTGGATTTGGGTGCCACATGAGGAAACTGGAAGGGACTTCTGCTTCCCTTGTACAGCTCTCGTATATTCACATTCAGTGTGTTGTGTTCATTCCACAGCCCAAAATATATTGACAAAGAGGGGCCATTTTACACTAGAGCCCCAAAATAGTTCAGTGTCCACAAGTCAATAATGAGTCAGGATTACAGGAGCTAATTGTTCATGATAGACTGGTGAAGTGACAACTGAGTGCATAGTGGGGAGATATAATAGGCGTCACTTACCTGAAAGGTATAAAAACAAAGGTAATAAAAGGAATTATCTGAAGCAATGCATAAGGTATAATGACATGTGTGGAAATAGCATCAAGAAGAAGTGCAGACTGAGTGTCAGAAAATTTCCTGGGGTAGGAAATCGTGTCCCCAGGTGAAACTGCAAGCTTAATTAGTCCAGAAAATTAAAGCTTGTGTAGACAGAAGACTAAGAAATGTACATTAGGGAAAGGCCACAGGTGGGAGAAAGGAGTAAATCTTTGCATCTGATACGCATGACATGAGTCAAGGTACAGGGAAACCTGGACAAAGTAGGTAAGCTACTCTGGCAAAACACTTACAGTGCTTATTGCTGCAGATTCAACTAAGCACCTGAAATCCGTTAATATATGTATATCCATCCTTGTAGGGTCTCTGCAAGGTAAGAGGACACATTTGTTTCCATTCTATGGGTCTTTAACTGAAACAGAGACTAAGAGCAAAATCCTCAGCGAGATCTGGCATTGCCGTGTTCATAGTCACAAACCTGATCTAGCTTAAGCCATGAGCAGAGGAGTGTGCGTATCAAAGTTAACACCTGTTCACCTTTTTTCTACTCTCAGTGCAGAAACACCTGTACACAGCTCGTGAGTTTTTATCCTCTGCTGTGACCAGTAGACTGGGTTCTTCACAGATTTGTCCTCTGGATGATTTCTTTTTCCAAATCCAGTAAACAGGACATTTGTTTCATGATAATCCAGGTACTATTCCTGACACTTGGCACAGGTTACCTCTGTCGGACTTCGGAGAAACCACTGTTCCTCATTTTGTCTGGAACTGCTCTGCCTTTAAACTGAAATATCAACATTTGCAAACACCGTACCGTGAGGGGAAACTAATTTATTCATTTTTTTGCAAAGTGCTTTGGATGAAAGGCACTATAAAATTCAAAATATTGTTTTTGTCTTGCAAGATTCATGCTACTGAATAGGTGAAAAGGTTCCTTTGAATAAAAGCTGATGATTTATCTACCTTTTAGCGGCTTTCCTTTGTTCCCTGTAGCTGCATATTTAAACTTTGCTAGGCAGGAATTTATTATAGATACAGGAGAATAGAGCAGTCTTTTTAAAATGCAACTGCTCTGCTCAGACCAAAGTTCTGGGATGAAGTAAAATTGCATCCACTGTCATTGTAGACATTAGCTATTTCCATTTCAAGATTTTTATGGATTCTATAGAAAAAGAAAAAAAAACCAAGAACCTACTACAGTCAAAGTTATGAAGACTGAGGTACAAGTATCTAGCCCCCATTTATTACTTTTTCCCAGATTACAGCAATTTGAGAGTGTTTGACGACACTTTTTGAATTCCCGCTTTGCTAGCCTAACTCAATAATTTGCCATCACTACCTTCTAGCATCACACATGGCATCTCTTCTGCATAGCCAACAGCCATACTAGAGATGCCAGTGAATTGTCATTGCTGGCACAAGAAAGAAGCGTTTGGCTGAGTTGTATCTCCCAGTTCTCAAACTAGACATCCATTTTTCATATCCTGATTCCTCTTCAGAAGTGGAAGTGACCATGTCAGGGACTGCAAACAAGCAAAATCATCCCTACTGATAATGACTTATAACTACTCTGATGAATGGGTAATTTTGTGATAAATTGAAAATTGTGCAGTGATGCTGTTTATTATTAAATTTGCTTGTCCCTTTTTTAACTTCAATTCAAAACAGGACTGTAAGGAATAACATGGGTCATACTGTAGATATGTAATCCAGGGGAATCTACGGATTACCCATTGTAATTACTGTGACAATGCAAGTCACAAAATGCTTTCGGAATCCTTGAACAAACCAATGCACCCTGATACAGAATACAAACACCCTCCCAAAAGAGAGGGTGGCGGCGCACAACACCAAGCAAGCAAAACCAGTTTTATTTTCAAGTACAGCCTTTCCTGTGCCCAGTGAGGTGTCTGAATGAGAAACGCCTGTAGGCTCCTCATCAGGTGCCTGGATGTGTTGCTGCCAGCCCATCTTAGGAGCAGTGTGATGCCCACCCCATAGAAACCTCACAGCCCTGCAATCCTTCTCAGTGGAAAAAAAGCTTCAAGTGACAGCCAGAACAAATCATGTGTAGCCATGGTGACTAAATTCAGCTGGTATCTATTGGAGGGTTCATCTCCTTTCCCCTACACACAGAATCACATAGCCCATGTCATACATTTGACAAGGGCTAGGTACTCCTGTCTTGATGATTTTATCCTTCCTGTTCTAAATCGGCTTGGTTAAATGCAGCCTTTTGTTACTGAATTAACATTCAGAACTTCCAGAGGAGCATGTCCATCATTCCTGGTCCATGGAGAGAGACAGCAAAAGAACAGGGCATTAGGATGTTGTTCGAAGCAGTAAGACTAAAATTTAAATCTGAATGCCATCCAGCTGAGTTAAAGAAATCAAAACATTCAAAATTCACTCTATTAAACATTTGTGGTTTCCTATACCTGTGAAGAACAGATACCATCTACATTATAAAAAGAAAAGGACTTCCTCATTTGAAAGAAAGACTTGCATTTTACTGTACCATGTATGTAACATCTGCATTTCATAGCATATCCAGTGAGAGATCCATCTCAAACCTCTGTCCCATCGTTTCAAATATTTCTGTGTTCAAATTGCTTCTTTTCAAGTAGGCTTTTATGCCAGATATATATTTTTTAACTTGACTTGTATGGCACAGTAGAGACATCCAGTGGTTTGTTAGATTAGTAAAACCATGACTGTCACTGAAGATATAGTACAGAGCAATTTCCATTAGATAATGGTAATTTTAATTTGACCTCAGACGCAAATTTAAGGTTTGATATTAAGCAGCACTAATTCAGGAACCTGCAGTAATTTGACATCAGATATTTAATTTAATTTGCCATACATCTAACTACTTTCTTGTGATTTACGTGAAACACAAGCTCCATTTGTACTATGAGGTAAATCTTCAGTCTCCATAAGTCAAAGTAACTTTGCTGAAGTCAATGGAGTTTTGTCAAGTTACTGTCAGAGGACATGGCCCTATCTATTTCAGAGAACTGGGAAGGCATGTCTATTAGGAGTTTCAGATTCCTCAGCAGAAAATGCTGTTTTGGCTTGTATTTATCATGCTGTTCATTTAAGGAGGCTGGGAGACAGAATGAGAGTGTCAGTTCACCCATCTTGGGCAACTCATTAAATAGCAGGAAATACATTATGGTGCTTGAGGAGGGAAAGAAGATTGCTGGGAGCAAGAAAAGATCCAGCAGTTGAGAGGAAGAAGGCAGCCCAATAGAGAGAGACAGAGATTTAGCAGCTGAGTGATGGGGCCAGAGCTCTGGAAACAGAAATAAGAGAGAAATGAAATTTTGAAGGAAGGCCGGGGGGGGGGGGGGGCGGGGGCGGGAGAAGAGACAAGCTAGCATGACAGTGAACCTTGGATCAGAAAAAGACAACATCAGAGAATCAGAGTCAGTTCTGACTTACAGTCTATAAAACTCCATTTACGTTCAGTGGGGCTGTACAGAATATAAGTCAGGGTTGCTTGGGTAGAATAAAATCCTTAAAAAGACAAAGAAAACCCTAAAGCTAGCAGGCCATAGAGAACCACAAAGGTATGTCACCTGTCAAAGAGGTTGTAAGGCTGTGATTTATTAAAGTGCTGCCTTTGCTAAGAGCTTGATCTAAAACACGTTTAACCCAGCAGGAGTCTTTCCACGGACTTTGGATCAGGCTCTGAAACAGCAATGCTCAACCGGCTGATAAAGTGAATAAGAGCACATATCTTTTCTATTCACAAAAGCAAGGAGGAGATTTTAAATTGCTTTGTTTCAGACAAGCTATTTACAAACAAAAAGCAGGGCTGATGCATGCACAGTGCCTTGTTAGAAGAAGGTTGAGGGGAGTTAACACTAATCAGTGTTAATTAGTGGCTGACATGAATGCCACAGAAAAATTTAAATGAAACATTGCATATATTCACTAGTCTCAGTGGTTTTTCAGTGTTTTAATAGATACAAGTGCCTGTAGATGAGAAGTGATTACTGGTTTAAACGAAGGGTCTATCTGACCTAGTGCCCTGTTTCCGGTGGTGACCATGAGCACACACTCGGGGACAAGAAAAGGATGAGTATGTCCTTATGTCATGCTATACTGCATATTTTCTGGTCACTACATATCTTCACATGAAACAGTTTTTGAATCTGCTCGCCAAATACAAATGGGAATATGCAGCACAGTATATGAACGCATAAAGCAATATACTCCCTTGTGCCAGGAGCATTTTCAGTGCAACCCTTTTCTTGCCGTTAGACCTGCCTGTAGATCACTCAAGACCCTCTTGCAGATGAAGCAAAATTGCAATGCTTTTTCATCTCATGTACTTTGGAAAGTATTAGGGGGAAGCTGTAAAGTATCACTGCAATGGCAGAATTTGGATTCACTCTTGGCCTTGATTTGGTACTGTACAATTATCTGCAATTCCTTCATTTTCTGCACCACACTGGGTTCCTTAATCCCAGTGCTTTTCATTCAGAATTGTTAGCATAAGCCAAGAATTTTTCCACCCCCTATCAGAAGTGCGTTCATAGTCCAGATTTGGAGGGCAGGTAAATGGAGGGATACTTTGTTCAACTGAACAAAAGAGCTCTGTCTGCAGTAATATGTTTTAATGTCTTCAAAGCGAGATCTTAGGCTGAACTTCAATAGTTGACAGAGTGCTCCATTGACAGAGGTGACAGGGCAACAATTTTATTTTTTATTGAACTATGTCTCAAAAATTCAGTCAGGACACAAATGATAAACAAACATTCACAGGGAAAAATAGATCATCCGGTTTCCAGGACAATTAGCGCCTAACACATTCTTCTCAGGAGACAGCTGAAATATTACAGGTGACATTCAGCACTAGTTTTTCTTTGATGTCTAGTAGTGTTGGTGAAAATTGTTGGCTTGACATAGGTCAAGAGTCTATAGCATTTTTTTAATAACTGATCAGACAAGAAACCAAATAAAACAAAAATACAGCCTTGTCCAAACTGCATACTGTCCCCCTGCATCAGCTTGGCAAAGTGAGATCAGCTCTAGGGACAAACTAATATTCAGTCTCAATGCTTATTCACACTTTGCCTGCTCTGTTGATCCCATGATCATGTTCCAAACTATTCCCTTTTCTGAGTGCTTCATTTTTTTGGGGACCAGAACTGCCTCGTCTGCTAGCTTATTTTACATAGATATCAAATGAAATAGTGTTCAGGTAGATACAGCTGAAGAAATAATTTGCCCTTTTATTAAAAGCCATCAGAACCTGCCATGGCAGGAATGCACGTGTATAGCTAGCTTTCTACATGGTCAGTAAAAACAAATGTTTGGACCATTCAGAGCTCATGGAGTTTCATCACAGTATCTAATTGTGTAAAGACAAAAACTCAGAATTCTATTCTTTCCAGACCACTTCTCGTAGGATGTTGACCAGAACAGGGAAGCTGGGTTGCTTCATGGACTGGACCTTTAGTCCACATATGGATTTTCTTGGTTTCCATTTCCATTCACTTAGATTCCCACACATACCACTCAAAAGAAACTCTGAAGTCAAAATAAAAATATCAAAATTTGAGCTAAATTTGAATATATTCAATTATTCTGATCTCTTAGGAAGTGAAAGACTGTTACTCCTGATACAGATCAGAAGATTCAAGACATAATTTTATTCCTGATGGGCTTTAACACACAAATCCAAAGACAGAGAAACAGTGACTTCACCAGAGAAACTTCCACCTTGGGCTGAGATAAGCAGCACTTATTTTAGCCCAGTTTTCATGGCATCCCTTTCATTTAATATTTGTAAGAGATTTCTGGTAGAGCTTCTTAGAAAAAATTACTTTGGACACATTTTCTTTATTTTTATTGCTGAGCAGAAAGACAAGCTCTATCACTATTGTTATACTGCTAGGGTTTATAAAGACTTTATTAATATTGGAGTCCATTTAAAGGTCAAATATCATATTACAGAGAGTAGAAAATTTGCCATAATCTCTGCATTTCTCATTAAAACCTCAGAAGGGAAACATAATACTTTTAAATAGATGTTCTTTCATTACGTATCAGCTACAGAAGATGGTAACAAAAGAAAAACAACAGTTGAATACATACGAAATACCATTCCCTTCCCACATTCAGACTGCAGAGGAGCCCAGGATACGGCCAAGGATGCAGGAGACTGCAACTGGCCTCTCTTCTGAACTCATGGGTAGCTTTCAAATGCCCAGGGCTTTGAACCCAATTGTTCTGTCTCTTGAAAGACTATCTTTAACCACCTCTGTTCTCTGTGACTGTCAGCCACATGATGTGATGCGATTCTCCAGATACTTCTTTAGGTCCTGTAAACTGTATGTAGCATGGTAGGTGGTGTAGGAAAATTGTGTTCTTTATGCATTGGACCCCAAAAGGCACAAAGCAGGTTAAAGAGAACACCAGCATATATCTCACTGCCTTTCATCAGCTTAGAAGTTGAACACTCACTGTCATTAGTGGTGCAGCACCCTTAGAGCAAAGAGAAATTCTTCTTCTTTTGCAAATGAGGACTCTTGAGCAGAAAGGAGTGTAAGTGATTTCCCCAGGTCACAGGGAAGCGTAACACTCTGCCAAGAACTCTCTCTGGGTCTCCTTAGGTTTCAGTTCAGGGCACTGAGGTCATTCCCGCTATCCTCTTAATAGCCACCTTTCTGGGACACCCGCAGTCTTTCTGGGTTTTGCTTCATATGTGGCTAGTTAAGGAAAAGGATAAGGGATTTTGCTGTAAAGTAAATCTGCAACGTTGCCAGTCCTTTTAAAAAGCCTGCTTTGAGTGGACTGGACAGCTACCTTAGAAGAGCTGTGATATGATGAATAGAAAAATGCAGGGCTCAGATGAAGTCTTGATTAACTTGTCATCCTAATCACCTCTGGAAACAGGGGGAAGAGGATATTTTAGTTTTAAATTTTCATCTAAGTGACATCTAGTGCAGCAGAAGAACATTTGCATTGTTTTCCACTAAATGTGTGAGTGGGAGAATATGAATTTGAGACTTCTCAGTGCTTTCTCTATGACAGAAAAAGACAGAATCAGAAAAGTGGTTTCTGAATCTGTATGCAGGAGATCAGGTGTTTACCACAGGACTTATGTTTTGAAATTGGTTTAGAAGAACAAGCGCTGACTGGAAATTTTCCCTAAAACCAAACCAAATTTTGAGATTTGGAAGAATCCCATCTACTTCAGAAGGATACAGAAGAAACAAGGATCTTCCCTGTTCCTTTCTGCTCCTGAATGGACCTATATTGGCAATTACTTTCCGTTTTGCCAGCTTTCACAGAATTTTCAGGCCCATGTTTCAGAATCAAGAATTTCACATATTTATGGGGCTTATCTGAATTGGTTCAAAGCTTAAAAACCAGATACAGGTAGGGAAATGTCATAGGTGTGATAGAGCACTGAAGAAAGAAGTCTTAAAAGGAAATTTTTTTTTTTAAATCATTGAATAGAGGAGAGGCCTGGAACAATTACACGTATTTACCAAAAATGCCTGCCTTTTCTCTATCTAAAAATAACCAAGAGGTCAGGGCTGTGTTGGTTACTTAACTTACTACTTATTGTACTGTGAAGTAGCATCAGGTAATTCAGTTCATTTCGAATTCATGCTGCATGAGCATCAAAGCAATAGGACTGACAGAAGAAGCAGTTACAAAACAAACAGTTACCTGATGCTGGAATGATGATGGTTTTATTGCATAGCTAGATTGTTAAACTGGTACCCTTGCTCAGTGATACTAGTTATAAAAAACTGACAGAAATATGTTCATATTGTTAGTAAGTTATACATGACTTTTCTGCCTCACTGCACCCATGCATCCTTCTACCATGGTCTGAGCCCTTTCAGAATACATTTAAGCCCCCTATGTTTCCATATACATCCACTGCCAGTTGAGCCTGGTACTTCTCAAAACCCCTGTTTGCAAGCGAAAAATCAATATAACCCATCCTGGATGAAGAAGAGCTATCACCTGCAGGGAGCTTTATGCCCTGTTTCCCTGCTCACCAACGTGAAGACATCTGCCCTCCTCTGCCTGTACTCATTCCCACCAGCTAGCTCCAGCTGCCAGAGGAAACCTGTCCACTTTAGGAACAGAAAGGGAAACTGTTCTCCAGCCAACCATTCTCTATCATTGTGTTAATGACCATGTCCCAATCTGTCTTCCTTATCCATCTGCTGTCTTCTGCCTTACACTGGGCATGGAAGGTCCTTGGTGAATGCATAGACCTTTGTGACTATACTTTTGTTATACTTCAGAAAAGGTGAGTAGATCAGGAACTTTATCCTTGATCCATGTATAACAGATTATTTTAGGAGGAGGAGAAGGAAGAGTGTCATTATACAAAGCCACAGGTGCTGGTCACCTGCACACCACCGTAAGGTCCAGGAGAGGGCATCACCTATCTGCTGCTGTTCTGTTTTGAGGCTGAGCAGGAAATTGAGCATCTCATCCACTCTCCTGCAGCTGAGGGCTGGGCTAGAGAGCCATGAGTTGCTGGAGGGCTGTCAAGTCCAATGGATTTCAGGGCCCCTAAAGTCAGCAAAGGGATACAGTAAAACGGTAAGAAGACCTGGCCAAAACACGTGATTGAAGACAAAAGGAATCTTTTGAAAGTAAACAGTGTGGAATCCATGGAGGATTTTCCTGTTTTCCCTGAAGAAAAAGAGGCTGTGACTGATTATTTTTAGGGACTGATGAGTTTGGAAAAAGCAAGGAATTATGTTCTACCTATAGCAAATATCCTTAGTACCAAGTATGAGCATGCTGGAGTGCTTAGATCCAGGGATATTCATCATGCCCCCTTCAGTAATGGTATATAAGATTTTAGGTAAATAAAATCTGTAACACCCCAGTACCACAGTTTTAACGACATTTTGCATTGCAGTTCTTTCAGTGTAGCCATAGGACAGAGTGACTTTCGCAAGGCACTGACTGTGAACCTTCGGAGACTCTCAGGATGGCACCCTGATTTCCCTGATTCCTGATGAATAATTTTTGTGATTCAAAAAATATGCACCAGAGAAAGGAAAATACTTTTTCTCTTTATAAGTATTATCCTGGCAAAGTGATCCAATTGTAGTGTTCTCTTACTATTTCTGAAGCCTGGAAATGTCCCAATATATGCAATCATATGAAATACAAAAACCACAGGCTTTTCTTACTCTATCCATAGGAATCTGTCACCGAACAAAGGAATCAGAAAAAAAAACACAAACAAAAAAAAACCCACTAAGTTGGAAGAAAAAATGTTGATGCAGACACACAAACGAATAAAAGTAAGGAAATTCTGAATCCAGGTCACTGCGGAGTCCTAAACACAGGCCTATTGTGTTTTGATGCAGCAGTAGCCCATATGGTCTTCCATTAGAGGGTCTCAAAGCAGTGGGCAATGTTACTGTACCATATGTGCTGACTGGAACAACTGTGATGATTTATGTTAGCATGCGTAAGGATTTTTTTCCCTCCCTGTTTTATTTCGTATTCTTGTTCTGTTAGTAGAAACCTAAGAATGGACAACCTTGTTACTACGAGTTTCTAGCATTAATATTAAATTTGTCTCTGAAAAAAACTGAGCAATATTATTCTAAGGTCAACAGTGCAGGAATATGTGCTTAAAAGTGAGGTCTCTAACCTGGAACTACATGTTTCCACCCAATAAAAATCCCAGTTTCTACTTTGGCTTCACACTGCTTCTAATCAATTCCCTGCTAGGAAGCAACAAAAAGGCAATCGCCAAAAATGAACCTGATGGTAATCTGCTTCTCAGAAACTGAGCATCACAAGGCACGTTCATTTCTCAGTTTCCCCTTTTAAAGCAAAGCAACTGAAAAGAAAATCAAACAAATATTAAAAATTACATCAGTGACTAAAAAATCTTGCTTTCTGCAAGCAAGAAACAGTAATTTAGCTAAACAAAAAAAGCCAGCATCATTTCTCCTTTCGTCAGGAGTACAAACCAGAACTCTCCACAACTTTGCTACCGTGGATGAGTTCTGTGTATAAAAATCGCCACACAACACCCAACAAATGTATCATTGAGCCCTGCATCTCATTCCAGTGGGTACAGTATACTTCAGGGAAACATCATAAAAAGGACAAAACAGCCCAGTAACAGAGGAGCAGATTTCTTTTTCATTTCCATGCTGTTACATCCCTACTACCACCCCAAACCGACATCTCACCCCACAAAACATCTTTGTCAAGTGTAGGAACTGCAAGGTGAGGATGCAGATTGTTATTTACAGACTAAACCAGTTGAATAATTAATTCAGCTGACAAATGTTGAACTTCCATATTTCTAAAATGTAAAGAAAAAAACAGCTTAGAAGGAGATATCAACCGCACAAAGATAGAAGATACTCAAACCCTTACAAAATCTTGCCAACCAGCCATAACAATTGCTCTCCTTCAACTCAATATAATCCTCTGACTCAATTTTCCCTACACTTTTCTCTGAGTCTCAGATGAAAACTAGGTGCTCAAGTGTCAGATGGTGTTCTAAACTGTTGCTCTAGGACATGAGGGAAAAAAAAATGAGGTAACCCGCCCGGTTGTGTGTACATAAATTTCTGTGTACAGGTGTACACGGGCGTGTGTACACACACACTGACATAATGTCTGTAGGGTACTGGCAGTGTCACAGACTACTTCTTTGTCAGCAGCACATTTTGCTATTGCCCGTACACGACGGACATTAAATCAGAAACTGAATAAGCTGTTCAGATCTGTTATCGAATTGGATAGCTAAAGCAACAGAAGTCCTTGCCTAAAAGCCAACAGCAATGAGGGCCCGCACAATGAACCGAAGGAAAATCGTGGGGGTTTCTGCTATAACCAGGTGAGCTGAAGCTGGGTGGAGCAGAACAGGCAGCAATCAAAGAGAGTGGATAACGATGGAAAAGAACTGGTCGCCCAGGAACACATGCAAGAAGAAGTGCCTAGGGGTAAGGCACTGGCTAGAAAGTCAGCCTGCTTACCACTAGCAAAGAAGCAGACTTGCCTCATCCAGTGAAATAGCCTTAAATGTTTTCAATGCAAATAATGTCGTTCCACCGAATAACGCTGAACTTACCAACTATTGGTCTTAGCAGAAACATTAATCAGTTGTGTTCTAAAGGTGTTTAAATCTTAACCATATGGTCTTCCAAGTGCCAGATCTCAGTAAGCACAGAAAGCTCTGTTTCGGGAGAGCGGAGGACAGGGCCAGGCGAGTGCAATGAACTCAATAGAAATAGCAGAGCATGGCTCCATGACTCATTGAGCAAGTCCTTGGTTTGGTTATTAAATAGGATGGGTCAGCCCAGCCACCAAATACTTGTTTCATCCATTTTCATATTATGACAGAATGCCTCACAGGGAGGCCTAGATAAGTCCATTTTATTGGTTCTTAAAACACAATCAAGTGTCATGCAGAAGCTGACAAACTTGGAAAAGAACAGCAGTAATCAACCTGAAAAAAACATCTTTTTTTTTTTTTCTTTTTATATCCCTTTTTATTTGATCCTACTCACTCTGTGCTATAGTTGGTCAGTAAACACAGGATTGGAAGATAAATAAATGCACCCTGGCAGTTGCCTCAGCTGCCACTGCAGTGCTTTCTGACACATAATTAGAAAACAAATGGCAGATTAGCCTAATAATATTCATTAGCATCTAATGAAACCGAGAGTGTTTCCTGTTCAAAGCATGTTGGGCTCTTAGTTGAATTTAAGTAAATTCTGTGTTTCCACCCTTTAGCTATGAGAGGAAGACTGGGGGATGGTGGAGGGAAAGTGTACAGTTAACCCTTTCTCTCTTGGCCATGTTATGAATGAATGCTTTTTCCCCAAGTCTTTCTCCTAGTCCTCAGGGAAGGAATGGTTAACAGAAAAGCAGGGCCTCCTTTCAAGCATTGTTGTTCTTCTGTGCCCCCTCCCTTCTTTTTTTTCAAATTATCCTAAGTAAGGATTTTAATGATATTCAGAAATCATAGCTGTCTTGCTGAATCGCTGTAGGACTGACCTCCCTTGACAGTTCTTAAATTATTCAGCTATCAAGGGCCTGCTAAACATTAAATTAAGCATCCTCTCTCCCCTGTCCTAAACCATTAAGTTATGCAAATGCACAGATAATGGGGCATATGACAGCTGGAGGCATTAATCAGGCAGCTCTGTCTCTGGGCTGTTGTTATGTAGAAACCGCATCTGCCAACAGACAGAAGAGACACAATTAGATCTCACTTAATGGAATGAGAAGAAACTACCGAGCTCTCTACACTCCTGTTAGGTTGTAGACCTGGGAAGGAATAAGACACTTGGGAAATCTCGCTCACTCTCTGTTTCTCTCACTCTCCTTTTTTTTTTTTTATACCTGTTCTTCCAATTGAAATGAAAAATTACCTGTAATTGTTATCATTTGCAAACAAAGTCTGTCAGAAGACTCACCCGCTGTTTACAATGGATGTTTTTCTTGTTCCCTGCTAAGGTTCTGTGGGGAATTTTCCTTCATTTGTTTTTTTAACTAATGTTCTGTCTTTGGAGGCAGGGAGGAGGCAAACAAACAGATCTCCCTTTACACCATTGGAATTACTGCTTCAGAAATGAACGTGCATGCTCGATCATAGCGAAGAAGCATATTGCTGAGGCATGAGTCGGTTTGCCATTTGTACATATGTGACGATTTCTTTCCTATTACTTGCTAATTATTGAAGATAAGTGTTTGCACGCAGACTCCTCTCTCCTGTCACTTTCAGCACATTTCTCCCCTGTAATGGCTTCTCCCCTTTAGTGGGTGAGGGGTGCGGGGCGTAGCCAGAAATTGTGGGGTGTCCTCTGAATTTCCTAAAGAGGTTTAGAAAACAGTCTGAATAATTTAGTGCAGCTCACTTCAAGAATGGCTTTAAAAATCCTTGCTGTTAAAAATTTGGGTAGCGATGGAAGATGGAGGAAAAATACTAAGCTGGGGTAAGCATGCAAACATGAGGCACTGTGTTGGAGAGGCACCTTTTTCCTATATGGACTGATCTCACATCCTCTGCTGAAATTTCTGAAACCCTTCATTAATTAATAAAGTATCTGATAAAATTTTCTTATCACAAAGTTCTTCTTTCACAATGGTAAACATTCCCCTTCTCTCTGAAACAACACCTACTCAAAGTATTTCATTAAATCCTTTAGACAAAATCTTTAATATAGATATTTTCCTGTGGGGCGCTGGCTTTTAATTCAGATGATGCGTTAACTTGTTTAATAAAAACAAAGCAGATCAATCTCATCTGATACCAAATCTGATTTTTGGAAAGCAGTGACATTTTTTCCTGGTTCTTATGCTAAGCCAAAAATATTTGTGAAGTAGTGGAGAAGATTAGTAAGCATACATCAGTTTGTATACTGCTGCTCAGATAAGCCCAACAAATGCTACAACTGGTCAGCAGGATGGACCTTTTTTTTCCCAGCTACCGTGATCAAAACTTCTGCCAAAGATTTCATAATCCAAACTGGCATCTAAACATATTATTCGAACCTTCAGAATTAATCTCTACCTGCACACAAATAAAATAGTCACCACTTCTTTCACCACTGAAAGCCTGAGACCTGATGAACTCAACTGTCACCTACAGGTGAGCAAACATAGTGCCTGATCTCTAGAGGAGAAGAACAAATCCTAAAGCCCTGAAATACTAAGTCTTCCTCAGCCATCCGCATTGAAAAAAAGGAAGTTCTAGGACAAATATCTCAGATGTTCACGGCTTCCAGATTTCCACATTTAGAGGAAGCAGGAATGACAGGAAATACAAGCTGCTTCTACTATTTCTGTGACTGTGCCTGTGACAGGCAACTGGAGATCCAAGACCTTAAGAAGGTGATTCAGAGAGCAGTATTAAAGTAATGGCATAGGTTTTCTGGTAACTTTCAGTTCATTTCACATTTCTCTGTTCTTACTGTCTCAGGTGTACTGGGAATTTGGCTGAATGGGTATACTTCATGCCTATCCCCACCTTTCAGGCAGAGGACAACTATTTCTACTGGTCCAACAATCCTCAAGGTAGGAAGATGGAAGCCAAGCATAAAAGAACACCTCCAAATCTTCTTCATTTCATTTTTATTTTTGACAAACATGATGTTTCAGACATGACTTCAGCTGCCTGGATTTGGTGATGTGTTTGTTGCCAATGATCATATTGACACAGCTATAATTTCTCTTGTTTCCAAGGTGCTCCTGGGATACGAAGCGCTTCAAAAATCTTCCCAACACCAAAGATCACATACAAGCTATATACTGCTTTCTTCATTGTTGAGATGTTGGGTGGTTTCTAATATGGGCCAACAAATCATCACTGGCATGTTTTACTGTAAAAACAAGTGACATCCAACTAACATCTTAGCTTTTCTGTAAATCTAGAAGTATTGTGGCAAATGAGCAATATATTCTACGTATATACATAAACGGCGTAAATTCCTGAAGCTTGTACTGGAGAGAGTGGGACAGATGCAGACAATCAAACCCATTATTTCTTCCATATTGCATGCTTTGTAACATTTGACTGTTTTCTAGTGCCAATTCTGAAATTGCACTGACTTTGAAGCAGTCATCCATTAACAGTAAATGCATTTATTTGTCAAATTCCTCCACGCCAATGCATACTAGGGTTTTACAACCCTTCATCAGTTTTTCAGCTGTATTTTTCAGAAAAAGCTAAATAGAGGAATCTGACCAAACTGAGTGCTTGTTCTGTGTAGAAAAAGATGTGTTTGGTATTGTAATTAAATACCTCTATAAAAATGCCTAAATAGGGCATATGTACAGAGAAATTACAACAATTCAGAAATTTGTCTAATCTTGCCCATGGTACTGCTTACAGTCTGACATTACATTTAAACCACAAACTCACAACAAGATATTCTCCTTTTTTGGTCGCTGATTATATGTTACTTAATATTTTGACCAATATATGTGGGAATAATTTCCTGGGTGAGCTCTGTATAGAAGATAAACTGCTCAAAGGTGTATGTATATTGCAGACTACTAGCAAAGTATTAAGCAGATCCAGAGATAAAATACTGCATGAGGCAAACTACCTTTCATACACAATGGCACCATACAGAAGCTAGAGAACATGGCATACTTCTATGTTTTAAATAAGAAAGTCCATGAACATTATTATTGTTGGCTTTTGTAATGGTAATTATCAAGGTGAAACTGTATAAAATATTCAGAAGTAGTTAGGGTTGCAGTAGCCATAGACAGACGTTCAATAATCACCTTGGAGTTCATTCGTCCCTGACAGAGTTGTAACCATGCAGCGCTCTCAGACTGCTTTAGGAAGGAGTGCGATAGTCTTATCTTCACAGTCTCTCTTAGGGAAGAGTATGTGTTCAGCAAGACTTCCTTAAGTGAGCCTAGGCAGTGAAGAGAGTAACACTGAAATTGTTGACTTGATTTGTAGAGCAGCTATCCCACTCTTGTTTGTGGAAGTTTGCCCTCAAAGATTATTTTAAATTGCTTTCTATTGATAAGCACAAGTATAATAAAGTCTTCTGCCAACATGTATGAACATTTTTAGTATTTAATATGAAAAGAAGAGCATACTGCCATCTTCATATCTTCATGTGTTTTACACTGCATAAGTAGGCACATTTATTTTGAGAAGAATTAAAAACAAAAAATGCTTAAAATGTGCAATTGCACATCGTTCTTTACTGAGCGTCTAAATTTGAAAACAGAATCTGCAGTATGTTGTTTGCCTTGAATTTGCAAGTGTTTTTTCATATATGCTGAGTGGTGATGTTTATCAAGCTAGGACTGAATATGTAGATTACGTGCTGAATTTAACTTCATTATAGAGAACACAATTCCTATTATGCAGTACAGATATACTATTTGTGTTTCCCTATTACAGTGTAATGACTGAAATGTTGTTTATATTTGCCTCTCTTTCAGATACAATTTTTTGCTTATTTATTGCCTGTGGCAGAGTCCAGGTTGTGGTAGTTCTCTGAGATTTAGTGCTTCCTTTCAGAAATTCAAACTTATCTCTAAATAACCTTCTCTCACAGCTTTGCCACTAATTTTCATGACATCAGGACTGGACCCAGTGTAGTAATTTACCACAAAATTACATTGGTTTAGCCTACTAAGGCAGTAAACAACTTCTTCCACTACTGTATGGTAAGAAACAGTCACAAACATGGCACTGTTAAGGTTTGCTTTGTAATTTATATCATATATATATGAGCAGAATTACTATTTTAGCCTTCCACGATAACCTTATTTCTGATTCTAGCTGGTTTTACTCACAGGCTCCAAAGCATAACCTGATACCGCTTTCTCTGATGCTTTCCTTGATTGCTTTGACTGATTACCTTCTTCACTGTTCAGTACAACTTTTTTCTCAAAATATAGGAACTGTCTCTGTGTCTCTACTCATTTCATATGCTTTCAGGCCTGGAACATGATACTTGTCAAGCTAAGCTCATTTTCTTTTGCAGAATATTTGATAAATGTCAACATTTCATACAGGTTCCTATCTCTATTAGTAATCACTGATGTATTTGTTTTTATTGTTCTGAAAGGAAATACATGTTTTCGCCAGTTTTGCTCACATCATCTGTCTGTGGCTGCCATTAGACTTTCATGCTGCCCAGATATTGTATTTTCTTTTCAGGTCAGTTTCTAGCTCGGTCTTACAAAAAAGCCAGTGGTTGAAATCCTGGCCCCTGAATGCTTTTGTCTACCTTTTGATGAAAGGCTTTCTCACCGTCACTTGTCAGTTTACCTGAGTTTACCGTGGTACAGGTGCACTCTTCTTCTGTCAAGGAGCGTATTGCCAAAGTGGTAGGGACCAGCCTTCTTCCTCTGTTCACTCTCCTCTCCTTTGGGACTCAGCCTTCACCTGACTACTCGCGTCCCACCTGCTCCCAAATGCATCCAAAGTCCATGCAGATCCACAGTTCATTGTCCAACACAAGACAATATTGGACAGTCCCCAGTTCAGACAGGAAGAACAACATTGTCACTTGTGCCCAGGTCCATCTGCACAGGCAAACATCGCCTACAGGTTTGCCTCACGACTTTCACCATGCAAGTGCTCCCCAGACACTCAGCAGAACTCCTATCACATCAACACCCACATCCTTCTCAAACCTGCCTCATGCTATTTCTGACACTTCTGCTGTCCCTAATCACCAGTCACCAGAAATTAATGCCAATCCACTGGTCTTCCACATACTGGTAATTCTTCATCACTCATTCAGATGACACCCAAGAGATGGAGCAAAACAACCTCTACCAGTAATCAGGGAAGAAATATGGCCCTGTAATTAACAAAACACCATACCCAATTTCCACAGTGACAACAAGTGAGGAGTATACATCTTCTAGAGAATATCACTGCTTTGTGTCTTTTGTACCACTCCTCACACTGCACTGCAGTGAGAACTCTTCCTCTGACATGCAGGGCCGCAGAGGATTTTTAAAACAGTCTGTTGGTCTGCTGGTGTATGTAAGGACAACTTAAGCAACTGTCATTTTCTAGGATGTGATCTGTATGTCTTTTTGCAGTTGGTGTGTGAACTTACTCAAAATCATTTTCAGGGTCTCCAGGTTTTCTATGAAACTTTTACAAATTTGTTAAAATAATGATAGGACAAGGGGGAATGGCTATAAACTAAAAGAGGGCAGATTTAGATCAGATATCAGGAAGAAATTCTTCACTTTGAGGGTGATGAGGCACTGGCACAGGTTGCCCAGAGAAGCTGTGGATGTCCCCTCCCTGGCAGTGTTCAAGGCCAGGTTGGACGGGGCTTTGAGCAACTTGGTCTAGTGGAAGACGTCCCTGCTCATGGCAGGGGAGGTGGAACCAGATGATCTTTAAGGTCCCTTCCAACCCAAACCATTCTATGATTCTATGATTCTGTAAACCATACAGTGGTCGTTCACTTTCTATTTTCACCTGTATGATTAATTTTTATAACGCCCCAGGCAACAGCAGGTTTCCTGTAAAAGCAAACTGGGTCACATCATTTATTTCACTCACTTCCTCAAGACCACTTACTGGTTTCCTTCCTCGGATTGTTTTATTTCTGATCACATTAGAGGTTGGGATTTTTGCCCCTTTTTTCCAAGCTGCGTTCTCTAATCACAGCATTCTATGTATCTATGTATTATGTATACACAGAGAGACATAGAAGACATTCATATAACAAGATATATAATGTATATGAGATAAACTGTATCTTCTTTATATTTTGGATAACATATATCTATATACATTTATATTATGTATATATGATACATTTTATATCTTGACACCCAAGATAATCATAGATATCAGCACTTTTTGTGTGGAGAGTAGTTGAACTCTAAGCCCTCAGGCCCCCGTAAGTCCTGAGGCATACTGAAAATTATAATAACCCATGGTTTGTTTTGCCATATTACTTAATTAATCCAGCTGCTCTAGAATTGCATTCTTCTTTCACTGGATATTAAACCAACTTGTCAATTGTAATTGCAGAACTCCTTTTTCCCTTTTTATCTTGTTCAGAGCAGTTCTACTGAGTTTAACTTTTCCTTGTATTCTGTCTCTTTATTTCAGTCATTTTTAGTCTAAAGGAAATATATGGCATAAAGGGCTGAAATATAAAAATTGGCTAGCAAGTTTATGAAACAATAATTGTAATTCATACAAAAAGTTAATATTTAAAAATATTTTAGTTATAAATATGGTAAAAGTTATATCTGTAGAAGTGTAATAAAAGTCATCCACTTACACAGTAGTGCATAGGCTGTTGCATTACATGGATAATTCTAACACGTCAGTAATAAATAACTTCAAGTTTTAAATAAATTCCCACTCTGTTTACATTGAAGGTGTGTCAATCTGTAAAAACAGGCTCACAGTGCAACTCTGCCATGTGCACAAGAAAAAGAGTACTTCTGAGGAATATCAGGTAACATTCAGCACTTGCAAAATTGCATCTTTTTCTGTGCACAAGCACACAAAGCTCCTTTTTAAAAAGTAGATGCATAGCTTTCTTGTCTTCATTTAATTATGCCTGCCTTCTGCTATTGACACTGAAAAGGAAAACATATGCAGGGGCCGATACAAAGAAGACATGAGCAACGTAATAATGAAATAAGGTAAATGAATGGCATTTCTCCCTCAGCACTTAAATCACGGGGAGAAGAACTATCTGACTCTGATATTGCTGCGCTTCCAACAGACGTGACCTTTCTGTCACCTTTTGTGTTGTTTTGCCCACCAAATACTCCGGATCTGAGGACTGTGAGCAACTCCGTTACAGTCCACAGAGGTTCAACCTTCACCACAACTGGGAGTGAGATCAGGCCCAAATGAACAAGCAGACCTATAGCCACACAGTTCTGCCAGCTAGAGACCACAAATGAGCTTCAGGTTTTCCTGTGTTTTTTTTTCCCAGAACAGTCCCCATTTTCACTTCTTCTTGAAAGACATGGTCCTCATGTCTTTTCTCCTTAAGTCTCTATCTGGAGTTTTACACCACTAAATATTTGTTTATTTCCCAGGGAGCTGAAACCTAAAAACTACAGCATCAGTGCTAACACATGTGATCTGCTCTTCTGCTTTATCTCTCTATGCTTTTGTTTTTATTATTTTCTCAAGTGTATTTAGTGTTGCAGTGTCTGTGTGCAGTATTATATTTTTTAAATAATGCAATATTGCTGACAGGGTTTGCATGATGGAATCATTGATATTGATGTGACAGCCTTGATGTCTCTCTGCTTATTATTATGAAGTATGTCTGCTGTGATGCAGAAAGCAGTATTCTTGATCCGCTCTTCACTCTACATGATTAGTTGTGCTGCCCTAAAACAAAATCTTAATTCACTCTGAACAGTGACAGTGATCTTGACAATCATTAACACTCATCCTCGCTGTGAAATCCATTCACAGGCTTTTCCCATTTTTATGAGGCAATAATCTGGTCCAGGTGGATACCTCCAGCACATGCATGAATCATCCATCACCCAGGTGAACTGCAGGCAGCCAGGGTACCCCAGCAGTGCAGAGTGAGCGTGCCTCCACCAGGCACCGCGGGATGCAGGTAGGGGTGAGAAACAGCGCCTTCAGCATCAGTAAAAGGAGAGAGCACTGTAAACTGAAGTGCTAGTGCTATCCGAAGCGAGTTGTCTTAACATTTCTCAGGTGCTAAGTCTCAGCGGCAGCTCAGAGCCTTTGCATCTAGTGAATCTCCTTCTGTCTCAGGCCAGATCCTCTGGGACTAGCACAGTCGTCTTTTGGGAGGGGTTCTGATCCTGACCCCTGTGAAGTAACTCTCGTGCCCAGGAAAGAGCATGAGAAGGCAGTGGATGCTAACCAGGAGAGGAGTAATAGACACTGGACTAAGCCCAGAGTGAAGGGTTCTGCATCCTCTTATCCATCCTCTGAGCCATCTACTCCCACCATCTCCTCCAACAGCACCAGTCTTCATTTAGTACTTTCATCTCTGCCATCTCAGCCTTCAAATGCTATTCATTTCCTCGAGTGTGGAAAGAGGATGAAATTCTTAAGTGACTTATGCAGCTGGAATCCCCACGACTGTCTTGACCACTGCTTAAAGAACAAACAGAAAGAATCTGAGGCCATCCTCGCCAGCTTCCAAAGATGATGAACTATGCCATACACACAGCTCCTGCACAAGAAGTTACAATAAATCAGGCTAGTAGCCTCATGTCTGAAGAAGCCTGTCTCAGCCTGAGAGCATCAATACCACTTCGATGCCAAGTTTTTAAGCTATGTGTCAAAGTTACTGCCAGTGAATGAGCTGCTGCACTGCATTCCCAGCCTCCCCATTCAAAAAATAAATTACAAATGCTTGTACTTAACTGAATTTTAGAACAAATTAAAACGAGTTTACAGGCAGAATTCTCTTTTTCCACCTGAAAGAAGGACCACCTTCCACTCTGCAGACCTCTAAGACACATCGTACACCCAGAACACACATCAAAACGAACTTCTGTGAATTCCTCTTCCATTCTCTGACAAGTTCATGCTCCTGAAACAAATTGTGCCTGTTTTAGTAAAACCTGCTTTTCTGCTTCAGCGCTATGGGATCAGTGGCCAGAGAAACAGAGCTAGGAAGGAAGGCCATGTCGTAATAGCTAGGAGAGTTGCAGTGAAGAGCCTACCAGCAGCCACTAGCTGTGTCTTCTATTACATTTCCTTAAAATTTCCCACTGGTGCAATGACCTTCTTGCGGCTTTGCTTGCTTGTTGATGCCTAGGATTTTTGAGCTGCTGAGAACTACACATCTGACTAAAACTCCAGCGGCTTGTGCTGTACCAACCACTACTACCAGCAAAGATCTTTTTCAGAGCTGGCATGGCAGTCACATAATTATAGAAAGAAGAGCACTGCCTCTGCCACACAAGCCCAGGTGGCTCTTCCCAGATTGCCTGAGAGCTCCTTTTGCTACCTGTTCTAAAGCTCTGGCTACACACTGTTCCAGCAGCAATTGTTATTAAATAGCTAAGTGGACCCACCTGGTTTGTGCTTACCAATTTGCAGTCAAAATTGTTCTTATTTAAGGAACAATTCCTGATGCTGCTAGAATACAATGAATTTCTCTACATCAAAAGAAAGTACTTCTAGATTGTTTTGCTGATCTAAAGGTCACACAGATGCTGCATATGTGCAGTCTAAACACATACTTCCATTAAACATCTGGTTAGCATGTTCTTTTGAATAGCACAGAAGTTAGCCATGTTGGATGAGGTTTTAAATGTCCAATGCGGTACTAGGTTGTTACTATGAATTGCATATGGAAGTAAGGCAAGTCTTTGACGCAGTTTGGAAATCTCATTTACCTAGTTACAATTCATAGCAACACAAAGAAGGCTGGGTGATTCTGGGTCTGAGGGAAGGATATGAAACCATCCACTTCCAGATATCAATCCAGAATTGAAATTATATCCAGAGTAGTACTGACTGATTCGCTTAAATCATCATCCACTGAACTTAATTGCATTTAAAGTATTAATTCATAATCACATGGAATTACTTTTGCACATTTTTGATCTACCAAAATCTAAGAATTAATTGGTGTTTTCATTCTAAAATATTGTAAGCAGGTATAAAACGCAAAAGTGGAGCTACAATGGCAGGGTAGCCAACGTGGTAAAACCACCACAGCTACGTACTCCTACTGCTCAGAAGTTCAGTGAAGAGCCTACCAGCAGCCACTAGCTGTGTCTACCATTACATTTCCTTAAAATTTCCCATTTCACATTTTCACTTTGTTGCTTTATCATATCCAGCTCTTTTCCACTGTCTTTAAGTCAGATCGCATGCATTTTTAGATGGTTTTATTTCCTTTACTAAATGGTTGCAAAGCAAAGTCCATCCTCTGGCTCTTCGATAGTCAGCGTAAGCAGCCTCAGATCACCTCTCAGCAAGCAGAAACCATACCACCAACCAGAAGAACAAGCAGATTTCCCATCTCATCAGACAGTCCCCAAGTGCACATGGAAAATGAGTTTTGCGGAGGCTTCTTCAGAGCTATGGTTGACTCACATTAGCAAGGCCAAACACATTGTTGTACTTCTGCTAGAGAGAAAGAGGGCTTCAGTCTCTCAGCTATCAACCAGCCAGCAGGTTTTCCCCGCTCTGCTTTCGCTGCAAACTACAAAAGACTGTAAAGACAGTGCAGTCATGGTTTGATAAATTTTTATGCCAAGAAATTCTGGAAGAACACGGTTTTAAAAATTAATCTCTATCATGTCTGTTTGCTAAGAGTTCTCAAATAAGACAAAGCCCTGCAAAATACTACAAGCATGTGCCAAAAGTGTTATATTTAAGAAACAAGAGAATTAAAAATAAATGCATCTTACTCTATTGCACTAAGAGACAACATAACTTCCGTGTGATTGAACTTTTCTACTGGCAAAAACAACCCAATGTCACCTATACGCACAGGCAGAAAAGAAGACCGTCCACAATACCACTTCCAGAAATAGGCTAAGAAATTATTGCACTAGCAGTAATCAGTAAATGAAAAAGAAAAGGGGTGAACTGTTTCTCACCGAGCAGTGTTAGGTGGCAATTTTGAAAGAAATATATCATATGATAAAAATATCATTTTTAATCATATGTAATACTTGTAAATCACCTGTTGTATTCATTCTAAGCATTTCTTTTCTGAAGCTTTTAAACAATTCTACTGGGGGAAGAAAAAAGATGTTTGATCTCTGCTCCTAGCTCTGTCATATTAACCAAGTCTTTGTCTCCCTCCTGTGTTCATAGGCTATAGTTAACATGAAGTTGCGAGAAGTGTGAATTAAGCTCTCTTTCAAATATTTACAGGCACTGCTTGAAACTCTTTTTTTCAAGTCATATGCAAAGCAACATGAATATCTCTCCGATAAAGTAAATACTTCCTAGATAAACGGTAGTTCCCATCTGATAAAAGCAGGTCAGAAAAAATTCCAAACCAGACTGAACAAAATCAATGCAGTCCTTTAGGGATTCATGATTGATTTTTTTTTTTCCTTGCTAAAATACTGCATCTAACATTTCTTGGTAACCTGCAACATAGTATTTTGCAAAAACTTATCCAAGACCTCTAAACCTTTATTTTAACTGCCAGACTGCTGAATTTACATGATCTCATCAAGCAATGACTTTCAAAAGCATTAGCCTCAGAAGGGGGAGAAATGATTAATGCACAGCTGAAACATACCATTAAATCTTAAACTAATCAATTATTAAATTCTGCAATATCTTAGTAAAGTTCCCTGGTTTTGTTTCCAAAGGGAATATATGGAGCTAAGGTGGATATATCATACATTTTTGATGCACATACACATCTATGCCTCAACTCATTAAGCAGTGCAAGACTCCTTTGAAAGAAAGATATTAGTACATGGGAAAGACCCTCAAACACATCATATAAAAACTACACTTTTATTTTTCCTCTCTTTTCCTTTTTTCCGTATTTGCAATGGCCAAGACAACTGCTTTTGTGAAATGCCTAGTATGTGGCTCGTTGCTACATTTGTAAGTTTTGTAGCACTGAATGTGTTCCCCTTTTGAAGGGAATCTGTAAAGAGCCTTTCTCTTTCTCTGTAAGGGAACAAATTTCCTCTTTGAATCAAGTCACTTTCCTTGGAAGTCACAGCACCTGACACATAAACATTTGAACCTCCAGAATAGCAGAAAAAGTATTGCCAAAGAATACATGTACACAAAACATAAGAGTTTTGTACAAACTCTTAGAAATTTACAGAAGAATGTTCCCAATATTTCCAACAACCAGCACACAGCTACTATGCATTCATTTGCGGGGCGGGGGGGGGGGGGGGGAGCAATGGCCATCATCTTAGTCAAATGGAAGTCTGGAATAAACCCACAATGTTTCAGCTGTTGGGTTACGTGTCTCTTACTTGCTATAAGGCTATCCCATCAGCAGCAGCCTGTGATCTTCCATTTGTCTTTGCTGCTAGCTATCTGTACCTTTCCCAAAGGAGAGTGAAGACCTTAGGCCAGATCCTTTTTCTCATATATGCTTTAACAACATAAACCTGAAAGTCAGGCCTGGTGGAGTCCTTTCAATAAACTGAGGTAGATGATCCAATCCTAGCAGTATTTAAAGCATAAATAAATCCATTTTTTTAATGAAAATAATCTCTTTCATAGCCCTTTCGTAGAGCTTGCTATCAAAAGGTCACAAGATTCTTGACAAGAAGTTAATTCTTGCTCAGGTTTGATAAAGTAAGTAGGAATTGAACAAGATCTTTAAGCAAAGAATCTTTTAATTTAGTCATCAGTCTACAAATAATTTGATATTACATAGCCCATAAGTATCTAAAAAAAATTTACACACTCTTACTACTAATGTGAGTGACTTGGAGGACATTAAATCATTACAAATCTTCTGAGGATTGTACCCTAAAATACTAACTGATGCTTATTTTTTTGCCCCAGTGGAGGAGTCAAAATTTTTCTTTTGCTAACTCTCAGTTGCTTTAATAGAAAATATTAGCAGTTCTCAAACCCTTCCATGCTTTCAGTTACAGGAATTCTCTCTTATTCAGCAGCCTGTGATCTGATTTTCTGTAAACCTCTACCTCCATTGACTTCAGCAGAATGGCACACAGTTCTCCGAAGCTGTAACCCAACACCCTGTTATGTTCTCACCATTCCTGTCTAAAGGAGAAATTAAACACTGTTGTTAGTTTTACAGCTTTGAAAATCCCTCCAACAGGGGCACAAAGAGAACATTGGAGTATTCCTTATAATAACCTTTCCTTACCTAGCTAAACAGAAAGGCAGTATAGTAGACCTAGAATGAAGTTTCTTCACAGAGCTTCTTCAGCAATTGTCCTCTTTGGCATAACTGCATTCTAATATTTTCTGTCTCCCTAACTCTGCTGTCGTCCTTCTGAATCTTCTTTTATTCAGACACCAAATGCAACCACAATGAGATGTAAGGAAGATTTGTAACCCATCCTGAGGGGCTTGAATGATTGGCAGGTCACAAGAAGACAGATACTGATGGGGTGATTTGTCTGTGCATAGAGGAAGAGCTCCCACACTTCTGCCACATACTCTTTCTAATGAAATGTGATAGAATGATCTTGGGCCAAAATGTAGAGTCAAGTCATATTCTTTTCGACCTTCACTGAGGATTTTGCTTAAGTGTTGAAGTACTTCGCCCACAACACAATAGACTCCAGCAGGAACATTACTGAAAATGAGTTTTGAAATGGCAGTAATATTGGTGCTTTGTTTGGCATCAGACACTGCATGAATTCAGATGCAGTTAGACAAGCCAAGCTTTCAATTACTGCAGACACCATAGTGGAAAGAGGACCAGCATGTGGGCAGTAATTTTCATTGTTTGTTTTACTCCTGCATTCTTTGATAGCCAGCTGGTGATGGATGGGAAGCAGTGGAATGATGCAGCCTCCCTCTTCTGAAAGCTGTTTTGTACAACAATCCAGATACTAATAAAACCCTGTGAAATACCATATTTTTACAAACTGCTAAAGTGATATGACTGTTATATGCTGATAATGATAAACTGAAGGGGTAATTGGCAATAATTTATTACCCTCTTCCTTGAAGGAAAATTACTCATATGGCTAAATGCTACAAGTATATTATGAAAATGAAGTCATTCTCTTCCCGGGCCATTCTTCTCACAGCTAGAAGCCATGTCTGCTATTTTTGCGTCTTTCACTGCTGTCCAATTCTGAACCCCACGCAAACTGGACTACTCTTTCTCTTCTTTTCCTGGCACACAGAATGCTATGATCCAGACAACGATCACAAGATTTAAATCTTCTGACAGACATAATGGCACCAAAATATTTTTGTAACCTAAGGAGATCAAAAGGAAATAGTTATTTATATAGCGCGTAATGATACAGTACAATTTCCTGAACAGGTCACTGATCCAAGATAGTAGTGCAACAAATATCTTACTGAGAAAAACAATTCTAAATTAATTAAAGAGGTAGACAGTTATCTGAACAATTAAAAAGTCATCCTTAGTTATATGAAGTAAGATTAGCATACTAGAGCTCATCTTTAGCCTTCGTCTCTGAAAACACATCAAAGATTATCTGTTTGGGATGAGAAGGAAATTTATTAGATCAGTAGCTGTCCAGTGGAACCATTCATCCCAACAAAATTTGACTTCTGTCAAGTTTGTGATTGCAGAGATGTGATAAATACACAAACAGCATGGAATATGCTTCTAAGAGCCAAAATAAAAGTTTTGATGGCCACATGTCTGTTGAAAGTGGCATGAGCTCCTGAGCATTCTTTTTTATAGGAAATGTTTAATTGCTCTTTATTGAGCAGAACCTTTCCTTCTGCTTGTAAAAGAAATTATTGCTCTTCCCCTCTGGTTCAGTCAGGGGAAGTTAATAGTCCCAGCTTCCTCTGGCAGCAGAGACAGTTAATGACTGGGAGACTATCATAAACAGGGTTTATTGCCCATATTACAATCCAGTTCCTAACCAGCCTTCTCTTTTCAGATTGCCCTCCTGGCATTTTGGTGATTTTCTGACTTATTTTCTGGTTCACAAAGACAGTTCTCTGATATTTAAAAATTTAATGTGCTTTTTTTATAGTATTCACAATATATTGCTGCAAATTCTTAAGTGCATTGTGATATGTGTATTTATTAACTTCATGACACCAGTCGAAGTGCTTCTCAGCAAAGGTGATTCCTCGGTGTGCAGCAAAACATATATTCACATAGTCAGAATAAACTAGTTTCTGCTCTGCCCTCATGTTGTTCCTCTCGCTGTAATATCTAAGTGTTATCATTGAGGCATATGTACAAGAAAAAGAATTGCATATGCAGATAGTTGCAAATTTTTTAAGGTTAAAAAAATTAACAGTTAAGGTTAAAAAAATTAAAATACAGTTCTGTATGTGTAATAATCATTCTTGCTATTACACCATAAATGCACAGAGACTTGCTGTAAAAACACTAAAATGCCTGCTGTATAGTGTTGGCAAAGCAGTTTAACATAATGACCAGGTGTAGCTGGTATTATGGTTGGAACACACCTGGGAATGAGGAGACTTAAAGAAGTTTTAAGACTTATTTTCTCTAATTATTTAGCACTTTAGAAAGAAGTGTTATAGAAAACAAATATCTTAAATTGTGTTTATTTGAAGGGGAGATTTCAGGAAGGGAGATTTTAGGACTACATACTTGAGAACTTCTTTGCTATTATGCTTCATAGCTATGTTCCAGATTTTCTTACCAAACAGATATGAAGCAGACACTAAATCAGAATGAAATACAGCAGTAAGAAATGTAAAAGCGAAATTCTTACCAGCACTAAGAAATCAATAAAAACACGGTATAAACGCAATCAGTATGTTATAAATGTCATAGATGGTCAGCAGTAACAAAACTCTACCAAGATCCCAGGCTTGAAATGTGACCAAGTCTCACCATGAATTTCAAATGCCATTGTTGCTTTTGTGTTCAACAAGTCTCCAAAATTTTACATCATTTTAAAAAGCCAGGGTATGCAGAAAATTATCTTAAATTCTTCTTAATTGGGAAAAAAAAAGCGATTCTTTTTAAATGTACCACCCACTCCCTAAGCCTCTCTAGCATCCGGATACTTCCAGCGCTGTGAGGCCACTTCCCTGATGCCATATTCAATAATTCAGACTGGTGATCTTTTAGATTTAAGAGTATTGTATAAGCACGAGTATCACAATTCTGAAAATATTTACTGTAGCTGCATTGCAATTTTTACATTTCATGTTCATATTTTTTTACTCTAAATATAAACAGGTAGGGATATATTGTGGCTTTTAATTGCTCCTTGAATGTAATGAAGCTTCTAAAAAGCATTTGGATGTTGCAGAGAGAAAAAAAAATACTTGCTGTAGAGCTAACCTCCAGCTTGTCTGTGGTTAAGGATTCACACAAGGGTGCATGTATACAAAACTATCCATGTCTTTACAAGAGGTTTTGCACCAGGCACAGTAAAAACCTTGTGAACCACCAGGACGATTTACTGGAATGTTTAATTAATATTTATAGAGCACTTCAATATCATTGGTTACAGCATGCTGCAGGAGTGGATTAGAAATTGACAGTAGCAAGTGACAGAGGACTCTGTAACCACGGGATAAAAGACGAGCCTTTCAATGGTTGCTTATTTTTAATTATTATAATGAGTAGAGTTGTTAAAAATAAATATAATATTTCTAAAAGGCAAAGAGTGCTTTGAAGTACAGAATTTCATTGAAGTCCAGTTTCAGCCTTGCTCTATCCTTACTTTACTGCATCAGTATTCTCTTTGGCTCAGAAACTCATTTCTTAAAGGGTTAGATACAGAATAATAATGCAAAAGACTGCTGATGATGACAAATCCCTGAACATTTTTATTTCATGTTATTACTGTGATATACAACAGATGATTTCTCGAGTCAGGTACTGTGCTCTTTAGGGACCACAGTACATGTACAGATTCTCCAGAAGAGCCATCCCACTCCCCAGTTTCTGCCTGGGAATTGGAGACTCTTCCACAACACCAGTAACAGCTGCACCCCAAACACCCTACAACAGGTACATGAATCTGCGAGAGAAAAAGCACTTTAAATTAGTCCTGCTGAGCAGCACTGCTTTCAAGGGAGCTCTCCTTCTAACAAAAGCCATCAGACATGAAATTTGTGGCTCTGTGTCTCCAGCAATCAAGTGCTATCATTGCACACTGACAGCAGAGAAAGGGATTAGTAGCCTCTTCAAAGAAAATCAAACAGACATCCCTTGAGTCGCACGTGAAAGTAAAATTGAGGGCTGGGTTGTTGTCTGCAGTACTTGCTTATTCCAACCATTCCAGGAGTGGGAAAGAAAAAAGGGACTCTGAGCCCAAACCAGAGCCTTTTAACAGCAACAGAGCAGCTGCTTCAGCATTCCTGCTCCAAAATGTCACCCTAAGACCTTCAGTCTTTATTTCAGCCTGACTAAATCCCAAGTGCCTTCTCCAAGTGACAGTGAAAGCCACAGCCCTGCTAGGAGCAGCCATCATTTATTCAGAAGCCAGGGAGTACCAGCCATTGTAAAAGCAAATAAAAGATGAGTCCCTGTGTCCTACAAAGCTTACATGGAAAGAGAGATACAACTGAGGAGTAAAACGAGGGGTCTGTTCATGGAATAGAGAACCTAGGTAAAATGGCAAGATTACGTTCCCTGTGCTGATCATAGACACACATCATGGCTTTGAAGGTGACTCTGGCCCTGCACCAGATGCTCCCTGTCAACCTGAACTCCACCTCCGTTCATTTTTGCAGGTCATCTCAGCACTAAGCCCAGCACCAACAAGTAAATTTCCTGACTTCATTCCGCTCTTCGGTTAATTATTAGTTCTTTTATGAGCAATGCATGCATATTCAACATCATTAGCAATGAAGGTCTTGTATTTCAATTGCAGGTAGATGACAGGATGACTTAGAAATCAGAGCCTCACCTGGAGCAGCCCACAGTGGCCTGTGCTGGCACCTGAGCTCCCTGCTCCAGTCTGGGACCCAACAGACAGGCATTCTAGCAAACTCAGTAGCCTGTAGCT
Source organism: Opisthocomus hoazin (assembly GCF_030867145.1). NCBI lineage: Eukaryota > Metazoa > Chordata > Aves > Opisthocomiformes > Opisthocomidae > Opisthocomus > Opisthocomus hoazin. The sequence goes on from NC_134454.1 coordinate 51,924,681, forward strand.
CTCTATATAGGTTTCAGAAAGGCAGACTATATGCCGAAAGCCCTACTTTGTACAGTTACTTTACACATACTTGCTAATGAGACTTTTGTTTTTTGAAGTGAAACAAGTTCAAAACAGATTCATCTGATCCCACAGCCTCGTAAGTACCATGTGTTGGATGAGGACATAACTGGGTTTGAGTTTCAAGAGCCAGCTAAATTGTACCTGCTTATTCCCAAACCAAAAGCAGGTGTATAGTTTAAAAAATAAGGTAGAAAAAGTATGCTTTAATGGGCTATTAACAGAGGTGTAGTATAACTGTGGGGCAGACAGCCTTTACTTTCTGTCACTAAACACTGCATTAATGACCAATTAAAGAATCCCCTGAACTGGCTCGTTTGCTGACAGAGTTAAGCTTTGAAACCATATTTTAGAAAACTAAGTTGTTATCTTGCAGCATGCTGGAGAATACTGTGCAGCAGAAAAATCTATGCCAGTAGTAATAATGAGATAGTAAAGTCTGCAGCCATTCACTCCATTACACTTCCAGCAGTACTCAGCACCACCTCAGGACAACCAGATCTGGAGAATTAAACTTTCCCCGTAAAGCTAGCGAGAGAGGTGGTGCAGCTGTGGGTAACAGCGCACCACGGTGCAGGCTGTCGGGCTGGGGGGAGCTCTCTGCCTTAAGGAAGGGACTGAAATAACCTTTGGTGACCGCAATAAAAGACATTGCCTTTTTCAAAGACTTGCTTCACTGATGGTCGATATCGCTTATGCCAATGCCTGTATGCGTAGTCTCAAGAGTTTGGGTGATTCCAGGGTATATTGCCAATTATTGCCCAGGTGGAAGGGCACAGGATGGGCATCACCATTTAGATGTAGGACACAGAGACTCATTCATGTCTTCACAAAACAACAGCAGCCTCAGCCATAAAAGGCCTTCAGATGGCAAGCTGAGCTATCTGTCCTTTGGCCCAGAGTAGCTTATCCCTAATTGTCACAGATTAAGAAAGCAAAAGGAACAACACATTCTTCGGTCCCTTTCAAAAGCAGAATAATAATCAGGTCATTTGCTCTGCGCCTCTTGCCGAAAGTCCCACCTCTAAGGCTGCGGGGCTACAGACTCCTGCAGACCAGGCATCTCACAGGAGGGCCCTCAGCCTGTTGCTACATGACCCCCCGAGAAGGCGGTGGAAAGCCCCCCAGCTGCAGCCCATCCTGTTCTCAGAGCGACCTCTTGACTGACAGGATGCACCCACCATCTTAAAGCAGCTCTGCGAAGAAAGATACTTAAATTTTCATCTTTTAACGCAGAGGTTCGCCACCTCTGCCTGCTCATCAGCACTCAGCTTGTGAGCACCCGACCCACAGGTCAGCGGCAGCAGGTAGCAGCATTTGTTGACGTTGGTGCCCAAGGCCACCCCACTCATGCCTTCTCCTTTGGTCTTCTTCGTCAGCCTCCACGTTCCCACACCACGGCCACCTAGCCTTCTTCCAGACAGAACTCCCACACCGTTTTGATCTATCTCCCTGCAAAGGGCAGACTCTCTGGGGACCTAAGCCACCAGAACCAGTTGCCTACTAAACATGTGCAGGTGTGATTTCTGAAAGATTTATAGCATGGGCAAGTCCAGGCAGGGAGCTCGAGCTCTGCATTGCAAGGACTCTTCAAACTCCTGCTTCAGAACATGGGAACTCGCCAGTTAAGTAGCTCTGGTCGGTCATCCCATCTTCTTTGTTGCTGACACACCTACCTTCTTTCTGGAATTCAGAAATGGCTGAACTATTTCCCCCAATATTTTTCCTGGAAGATCAGCTTATTTAGGAAGGAAAAGTGTCTGCCTACAGATTTTAGCATAAGTACAAGCTAGCGAATGTGGGCTTTTAAAATAGGAAGTTTCAGGCAAGCTTCGTAGTGTTGCTGTAATCATCTCAGTTGTAAATCACCACTGTTCTGTGGGGTGGTGGGAATGACTTCAGAGGAGCTTTAAAAATGTGTTTCCTTGTGAATGGTTTCATTATTTAGCAGTGGACAGATACATGGAGAGTAATACAATGCCGTCCATGGGACATTTCTCTACAAGGATCACCTTCCAAGTGGGTTACAAAAGCAGACCCCCCCCTACTGGAATCAGCGGTTTGCCTGTGCTCTTCACAGCAAGGGCAGTTTGTGTGGTCTTTTGACAACACTGCAAGCGGGACACAACATCTGCCACATGATGCACAGTGCTCTTCTCCTCAGGGCCAGAGCGTTCACATCTTGTAACATTCTCAGCCTCGTCCAACTAAGAAGCAACAGTTGAAAAGACAGTTACTTCTTATTCTTGCATTACCTTTAGCTTTGCTACTATTCCCAGCTCCATCTCTGACTCTCTGAACATCCCTTGTCCAGAAGATCATCTCAGAGTGAATCAAAACTATCTCTGTCTTCACTTATATTTTTGTAACAGGATGATAAACCAGTGCACCATATTTTGTTATAAGCAGCACAGCTGGAATTTGTAGTGTGTTTCATATTAATTGTCCCTCAACTCATGAAAATTACTTTTCCTTCTCCTTTACACTAGCATGGGACACGTATCAAGTGACCAGCCAAGTAGGGAGATGCTCTCCCTTCGCTAACCCCTACATATCCCGCTCAATAGACAAAACAGTGGCATCAGCAGCATCAAGAGCAGCTGCACAGTTTCTGAGAGCACTGCCATCTCTGTGATGAATTGTAGAGTATCCTGCAACATGCTGTAACTTGCAGTGTGCCACCTTCAATCAGCTAACCTGGCTGACTGAAGGTTTGAATGGGGAAAGAGATTCACGAAGTGCCTTGACTCAGAACATGCCTGGAATAGTACCTACTGCCGATGAAGTCTCTGGCTTAACAACTATAACTTTACATCTTGTTGCTGTAACTAACAATCTGACATCAGTTCTCCTTAATAACAGCGTAAAACAGAAGTAATCCAAATCATTTAAATGAGCAGCAGGATTGGAATGAGGGTCATAAAATCTCCTTTTAGCCTACATTTTTAAGAGTAGTTATATACTTTTCAGAGAATAATCAACAGTTTCTAGAACTGAGCTTTTAATATTATAGCAAGATTGTAATCCTGGGATTGGAATTTTTGAGACTTCATTTTAGACTACTGAATATCCCTTACAGATAAAAAAATCATAAGGTAATCATCACTTTAAGAACAAAGTCAAAGCAGCCCCCACGCTCAGGAGCCTGGGACATTTCATCCCATAAGCTCCTTTAGATCACCGGTTTTTCAGGTGGGGTTCATGATGTATATAATCTGTAAAACAGCCTAAAGATACTCTGAACACAGTCAGTCAGACATGTAACAGCCTATTCACCGCTCTTTAAACCCTTAAATGAAATCAATTTCTCTTTCACGGTTCCATGCTGCAGTATCAGGAACTCGTGATTTCTCAGAGATGTACTGCAACTTGTCCCCGATTGCCTGTAGGGACTGGAAAGTCACCTGTTTGTGAGCCAGAATGGGAAGCTGAGGCAGGAGATCTAGGGCTTGCAAGTCACATCAGAGCTGCAGCCGTCTCTGGTGATGCCCTAGTTCAAGTAAAATACTGCTCACCTGGCTTTTCGCTCTTGCGCAGCTTACAAACTGTTTCTGTTTCGCCTTGTTGGATCTCATCCCTACATGGAGCTGAATCATGCTATAGCCCACAGAATAGATGTCTTCGTTATCTCAACTACAATTTGCCCTGCAAAGTGCAAGTTTGTTAAGCCTTATAACATGCTAATGAATTCACTGACCTTTTATGATCTTTGCCTGGAGTTGAACTCCCCAGGATTACTCACACCTAAGCACTGATCCTCTGTTTTCGCAGCAAACAGGGCCCTGTCGCAACGCCTTCTGCACACGCTGGCACACAGAGCGCTAGCAAGTGCTGCGAGACTCTTCAGTACAGAGAGAGGAGAGGCTCGACACTGTGAACCCCTGACACCCTTCTGCCCTTGGGGGGGAAGTCTTCCCATCAATATCTGCCGAGATGCAGGGAACTTCCCAGCCTTTCACATTATCTAAACGGCTAGCCTGTTTGTTTAGCTTAATCTGAAATAAAAGACATCTGACTGAAATACAAGGTTATTCTTCACGTGTTAAAGACGTAACAAGGAGCCTTTCACATTCTCTGGGGGTTAACACGGAGGATAAAGAGTATCAGCGCTCCAGATTGTTCACCCTCCCTTAGGAGCATCTTCCTCTGTGAACACATTTTTATTATTCTACAAAGACTTCTGTTCTTCCCATCTACTTCTGACTCAGCCTTCTTCCATTGTGCACAATGTCCTCTCTTTCACAAAGACCAGGAGAGACACACAAAGTGTGTGCTGCTTCGTACCACATCCCTAGACATCTGATCCTTTAAGTAAAGTCCTCAACACCTGTCATTCTGCATGAGTATTCTTAATAAAGTAAGCTCCACACTTTCTACAATCAGGAATGAGAATCTTAAATTAAATCGTCTAAATAAACATAATTTTTATGAAAGTGAGAACTGAAAGCAAATATACTGGGCCCTTCTGGGTCTTCTGATGCTGTTCATTGCGCTTCAGTAAGTATTTAGCAATGCTCAGTAGCATTTTGGCTCAGTATTTGCAGGTGTTATTTCAGTATTGTTGAATTAAGGCTATTCTGATCTGTGAACTGTGCCTGTTACTCCTTTATTCCCTTCTCAGCATGGATTGTCAGTCATGCTCAGCTTCTACCATTTCCCAATGTGCAGAACAGACTCACTAGTGGTACAAATCTTGAACTAAAATTTACACTAGCCCTACTCAAAAAAAAAAAAGGTTTATTTCACCATAGAATCAGAGTGGTTCGGGTTGGAAGAGATCTTCAAGGATCATCCATTTCCAGTGCCCCTGCCCTGAGCAGGGACACCTTCCACTAGATCAGGTTGCTTGAAGCCCTGTCCAGCTTGGCCTTGAACACTTCCAGGGATGGGGCACCCTCAACTTCCCTGGGCAACCTGTTCCACTGTCTCATCACCCTCAACATGAAATATTCTTCCTTGTGTCCAATCTAAACCTACCCTTTTCAGTTTCAAACCCTTGCCCCTTGTCCTGTCACTACAAGTCCAAATAAAAAGTCTTTGTCTTTCTTATAAGCCCCCTTTAAGTACTGAAAGGCTGTAAGGTCTCCCCAGAGCCTTCTCCAGGCTGAACAGCCCCAACTATCTCAGTCTTTCCTCACAGCAGAGGTGTTCCAGCCCTCTGATCATTTTGGGGTCCTCCTCTGGACCCGCTCCAGCAGGTCCAAGTCCTTCTTGTGCTGAGGGCTCCGGAGCTGGACGCAGGACTCCAGGTGGAGTCTCACCAGAGCACTTCATACATGACAAATACAGAGATTTTTTTTTTTTTTTGGTTAGAGTTTAACATCTGAAAGCAATACCCATGGAAGAACTGTAGAACTGTTTCCATATTGGATAAGTAAGCCACATTTCAGCGTATGTGTAAAATCACGGGGATCAACATGATCAGAACACAAACTACCACCTCACAAAAACAAGGGTACCCAATATTCACCTATACGTAGTATCTTCTAAAACTTCAAGGATCTGTGACTGATTTTGGGGATGTATTACCTCACATGTAGTAAACAGGTTATTTTTTCATTCAGGTGTGGTTCACAGCATCTGCCAACCAGTAGTGAGAGATTAAACCAAACAAAACTTGGCAGAGAGCTAGTGTCAGAACCCCAGCTATGTGGTTGCCTTCTCTGTGCCAACGATGGCAGGGACAGAAGTAGTATTCTGGCTTACTTCACACACACGAATTTGTGCGTTTTGCATACAAATGCTGAAGGTTTGTTGGTAACACAGTGCATCATTTTTCACTTACTGAAATATACACCCAACTGCCAGTTAAAGATTCTGGCTAGTGCTGTCAAACAAGCAATTTCATTTCAAAGTAATGGTACAATTAAAACTAGTGCTAAAGGGCATTTGGAACACAATGGGACCACTTCTCCGATTGTAACAGGGATTTAAAGAAGTAAATGAATGGAGAATTTTGTTCATCTGCAGTTATCACTACAGTACGGATCAAGTAAATTACGCATTGGGGGTACATTGTGAGGCTATGCCTGCACAGTGAGAGTGTAGTTCTACCCTCGCGTTTAACTGACACACATAAGTGTGCTCTGCCATGCTTTTTGCTACATCCCTTACAGTGACACCAGTAGTCATGGAGCCAGTAAAATGAATACTCCATAATAACAGTTTTATCTTGTATTACCCTCCTAATATTTCTCTTCTGTTTCTATTCTCCTTCTTCAGTTTTACACAACTTAATTCCAAAGTCTGGCAACATATACTCCTACTCACCAGCTGTTCCCCAGTGTTTACCTTGCCCATACTTCATCACAGGGCAGATTTCTCTGCTGTCAATGACCATCACCCTCTCTCTTGCCACACCATAGGATGCCTCACACCACCAGGCCAACGTCCTGTCTTACCTCAAGCTACTTCACACCACCAGCCAGGTTTATGGAATTGAAGACAAGCTTCCATGCCATACCAAGAAGGAGGAGTAATGGTTTAAGTGGCTGACAGAATTATCTCCACAGCCAAAACACTTTAATTTCATTCCTGATAGAAAGACCAGACCTGACATAAAACTCAAGAGTACTGGGACATCAGGTGAAGCACAGTCACAACTGAGACAAGCATTAACATCTGCCTAGCACTAAGGGGGTCTGTTTTCACAAAAAAAATGTGTCCAGAAGCAGTGTGATTGGGGCTGCCCTGGCAGGGAAGAAAAGCCATGAGAAAGCATGCCCCTACACCAGCAGGGCAGTGCCAGCCCAGAACGAAGTTTTCCTGCTTTTATAGTTCTTTAGTTCTGGCTTGTCCAGTTACAAAACCTAGCACCAGCATTTGAAAGTTTCATACAGTTTGCTTCAAGTCCAAAAATTACTGCTCACACTATGGAAAAATATTCAGTTATACAGCAAGAAGTATTTGTTACTACCATTCCTAGTTTTAGTAGTGTCTTCCGTTCGCGTCACGGAATTAAAAGAATCATACTCAGATTTGTTCATTATATTCTTAAGTCTAAGCCATTTAATGGCAGTTTCTCCTATAATAGTTTAGCAAATTTCAATCATTCTCACATGATTTCTTCCTATTTTTTGTAATTAAACAATTTGCTAAAATACTCAATTTTTGCTTTTTATGCATAGTGCAAAGGTAGGAGATTTAATTAAAATTTTCTGGGATTTCAGAAACTGCACAGCTTTTGTTTTTGTCACATCAAATACGCATTTATTGCTTAGCTACTTTAAAAAAAAAATACATCTTCACAAGCTACCAGCTCTTCTATATATCTCCTTGCATTTCTTTGATCACGCTCCTCCAACCATTCAGTAATCCATCGGTAATTAGAACTTCTTAGCTTCCGTAGCCTAAAAGGGACCAATTTATCACAGACTGTCATGAATCCTGGTTTTAAATTATCAAGAGTCCAATTACCAACAGGAATGGGGATACCTCTTTCCAATTAAAGTGACTGATTTCATGTAAAACCTTGTAACATTTCACTTTTTAATTAGGTACATCCTTATCAAATACAAAGTGGTTCACTCTCATTTTCTATCCAGAGAATGAAATACAGAAAACATTAATCATACACCAATATAGTGCCACACCTAATAATGCTTTCAGCGTACTTTGACAACTTCTAATCCATCAGTGTATGATGTCTTTTATTCCTGTTTCATTCCAAACATTTACTTCAAAACAAAGAATAGGGTTCAACTTTTTACATCCAAACATCCCTGGATACATCCAAGAACATCAAGCCAGTTTACAAGTTGAAAAGAAAAACAGAATTAAACAGAAACAGGAAAAAAAAAAAAAAAAAATTAAAACATAGAGCATCAGCTGACACAAGGGTCAGGACTGTCCACACGAATCATTTCTCTGCTACAATTACTAGCTAAATCAGGATGTGGCAACCCAGACTCTTAAGTAGTTCTTATATAATTCTTCTGTATGAGGCTTAGAGATGGTACCACAGCTGCCATGGAAAGCCCTTATCGCTGACAACTGACAGGAATCCCCTCAGACAGGGTACCTTCCTGATCTACAGTTCTTCTCACCTGGGCTAAAGCGCTGCTCGCCACACAGCACAGGAACAGGGGGTGCACAATCTCCCTGGCAGCCGCTTTCTCTCTGAGGTCAGGCCTGGGACAGACAGCGGCAGGGACTTTCATACTACAAACTAAAGAGAACACTAACAACTGCTTTTGTGAAATCAAGCACATAAGCTGCAAGATGTAATTGAGACAGCTCACTAGAAGAGGAATTGAAAGTACTGTTCATTGAAAGGAGTTCATCTTACAGTTGCCTCTCTACATGCATAGTACTTCACTTCTATTTTTCAACTCCTTTGAATACCTCAGGAGTATTCATATCACACCAAGAAAGCCCTGCTTCCAAATACTGCAATTACTGACCCAGCTTGGAAGCACTGATATACGGGAAACAGACCAGGACTCTCAGAAGCCCCATGCTGAAATTCCTCCTACTAATCTGCTGTGAGGGGAAGGGGGATTTCTGTCCACCATGGCTCAATACCCTGAGTACATCTTCCAGGGATGCAGCCTGGAAGGGTAGAACTGTTGCACGGATAAGTGCAAAACAAATTGCAAGTCACTAACTCATTCAGCACATGCTCCAGTCTTCCCAGCATTCCTGCATCCCCCTCACATGATATTCAGTCAATCACTGCCTGCCGATGTAGTCTTCACTCTGCATTTTGCTTACACAATTTTTGCCTTACTGGCTTAAAAAAGTCTTTAATTGACAAGATGTTAGGCATAGTTCAGAAGCAGCAGAAAGGTTCCCTGCTGGGTTCGTGAATGAGCTGCATAAAACAGTGCAAGTTTTTTTTGTAGTCATACACAGAAGCATGCCTGCGAAGGGGAATGCAAGGCTGTTACAGAAAGGTTTACTAACTTTTGGAAAGAGGGATAAGCCACAGCTACTGTTGAAAGTAAGTATAAAAAATTTGGAGGAATTATAATTTTAGTAAGTTCAATAGCTTAATACAGAACCTATATTAGATCTTCATGATTGGCAGGGCAAAACGGGTTCTCAAAGCCTTCTCATAGTAATACTCTTATTTCCATGCCAGTTGTAGGAAAGACTACTTTCAGAAAGAAATCAAACAAATGATAAAAGCTTGCTTTTCAGGGAAAAGGATGATATTGGAATCTAAAATTCTACACACATTATGCATGACTTCTCCTTCTGAAAGTGACAAAAACAAAAGCTTCAGACACACTGGTATTTCACAGCATGCTGTGATTAAGTTTTATTTTATTCACATGATTTGTTTAATTACTTTGAGTTACATTAAGTTGACAGAACTCTCAAAAGAGTCATCATAAAATTATGACTTTGACAGGAATGTAACTCAACCCTAGAGCAAATCCACCGACTTGCTGTGAGGTTCCATCACGAAAGGGGCAGTCCATCATTATTAAATTTCTGTAACACCAGTGGTAACAAAGTAGAAAAATGCCAGTCCTGTATCAAAGAGTTCAGTCTGAAACCAGCTGCAGTAACGCCTAATGCTATCATACTAGCAGATAGTTTCTACATAAGTTAAAATAGCAGGCTAATGTCACTATATGGTCATTGGCAGTACATTCACAAGTTGAGAAGGAAAAGTAACTCACAGGTACTATAACAGAAGACCTTCGTATAACCACAGTTCCTTCTCTAGCCCAAAGTATCAAAGCCTGGAATAAGCCAGAAGGATCAAGTGAGAAAGTTAAACCAAAGTGTGATGTAGTGTCAGGAAAAGGCAGAAAAGTCAAGACTTGTATTTACTGCAGCTGGGCAAAGCCCCACATACAAAAGGCTACCAGACTGAAGCAACGAAAAGACAGAGAAAATACTGGAACAATTAGACAGGGAAGACTTAAGAAGCTCCAGACAAGAAAGTCTGTTGCCCATCACAGATCCACTGAGTGGAATACAGCAATGCAGTTGGCACAAGGTTAAAAAATTAAAACCAAGTTTTTGGCAGAGCAAATATGCACACTCCAAAATAAGAATACAAAATTAATAACCTGGAGAAGTTTAATATACAAAATGCATAGAGAAATAAACAACATCTGATAAATTGATTTAATTACAGACATGCATCTTAGCTTTAAGCCAATAAATGATAATACGACAAAAGGCCCAGTCCTACAGAGACTTTAAGCAACAATGCTTATTGCTACGTGGAACTGTTATGATGACACTTCAAGTGTGGGAGCAGAAGTTTGAAGGCAAGGTCCTCAAGTGAGGAACCCAGATACTAACACCTAAATACTGCTGGTGGTATACTGTTGGAATATATCTGATAAACCAATTAGATATCCTTAAAGAACACTTAGTTTTAGTTCTAGCTTCACTGTGCCACCACAGAGTACTCCTAAAGCATTACACAAAACTTCTGACAAATTTTGCCTCCTGAAGTTTACTGAAAACAAGGCATTGCTGAAGTAGTCATTTGTGACTAGAAGCAAGAAACAGACTCAGATCCATAGCATCGCACAGTGCTACTCACATTTTACCTACACATTAAGAATAGCGCTTTGCAAATTTCAGAACCAGTCTTGATCAGTCTGGGCATCTTGCCTTTGGTGAAGCCAAGGCTGCCAAGTCATTGCAAGACTGGGCCTCAGTCCCATGCAGTTAAACTAAAATAGCTACAGGAACTAAAAGAAAATATAACTTGTGTGCTATAGCTGTGCAGTACCACAGTAACTTTCAAACACTTCAGCTTTTATTTCATAAATGTGCAACATGGCTCTAGCCCATGGGCATTTATGACTGATGCATCTGCATGAAGCTTCTCATGAATGTTACAAGCTTCTGAACATCTTCCACAGTCACCGCGTTATATAAAGAAGCACGGATTCCTCCCACAGATCTGAATTGAAAAGAGGAGGGGAAAAAAAATAGAAAGGTGTTGTAAATGCTAAGACAGACATTAATAACATTCACAGACATTTAAACTTACTCCTACTCCAAAGGGACAGAAATCACATTTTGTACAAATGAGAAGCAACATTTAATTCTTCAAGGGAAGCCTGCAATCTAGAGAAACTCAACATTTATTAGTTATTTACAGCTCCAAGGCTGTAGGCCTGTGACATCAAAAAGCTATCATTTTCAATCCCATAAACACCACTGAACATGGGAAGAAACTCTTGCAACTATGTAGACAAGCCATGTAATGAAAGGCTTTACACAATGACAGAATCTCAGACCTCAAGAGTCACCTTCTTTGGCATTCACACAGAGCCAGGTTTATCAAATCAGAGAACACAGAATTAAGGACAAAGCTCTCAGAACAACCACACCGAAGCAGCAGTTGAGCTAGCAGCAGTCTCTGATTACCATCTCTAGATTGCTATTCCCAAGTGAAGCCAAACCAATACAAGCAACAGCTTGAGAGTGAGGAAGGCTGGTAAGTCGATGCACAAATGCCCACCGCTGTATCATTTAGTAACAGTTTACTCCGCACAAGAAAGATTCATCTGATTCTACTACTTACCGATGCCCTTTCAGAGATATCATGTTAAGTTCCACAGCTTTCTCGAGAAATTTCTTTTCCAGTGCTTCATCACCCTTGATACTGCCAATATGGAAAGGGACATTCATTCTGCTTCGGTTCTTTTTCTCCACTGGACATCTAGAAAAGTTGCAGAGTGTAAGGATTAACATTTTCATTAATTTACATTTTCAGCTATATACAATTTCAGAAAGTATTTGCATCTGTTTGGCACCAAAGTCATTCCTCCATAATTGAAATAATCATGTTTTTCTGTGAAAAAAGCAACTGTCCTTTTTTAATGAAGTATAATAACGGAAACAGTAAGTGGAATGCTTATTAACCCTTCCTGACATACTCAAAATAGCCCCAGAGGAACGCACAGGAGGCTTGTAAACAGAACTAATTTAGAAAACATAATAAAACCCACCACCCCACCCACAACATTCTCTGTTACATCTCCCAGGGTAAGCGAGATTAGTTACAGTGAATTTTGACTAAGTCTCAAGCAGTTTCTTCTCTATCTTGAAAGACCGACGCACTTATGCTTACTCAGCTCGTCACAAATGCTACCAGAATTGAGACTGACTCAGCTAAACAGAGCTAAAGAAGTATAAGAACATAGCATAAGCAAATTCCCATGGACATTAGAGATTTCTGTTACTGTTTCAGTCCACCTTCTACATTAGTATTATTCGAATGATGAACAGCTCAAGTAGAGAAGCGATCTCCAGAAACAATCTTGCATGGCATACACATCCACAACACATATGAAGTGCATCACAGCCTTAATCTCTTACAATTCCCTTTAATCTAAAGTAGAAAATTAAAGATACATTTAAAGCAAAATTTATCTTCAATTATTTTGTGAAGTTAAGAAAAGCGGGGGATAATTTTTTTCTTTAGTGCTTCTAGTTACAAAGCAGACACGAAGTCTCCAGATTTATTCTTTCCTAAGGCTGTGATGTAGATTCTTGCAGGGATTCACTAGGAATAAGTTCTCATAAACTGCATGTAAATTTCATACCTATTACTATTGTATCCAACAAAGCATGGGTATCATTTTTCTTTAGTTCCTCCCTTATTCCTTTATACAGATGTCTCCATCATGAAGAGAAAAAAGATCAATCGTAATATCTGCCCATGCAAATTTTCTGCTTCAGATGTAACCAGGAAAACACTCTTCAAAAAGACATGTGCTTCTAAGCATCCCCATATTTGAATAACTGTAACTAGGCTATAGTTTTTAGAAGATCCAGTTGCTATTAGGCAATACGATGTAACTCAGTGCACAGACTTTGCAATGCAAACTGCAAATGGCACACAGCACCATTCCCTAAGTGGCTGTCACACTGCTCAGCCAGCGAAGCATGCCACAGATTAGCTGGCACATAGAAGCTGGGAAGGCAGCTTCAGACAAGTTTTCCTTTTAGTCAGAGACAATAAAAAAGTCCATAGTCTTAACTGTATTGCTTAGTAAGATGCATACAGCTCAGTTAGTGAAGCTTGTTTTGCCTTCCCAATTGACTATTTACCATCCCATCTGCATTGCATTTCCCACTCAGCCTTACAAACCAGCTCACCAGCAACAGATTCATTTGTCACAAAATGTTTTTTTCAAGGCTTCATTTGCTTACTAAGGTTATAAAAAACCCTGAGGATTGCAGTAGAGTAGGATCACAATCCTGATCATGACAATGCTAAAGGCAAAGCTGTTCTCATTAACTAAATGGATAAGCAGAAGGTATTAAATATTATGATGAAACTACAACCCTGGCAATTGAGCTTGCAGCCAGCTTTAATTTAAAATCCAAATTTACTTTGCCCCATCCTAACTTTGACTTGAAAGTTAATTAGGTCCCAAAACTGTGGATTTTATCCTAAAGGTGAAGGAAAATATTTTGCAGTTTCATAATCACTTACTAGTTTTTGAGCTTGGCAAGTATTAAAGTTATTCCAAATTACAGCATCAGCTTTTAACTACATATATTTTGGGTCCTGTGAACTCAAAAACACCTTGCAACGTTATGTAGAAAATAGGGTTAAATCTGCTTTGGAAAACCATCAAAAATAAGTGAAGAAAACAAACTGCACATAAAGAAAATGTATTACATTTTTACTACATCTAGGTAGGTTTGACCTTCCTCTTTCTGTTTCAGAACTCTGCACGTTTAGCTAATAAAACTACTCTGCTTCAGAGAAAAAGCAGAGTCTTTGACAACTGAAGGAGATGGTAGGAAGAATATAGTGCAAAAGTGGTCTCTAGAACTTCTTAGAAGCCATTTTCTCTGTTCTGGCCTGTACTTCCCCAAGAGATTTAGTACGCACACAGAATGTGCATATCTGGTTTTTTTTGTACATTCTTCTCCTAGGCTCCTGAATTTTATTAGGTTTAGAACATATGTTATTAATATGTTTCACACTTGAGCTATACAGGATAATTTGAAATAACTTCCTACTGCAGAGACTCATCCTTGGATAGTTATCAAGTGAATGATTTGCTCAAATAATTCCTGTAGGATTCCAGGATACCTCAAAATTTCTATATACTGAAAAGGTAACTTTAAAAATAGGTTGCAATCAGACTCTGAAGTTATGAATATGTTTGGGTCCGCAATAAATATTGAAACCAAGAGCGAAAGGATAGCAACTTACACATAGAATCCATTAGATTTGTCTACAATATCATAAATCATTCGCGATTTGATTAAGCTAAGTTTATCCATAGCTGCAGCTCCGCCATTATTCTTTATCCATTCCAGTACCAATCCCATGATATAAATACTGCAAGAGGAAAGAAAATTATTCATTCAGATTATTCAAAACCATTTTTTTTAGATTATTAAAAAAAAAGAAAAAAAGCAGTGCTGTTTAACAGTTCACAACATGCTTCAGCAACACAGTGTTATGTTTGGCTTTAGGGTGCTTAAGATTAACAACTCTGAATCTGGACTATTTAACAAATTATGACAACTCTAAGCAGGCAATGTTTTTTGGACACAAAGTACCCCAAAATTTAAATGCTACACAAATCTGTTGGACCAAACTTAATCCTTTGTACCACAGAAGGACAAGTCCTGCAGGTTTCCTGCAACCCTGCAGAGCTCCCAAGGACATCCCCAGACATGCTGCACGGACAGCCAGTTCATTGACCACCAACTGCCTGTTGAGTCCTAGAAAGAACCAGAGTTAGCAGAAAAGTCAGCAGCATCCACCCTGTGCAGCTGCTCTAGCAAAGATGCAGCAGTGAATTCAAACGTATGCACATTAATAATGCCAGAAATCTAATCCCATTTTCACAAATGTTAAATGAAAACTATAATCCCATCTCTGCCTAAAAAGACCTTTTTCCCACATGACAAGTGAAGTTTCACAAAACAAATAACGATGTATTACACCTAATCATTCATTACCATTCAAGTTGTAAATCGAGATCTGGAAGCCTACTGGCACTGCATGGCTTGGGACCAAGTATTTCAATGCTGGTTACTAAGTGCAACATAAAAAAATCCCCCAGGCCTTTTGCCTTTGTGTTTTTGCTACAAAACTCCGCTTGTTCAAGTTCAGGCATTTCCCACGACTACACCACTTTACATAATAAACTGTTCACAAGTTTTTATGGCATATTTCCAACACGTTTGCTTTTATTAATCCCTTCATTACAGATTCCAAAGGAGTGCTCAGAGAACATTACCCTACGAGTTTCCCTAACACAAATCTAGCAGAAGGCTCTTTTAAACTTTGCTGCTTCTAATTTCTCAGGGGATGCCAGCATCAAATCTTTGAACACTGCAGAAAGACTGCAAAATAACCAAGGTTACAGACTACCTTTTATACAAAGCACTTTACAGCTTCCAGAGCACTGTCTTGCCACATTTATGACAGCAGACTGTCAACTACCCCAGTGTAAAGGCTTTAAATGAAGTATAGCCTAGGCCCTTGCCAAATATATGGGGCCACATTCACCTCCTGCCCTCACTTCCTTGAGTGAAACTTCTTGGACAAGTAAGGTTTAAAAAAAGTCAGCCTTAGAGTCATCCACAAAATCCAGCCAGCTGAAATCTTTCTTTCATCCTTCCTTCGTGTTAGTCAAAATAATGTTTCTGGAGCCATTTTAAATGCAAAACAAACCCTTGGAGCCTGGAAATGAGATTTTTATAGAAAATTCATTGTTAATTTCAGCAAAGCAGATCAGGGTCAAAAAGTCAAGCTCCGTAGCGCCAAGAGGTTAAAGCCATTGGCATCACCTTAATTTAATTTAACATCCTGCTGAAGTAGCTTTTGGAAATTCAGTTAATATTTCCTGCCTGTTTGCCATCAAACCATTAGAGAGTGCAAGGAAAAGAGTATAGAAAAAGAGAACTAAGAAGCTTTGCCAGTTCTTTGCAAAAACTGGAACACGTATTTAGAGCCAAGCCAAACAGATGTGCACCCTATCAACATTTCAGTCTGTGTTACACCCTGGATTCTGTAGTGTACACCCATGTGGGTCTGTAGCATGGAGTGAAATCTGGCAACACACTGATCAGAAAGGAGAAAGACTGTTAGCTCAATTTTATTTTCTGCTTCCTTAATCTCCCACTACCCTGTTCATGTTACTGACAGATACTGAGTTACAGCTAAAGCAGCACTTATTTCAGAAGTTCTTTGCAGTGGCTAAAACAAAGCTGCAGAATTTAATTTGTTTTGCTTTTCAAGCAAGAGGACCAACACGGCTTTCAATGCTAAAATTAAGTAAAACTTTGGGTTTTCAAATGGAAATAGCTTTGTACTTGGAAAACATGAATGGCTGGATTTAAAACCTGGCTTGTGCGAGTACACAGCGTCCAGAACAGTATGTGTGACTTGGCAGTCAGGAATATAATCAGTCATGAAATAAAGGCTTTATCAGTCACTGGGAAAAGAGACACACATACTGCCCATGTTACAAAGCTACATTCAGAAAGAAGATTAAAGTCTGGAAACATTGTAAGGTTAACTCTCGTCTTAAACACCAGCCCTAAGGATAGTGGGTGTACTCAGCCACTAGGCTGATGCAAGAACACATCACTACAGCACTACATACTTTACAGTATGCATACTCCTTGGGAAAAATATTTGTGCATTGTAAAGTCTGGAATAAACATATGCTCACAAGATCTACTGTTCTTCTCAAATTAAGATAACTGCCTCTCTGTAATTGTCAGAATCAGCAGATTCAGAGCTACACTTAGTATCACTTAAAATTCTACTGAATTTAAGTGATGGCATTAAGGTAGGCTTTATACACAGGAATCACTGTACTTTATGCCTATACAGTACCTTTGATATCTGTCGGACGTCATTAGGCAACTTAAGCTTGCAAATTCTGGCACGTATGAAAAAGCTTTAAAAGCTGAGATTGAAAATAACAATTTCTACTTTTAAAGATATTTCCTTTTGATCCTGGTAACTTGATAATACAAACTTGCATTGGTGTTGAAAGTACCTAAAAAAACTTCGGGGAAAAAAGGATATCTGGTTTGAAGATTTTTTTTAAATAATCATTTTAGTGGACATTGGTATAAAATTGTTCCAGACTAAGAATAGATACTGCTGGCTCAACACCTAAATATTCCAGTAGCAAAGAATCATTTCACTAGCTATCAAAAGCTGTTCTGCTTCTTGTACACATGAAATGACCAGGTACATACCAATTTTACAATCTTGATTGCTAGCAATGATTATGAAGCTTGACCAATATTATTTTTGGATGTCAAGTCAAACACTGAAGTGGCACAAAGAAATACGGGAAGTTGCACTAGAGAACAAAGCACAACAATGACTAAGGTCTCTTTTTTCAAAAAAAAAAATAAAAGTCTTCTTTTACAGGGATAGGGATCTGAAAGCTCAAATACTGAGAACAACCTCAGGAAGAAATTAAATCAAATCTGTAGCTAGTGTTCAAGAAGCAAGACTAAGTGCCAAATTACCTACTTGCAATGACAGAAGCATCGCCACTGAATTGACCAGAGTTATGTTGATGTAAGAACTGAAGAGACAGATCTTGAAACTTTTGCAACAGAATTATGACATACAATACTTACGTCTGATAATACTGTCCTTTATGGCTGAGTACCACTAGATAACATCAAAGCCTACCACAGCCATGTGGCTGGACACTTCCTGTGTTCCCACAGGCGTTGTGTGAAACACTCCAACATATCACTGATTGGAAGGCAAATACTCAATTTCTGAAACTTTTCTCAGTAAGAGCAGCAGATGGCAGTGCAGTAGCTTTCTGAATAAGAGATATTAAAATAGCAGGGTAAGTTACCTGTAGCATGGTGGAGTGTTATACAAAGAGCCATTCATTGCTTGTGTTTTGTAATCCAGTACTACAGGGCATTCTTTCAGCGCAAATCCAAGCAAGTCCTCACGTACTATTACAACAGTAACTCCAGCACAGCCAACATTCTTCTGAGCACCAGCAAAAATCACACCAAACTTGAAACAGAAGAAAAGAAGGACTTGCTACATGCATCCACTAGCAGATCTTATAACCGAGTAATACACCAGTATCATTATACAACAGTCACACAGCTCAGCTGTGTATGTCTTATCTGAACCACGTATCTTCATTCAGCTGAGGAAGATCACCACAAGAATTTTCCCAATGATTTTCTAAATATTTACTAGCTACAAATAATTCTCAAGACAGTCTATCCCCATTTCACATTACTCCAAGCAAATTTGCTAAAAAAAATCATATATAGATCACAGCATTGTCAACCAATCTGGTATTTCAGAATAGGCATCATATAATCTACCTGTTTAAAGAGGCAGATGAGGAAAGGCCAGGATGAATGCACTAACAATTGCCCCTTCTTTTTGCAACACACAGATAAGAAAGGTGAAACATGCTAATTCACTAGTCAGTAGCACTTCCCACTAACACACTTTACAAACATAAGCAATACAGAGGCACAACACAGCACTCACCTATGAAATAGACACAGTACTTTGTTCTGCCTCTGTGCTATCTGTGAAACAGACACAGTAATTGTGAGGCACAGAAAGCTTTAGCAGCTTAAAAGGGGTTACAGACTTTCCATATAAGAGGCAGGATCAAAAATTCTGATTCACAGTACCCTGCTATAGCCATGTACACTATCTACAGGCTACATACAATTCAGAAAATATCTTCTTCAGCTACAGCATCAGGGAAGACCACACAGTAGACAGATAATCTTAGACAGCTATTGACATCAACAATTTCAACATAGTTCAGTATGTTTTTACTTCAAAAAAGGGCAACAGATACACATTGAAATCTTTAAATTTCAACACTTATAACCACCTTCAGACACCCCATTAACAAAACAAAGTTCCCTTAATTTCGCTGCTCAGCATCTCTGGCCATCCAGACATTTCAAAGTCCCTAACTATATGCACTCAAGTTTGAAAATGCTTTGTGCAGCCACTGTGTCCAATACTCTACCTTGGAAACATCCACAGGTCTGGACAGGAAATTTGATGACATATCACAAACCAAGACTGCTCCTTTGACATCAGGAACAAAGTCAAATTCCACACCATGAACAGTCTCGTTAGCACAGTAATAGACATAAGATGCATCTGGATTAAGATTCCAAGTGCTTGGGTCGGGAATGTCTGACACAGACAAAAGAGAAAAACAAAGGTCACTGAAGACAAGTAATTTTCCTGGCATTCAGTTTTACTTGAACACGTGACTTCAGTGCAAACCCAGAACGATTCTGCAGTACAAAGTATTAATTACCTTGTTACCAGCAAGATATAATTTATCTGCAAATGAAATACATCAGTGCATTCCCAGAATTCTGTGGTGAGCCATCATTCAGCTGGCAAACACCCTTCTGGTTTTCAGCCCTTATTCCTCAAGGGATTTTCATCAGGTTTACAAACCCAGGCTGCAAATTACTGCCCTACGGGTCCAAAACAGCATTTCAGAGGAATTCAGGCACTGGGTCCAAGAATCCTCCTGACACGTTTGGAAACACTGAAGCCTCCAAATTCTCAATGGCAAAGTACTCTACGCTATATTTCTGTGCATCCCCAGAAGCATTTCAGTCTTGTCCAAGCTGAACACAAGGTTACCTACCCACCTCCTGCTTATGCTTTGCAACTGACTTACAAAACTATTATTTCCTCTGCCAACGGCCAATATTTAAGGCATGCCCTGACAGCACAGAACAGGTTTTGCACAAAACAAACAGTTGCTCTTCCTTTCTTCCCCCTCATGTTTTGCAGGAGAGAAGAAGTGCTGCTGTTGCCTCCACCATTATTATTTACTGCCTCTCCCCTTATCTAGTTGCCAGATGGTGAACACATTATGCTAGACTGGGAAGTTGTAGGTTCAGTTCCTTGCTATGCCTCAGAGGATATAAACCCATCTTCCAAGTTAGTGCCCCAACCACCAGTTAATACACTAATTTCTATGGCAATATTCTTTGACTTGCCTGTTGCCACTGTTCCCAGCTCAAATGCTATAATTTGGATTACAGGTAAGAAAAGCAAGCATGACAAAATTTTCTTCCTCCTACGCTGTGGTCATTCAGATTATGTCACATCCAGTAACAAGCTTCAAGAGAAGCAGCTGAAAACACCTCTTCTATTCCAGAGCCAACTGCCTGTTCTGACACACACATAGCAAAGATAAGTATTTGGGAACAGTCTCCCATCTCCTAGGCCAACAAGGTTAAGATCCCTGCCATGTTTCTAAATCTCAGAGCAATCTCATCTCACTACTGAGTGAAACTGAAATACCTTGCAACAACTCTGCAAATAGCTAAAAAATTCCATTAAATAATAATAAAAAAAAAAACCAGACAGCGCAGACCATTTCCCTACCAATACACACTTGCTTCTTGCCATTTATTTTCTGGGATCTCCTCAGACTCAGTGTCATAACTTCTTTCTGGTGGAGACTGTTAAGTCATATAACAGATGTCCCAGTGATGAACATGGAGAGATGTAGCAGGCAATCTTGTGAGTGCCAGGCAGTCAACTCTAACTAGTTAACATCCAATCACCCAACAGCTGAGTTGGACCAAGTTTTAGAGTGATTCAAGCAGCTAAGCATTCACACAGATGGATGTAATCATCAACTTACTTGTATAGGCTCCTAGTTTTGGATGAACGATATTCACTTTGGCATACTTCTCTGCTTCTTTAGCTGCTTTTGCTGACCAAGCTCCAGTAACCACATAATCTGCATGTCTTCCCTCCTTTAAGCCGATAAGATTAAGTGGGACTGCACTGAACTGACCAGATCCACCTCCTTGGAGGAAAATAACTTTGTAGTTTTCTGGTATATTTCTGCATGCAAGAAATAACCATTCATATTATTCCCAGAAGACACAGGATGCATACTACTTGATGTTATGTATTTAACAGCAACTGAGGAAGAACACTGTCATTTTAGATGATTCTTTGCCAAGAGTTAGATCAAATCCCATTAACTTACCTCAGCACTTGCCTTGAGAAACAATTAAAATCTTAAGAGTAATGCTACACATTTTGCTGATAAATTGCTGAAAACAAGCTTGGGCAGGATTAAACAAATTCACTCCTGAGTAGCTCTACTATCATAGTACACAAATATGAAAGTATGCCAGCAGAATTAATGTCCACTTGTAACCTTGTCTTCACGGCTTTTCTGTCAGGCTAAGAACTTCACACCAAAGTGCTCACAGTAGAATTCAGCTTTGAGACCCTTCAATTTGCAAGTCCA
Source organism: Opisthocomus hoazin (assembly GCF_030867145.1). NCBI lineage: Eukaryota > Metazoa > Chordata > Aves > Opisthocomiformes > Opisthocomidae > Opisthocomus > Opisthocomus hoazin. The sequence continues at coordinate 51,945,974 of NC_134454.1, forward strand.
ACCCTACAGTAGATTGTACTTGAAGAGCAAGTGCCATAAGGAATTGTTTATACAGTCACAAAAATTACTTGTTCAAATCATTCATTAAAATGCCTCTGTCAATAATTGTGGCTGTGGCTGAGAGTCAAGCTTTTATACGAAATGAGTATCATTATTAAGAACCATGAGAATATTAATTCTAATATACAACATATTTATTTCAAATTTTTAAAAATGTCACACTACATATAGCAAAAGGGCTCCTGATCAGTGATTTTGAAACACATTCCCAGAGCTTGTTAGTAAAATCAGACTGATGAGTAAAGTACAGATCACCTCTGTACCACTAGAGAACTGATTTCTATTGTTTCCACTTGCTTCTTGAAGAAAGTGCTGCCCTTCATAAGTTCTACAAAGGTGACAAAAATGAAAATTTCAGAAGAAAGTCAAATAGTCAGTGTACAGTAGACAAATAAAAAGCATCTTAACCTAATGAAAGCCCTTTGTCACACAAATAAATCAGCATCAGACAAACAGAAGACCTATGTCCTCTCCAAGATTATTACTCTATTAGACACAGTATCTGAACAAAAAAACACGACAAACAGGTGCTTTCAAGGAAAGGTCTCCACATCAGTCACTATTCATGCAACCAGCACAAGCTTAGAACAAAAATAAGTAGGAAGCAATTCACTTACAGCAATTCACGCATGAGATTTTCAGCTGTGTTTAAAATTTTTGCAAAATCTGAGGTCCGATGGCTCATTTCTTTGGTGAAAAGGAAAGAAGAAATAACATGAAAAAAAAAATGGTAATACATGAATGTAATTTAAAAATTGTGTTAAGCTTTAAGCCTTTTACGCTACAGACTCAAAGTGCCTGAAGGCTCCCATTCCCAGTTCCAACTCCTACTATTCTTTTTTGCTGAGCGTTCCTAAATACCCACACAAGACTTATACCTCCAGTCTTGTCCCAATCCAGGGAAATCCAGTCCATTCACATTTGGCATCTACTTGACCTTACTATCCCCAGGAACAACTACATCTGCATGAAAAAGATACTCCCTGGAAAGGTGCAAGTTTTCCTTACTCCAAGAATGCTCTCTGCTACTAATGCCGTTGCAAATATAGAGTAAGGTACAGAGGTTTGTTTTGTTCTATTTTTTTGACAAGGCTTCTTCACGCACTAATCCTCATTAAATGTTAAGGACACTTAATACTAATTCCTTTTATTAAATCCATATTCTTTCTCCCATCTGTAAGAGGGTACAATTTAAACACAAATCCCAATCCTGCAGAGGCTGCTGCACATTCTACTTTTAGCAACCGAAGTTTCACAGAACTAGTAAAACACTGACCACCTTTTTGCATAAGATTTTTGTGCAACTGAAAAGACAGTCAGCTACCCATACAGCACAGAAGACATCTCCTCCTTACGACAGGACAGCACTGCCTTCCTCACAGGAAAGATCAAGTACATCCAAAGTGTTTTACCATCTAGTATATAAGACATATGGTATCGATATACATATACTCACATACAGTGTATCTGTGTATATACCTATACAGTATTTTATAGATATATAACCCCCTTTTTTTAGATATTACCTACATGTATACACACACATTCCTGTCCAAAGATCCAAAATTACTAATGTTTCACATATGATTAGTTATCTTTTTCTTGCCTCTAGTCCTTTGTTTTGGATCACTAAACCTCTGGCTATGTATCATTTTATGGTGTCCCGATGAATGGTAGAAAAGCTGGAGAGTCTCTGGACACACATGTTATCAGAATAAGATATTAGAAAAGGTGCTGAAATACCAAGATGAAAAACTCTTATTAAACAATTTGGTTAACCATCTACATTCTGAAAAATACAGAATTTTTAAAGTCTTACCAAGAACACTTATACCGAGTCCTTTGTAGTCCACCAATTCTTTCTGTGCTTCTAATAATACCTAACAAAAGAAAAAATCCACACATGAATTAAGGGAATTTTCCACTACCTGAAATCTCCGATACGTCCTGCAAATGCCAGCTGCTCCATATTGCAATACCTGACACTTGTCAAGTGAGAATAACAGAAGTATAGTCACCAATATAATTTCATCGTGTCTAGTATCTGCAGGCTTTTCATAAGATAGCATTAAATCATACACTTGTTGTGAAGACCATGTATTAAGTTATTCTTTCAACAGCTGCATTTCCAGATTTCAGAGTGATTTCTAGGAGTTGGATGGAACTCCCAGCCTTTTACAGAACACTTAAATGTTTGCATGTGTACTCTCTGATCAAGCATCTTAGAACCCCCGCCTCACCCCTCCACCCTGTGTTCTTTCGTTTGACTTATGCAAACAGGACAACCAAGGTATTGAGGAAAATATAAAGAAAAAAAAATCAGCTTGGGGAACTGGATACCTCAGACTGACCCAACAGGACAAGGCCTGGCTTCACAGAATGCAGTCCCACACACTTTGAAGACAAGCCTTCGCTATGTTATCAAAAGTTAAGAAAGAAATGAAGCAAAGTTTTCAGACAAACAAAAACCACAGGTCACTCCCAAGAGCCCTAGCTAGGTAATCTGCTGCTTCAGCCTTCCATTTTTCTTTATTCTCCCACAGTTCTTACATACGAACAAAGTGGAATTAGATTCTAACCATTTGATCTGCAGCTTTCCAATTTCAGTAAATTTTTGTGCAAGAGTCAGAACATTTTTAGTTTTCTTACATTTTTTTACATTTCCCAGTAGAAAAGCCACCAAAACAAACGCTGTATGCATGTGCTCCAGGGTCTACCTTGCTGACAGGGTACCTGGATGGCCTGTCAACTCTAACAGCTGATCACCAAGAAGTCAACCAGAAACTGTGCTGCTTTTCATGCTAGAGATTATGAAATTCTAACCACTGTTTCGTGTGCAAACACATTCATCCCAGAGAAGGGGGGGGGTGTCAAATAGAACACACAGACTATTAGAAAGTGCTTGTCCAACTGCTTGATAAAATCAAATTCTGTTAGTAACATCCTTTATCTGCACACGCCTTACAATAGACACATATGATATTCCTTATAACGACCATGAAGAGCTCTGTCCACCCTTCGGCTTCAGTGAGTCCGAGTGCTTCACAGGCAGCATCAGCCCACAACCAAAGTGAAACAACTGAGGTGATACAGTAGCCCATTTAAGAGGACTGCATTTTCAAGCGGGGAAAACAGATCAATAACACGGAGTTCAGCTAGGCTGTCCTCAAACCCTAAGCCTCAATTCTCAGTACTCTCTGTTGGAGAGTTGGATACCGCAGCAGCTCTCACACGAGCCCCTTTCGGAGCCACAGATTCAAGACAGAACAAATTTATTTGCACATAATCTATAAAGGACTTTTCTACAAGAAGAGAGGTTGGGAAAAGAAAAAGCTGTTGTAAGGCAAACTTATTTATCTAAGGGAAACCGTTAAAGAAATAACACATTAAATAATGAAGAAAGCTATGAATGAAACTAAGAAAAGAACAAAAAAAATCCACAACACATCAGTCTTAAGTTGAAAGTCAGATGGGCACAATTTGGCAGACACCACTCCCTCTCCATATGTAACTGGACAAACGATGGCTGCTGATGCAACTTTCCAGAGGGTTGAGCCTACGCCACACTCATTATCACCTTTTAAATCACGACTTCGCCGGGAACCACCGCGTTATTTAGCAGCTGACAGACACCACACTCGGCACAGCTGCCCTCGCCCCCGGAGGGCTCACGGCTCACCCTGAAACCGACACGGCCCCTGATGAGCGACCACAGGACCGTACTGAGAGGAGAAAACCTGGGAGAGCAACCCCCAAACCCCCTTAGGGTGCGTTCCCAAAAACCCTGGATTTACCGGGGCGCTTCACAGGGTGGGGAAGGGCAGAACAAACGCGTTCTGGCCGCTCCGTGGGTAACTCTCTTTTTTTTGCCGCTTACCGGAGCTCCCCCGGCCCTCGCTCTGCAGCCGGCGCCCGCAGAAGCCCCCGGCCCGGAGGCAGAAGGCGCCGCGACGCCCCACCGCCTCAGCCCAGGCGAGGGCCCCCTCAGCGGGCGGGCAAGGCTGCCCGCCCCCACCTGCACGGCTGCCCCCGCACCGCCGGGAGGACGCTGGCGGACACCGACACCCGCCCACCCGCCGGGGAGGGCCCCCGCCCCGCACTCACGGAGCGCGGCAGTTTCGCCGGCCCAGCGCCGAAGTTGGCCACCTGCCGTCCGCACTCCATGATGGCGCCGCCGCCCACCAGCCTCGCCGCGCCGGCGGCCCCCGCCGATATAAACCCCGCGCCGCCGGCCCGCCGATTGGCTCCTGCCGCACACACCCAGGGGGCGGGGCTGTCGCCCGCCAGCACCGCCCCCTCGCCCTCCCATTGGCCACTCTGGCAGCCCCCCGGCAGTCTATTGGCGGCCCGGCCACGAGGAGGCAGCTGATGGGGGCCGGGCGGGGCGCGGGGCGGGGTCGCGCCGTCAGGTGGGCCGGACCGGGGGCTGGCGCCCTGCGGGCTGAGACCTCCCTGCCATCCGCGGCCCGGTGCGGGGCCGTCGGCAGCGGGGAGGCGGTACGGGCAGCCGTTGTGACCGAAGGAAGGCCTGCAGCCCGTCCAGTCTCTCCCGGCGCTCTCCGCGGGAGCCGCGCTGCCTCACAGTCGGTTTTCAGGAGCTGTTCTCAAGGCAGAAGCAGCCCATTTTGACGAAAGCAGCCACGAAGCGCGGCTGACAATGCGCGCGCTTGACCCAGTCCCATCATCTTCAGATATCTGGGACGAGATTCACGGTTCTCGTGCGCTGCGCAGCACAGCGCGTGAGCACCGCCGTCCGCCCGGCGTCAGCCCCGGCGCCGGCCCCGCGCGTGCTCGCCGACGTGGTCGCCGGCGCTAACGTCTGCACACCGAGTCCGCAGGGGCTTTCTTCCAGAAATGCAAGTGTTCACATCCGTTACTTTTGTGAACACTGAGATTGATATAAAAGGTCATTTTTCGTTACAAATCGTTTCACTCGGGGAAACACTGACGGCTTGAATTTGTTCCTTCTCCTCTCACGCCAGGTCACACCTAGAGCGATGAGAGGAATTTACAGATTACAGCCTGGCCTGGTATTTAGTCAACAGATTCTCATCCCACGCAAGTCACTTCGTTTAAAAGACTGTAAACAGGGACTGTGGTTTTAGGGCAAAGACAACCATCACTCCAGAGTGGCTGTAGCCTGAGGAGAATCTACCAAACTCGCTCTCAGACCGTCCTCAGTTCTAAAGAGGGAACAGCAAACTCTGCAGACATGACAGGCTGGACACACTCTCTTCGAAAGACCAAGGAATTTTGAAAGTATGTCTCAGGCCGCAACACTTGGAACAACTACGTTACTTCTAATTATTAAAATCCGTTCTAATTAAATAGAGCCTCTCCTGAAATGCTCAGTAACAACACAGCCATGGCAGCACTGTAATTATTTTCGTGAGAGTCTCAAAGAGAAACAGGCTTAAGAGATGTGGGCTCCTCGTATGGGCTTTTCGCAGTATTGGACCCAGCCTGCCCATGCGTGCCTGGAGACGCAACTTCGAGCTCCAGCCTGTTGGGGAGGAGGTGTCCTGATTAGGAAGGGCTGGTAGAAGCGGTCAGAAGTAGTCAGGGTTGGTGGTTCAGGTCAGGAAGCCTGGCCGCTACTACGGGAAGTGCTTCGACGTCCGAGCAGGATCAGTCTTGAATCCTAACTGTGTGGCACAAACTACAAGGCGAATTAAAAGTCTGGAATTAAAGGTGCAATTCAAACCTCTAGCACAAATCACCAAAACACAAAAATAGACAGTAGGCAAGCTGGTGCTGGTATCGGCTCAGAGCATGGGGAGTAAATATCAAGTATTGTAGTTTTTCAGTTCAGGAAAGTCCCATCCTGACCAGAAGGGTCAAAAAATCACAACTCCCGTGAGATGAGAGGACAGTTGTGCTGGAGGCCTTGCCACTCAGAGCTTTAGAAGATCCATTTTGCATTGTGCATCAATGGGCAGTGAATAAAATTGATAAGGATATACAAACCAGAAAGTTTCCTGAACACAGAGTGGTCCATTTTTGCTACGTGCAAGGGATTATCGTGCTTTTGCAGTTGGAGAGAATGAAGAGGAATAGTAAAGGTCACTTCAGAGTTTTGTTTCTATTGAACTGAGATTTCTCCTATTTTTATATTTTGCTACCAGCAATTATGATTTAATATTTTTATTACATCAAAACCCATAGATTCATTATATCGATATTCATAGTCACCCAATGCAAAACACAAGCTTTTAAAGCCATCACTTCCAGGAACATGTCTGGCTTTCAGCGTTTGAGAAGAGAACCTGACCCTTTAAGTGCCACAAATCCCTACAGATGAATGTGAATTTGCATAATTAACACAAAAGTAGAAGGCGCTGTTTTTAGTAGATACATAACTGGAAAAACAAACAAACAAAAGAACCCAAATCAAAAATCAGAAAAAGTATAACATTTAAATAAAGTTTCAGAGCTTTCAGTGAACTTTTCTCGGGTTCATCATGACTTCATGTTGTGCTGGACAGAAAAACCCTAATCGACTACTGCTGGATAAGAATCAGCTCACCCAAGGAGAGCAAGCGCACGCAAATGCTCTGTCTGGTACAATAACTGATAAACTGACGTCACTATTAAAAGACAAATAATGCTGACCACACAGCAACCTGGCAGCTGTTTCAGGAGGCAGCTGGGATGTCTGGTCCAGCAAACTAGTGAGACAAACAAATTTTGGTGGGACTTCAAACAAGATGCATGTGGTTCTGACACGGGTTTAGGTTTATTTTGTTTTTTTGAGAGATCTGACTCCAAACATTGCAGTTATGAAATGTGAAAAGTAATTCTTGGGAATCCCAAATGAAGAGAGAAAAAATGCTCGAGTTCTATAAGTAAACAGTAACATGTTCGCTAGCAAATAGCTGGCCTATTGATTGCAGGCTTTTATGTCAAACAAGAACACTGACAGATATGTAAAACATTAACTAATAGCAAGACGTTGAAATAGTTTATATCCAAGCTTAGGGTGAAATGGTTTCATAATCATTTAAAATGTATGCATATATAAGCACAATTTTTTTTTACTTTTTATTAAAATATTTTATTCTGAAATATATATATATAAAATAATTTTTAATATATTTTTAATGCATTTTAAAATAATTTGTAAAAAACTTGAGACTTCTGAGATTTTCACGATAGCCTTAAAAAGTACTTCTCTCCCCGGTAACCTACATCCATTAGGTCTACTGACTTCAGATCTGACATTCTGCTATATATAATATGAAGTATGCACTCCAGATTCTCACAGCAGTAGTGCTACGCAACAGCACCACTGAGGAGACGGAGAATCCTTTGTGTTTCCAGTTAAGAAGGTTAAGGACTAATCCCACTGAAAAAATATGCCCATCTAAGCGATATACTGCCTCGTCAATTTTGCTTTAAATGATTATTTGTGACGTAATTCATACTTTAAAAGCAAATACTAGTGGTATTTAACATAAAAAGTACTTATGCCACCTGTTTACATAAAACTGTTTTAGGTGCTTCATAGTATTTTTAGGGACAAATAATAGATTCATAATGCCTAACCTCACAAATCCCAACACTTTTGTATTTATAATTTTATCCACCATTTCACAGTGATTAGCTTTAGGGTTTTAGTTTTAAAAAGGAAAAACGTAGTATTTTAATACTGAAGAAACTGATTGCATGTAGCTGTTCAATCAAACCAAATTCACAAGCCAAATTCACGCAATTGACCTCAAATGTTCGGGAGAATATCTAAAAAATTGCATAAACGTATTACCTGCTATTATTCTGAAGTGACAAAATCTGTATAAATAATGTACTTGCATTGTGCAATTACTTGTGCAATATTGCAATAGCTAAGGTAATCTCATGCTGTTTGCTCAGTAGAAAATTTCCATTTGAGGATTCATGAGTTTCTTCGTAACTGTCAAGCAGCTGGAGTCAGGAACTTCTACAGCTCTTCTGTGTTCCAGAACTCTCACCACAGATGCCAGAGTGAAAAGAAAGTTACTCAGTATTTTTTTTACTCCCAGTTCAGCCCAAATCAACTTGCCTAATTCCTGAATGTGGAAAATAACTTCCGTTACTCCATCATCCTCTGCAAATGGAATACACGTTGCTAAGAAAAGAGTCCATATCAAACAGGTTAAAATATTATGAACATTCAATATCTCAGCTAAGACTGTAAATAGTGAAGTAAAGGCAAAACATTTAAATTTAATCTGTTTTTTTAAAAAGGCAGCATTTCATGAGCACTGGACAACGTGAGGAGTTTTCAACATCTGAACTTCACAGAAAGATAAGCATAGCCCAGAGTTCGCTACTGCGATTCCAGAAATTTTTTTAAAATCAGGACTGACGTAAGCACATGCATGTGAAAGAAGTCAAAGAAATTATTTTAAGGAAATAAAATTGACTGCTTCATTCAAAAGCAAAATTCACTCCCATTGTTGAACCAAATGGCCTAGGCTTAAACCCTGAACTAAAAGAGTTGAGGTTGTTTCATTCTTCCAAATGCAAATTTTATGTTGCTTAAAAACGCTTACCCTAAAATTTGCTTAAATGCTTAACATAATTTTCATCTCTACAACCCTAGTAAGTTTAATTTTACAGAACTCCCATTTATATACAAAACAGTAGTTAGTGAAGGAAATAATTATTGTATTGGGCTCTTGACTGATTGCTTTCTTATGGCATTCAGGCAACTGTACAAATATACAGATACTGCTTTAATTTTCAGGGCCATACTGAAGTGCATCTTCTTACTCCCAGTGCAAAACACAATTATTTTCTGTGCCACATGAGGCAAATCAAAATCTATGTTACTCTGTGCTGTAGTTCAGAAGCTGCAAATCAGCTGCCTGTGCAAAAGGACAGGAACAAGAAGATGCAGGGCAAACCCCAGGAATTTTAAAACAAATAGATTCTTTTAGTTTTATGTTCTCACATTTCCCCAGGTCCTGACAGCAACCTAACTTGAGTTGGACTGGACATCCTCTAGAGGTCCCTTCCAATGTGTATTATTCTATGATCTGCAGTCACAGCAACAAGGAAGAATGGCTGTATTTAAATATTTCTCGTAGAGATGTTTCTGGGCTCTTTTTCAAACCTGAAACTTCCACTACCTTTGGGAATGTCACACCCACACACACTGTTAGGCATGAATTGGTATTTGCCCTAAAACCATTCTTTCCCACTTCCATTACAATACACTGGAAATAAACACTGGAAAAAAATTCTACTCAAATTTATTAGGTCAAAACAGTTTACAACAAGATCTGTGACATACAATAAAATCCATACGCAAGGAATCCTTTGTATGTAGTCCAAACTGAAGGGCACCATTCTACCAGTGCACCACGTTTCCAAAAATAAACATCTAATGACAAGTGACACAAACATGAAATAGCAATACTAAACAGCATGCAATGCTTTAAAAGGTTACAAAATCTGCATTACTTTACAAAAAATTCACACACTATACTGAGGCATCCAAAATCTATTTTTAATCTTGCAAGTGTAAAGAACAGTCCAAACACTTTAGAACCATTTCAAATGCTGGTAACACTTTGGATACTTTCTTGTATTTCAGAGCCAGATCCTACAGTATCACTTCTAGAGCAGTTTACTGTCTGCAGTCTACTTCGGTCTCCTCTTGCTCCATCGTTTGGAATCGACATTTCATTTGCTCTAGGGATGTATTTCTTTGAGGAACAATTTTTGCTTTTGTCACCAGAAGCACCACTGGATATTCTGCTACCATTACTTTTAGTATGTACACTGGAATCAGAAAATGAATGCAGATGAGTAACCAATTGCCTTGCTGAGTGATGTTCTTTTGCTTGTTCATTTTGTTTGACTCTCCTCTCAGAGAATGTTGGAGTACTATTTCGAGGCTTATCCTCTTTATTTTGGTTAACTGTTTGAGCTTCATTTTCCTTCCGTGAGCCTGGCTGGTACTGTTGCCCAGCAGTCTGAAGTTCCTGTATGTCTCTAAGAGCAGAGAAGGCATTATTGCCAGCCATCTGGGATTGAAATGTGCCAGGAAGAGAAACTTGGATGTCCCCAGCTCTGTTCTGAAATAAGAGATCCCAATAAAGATACTGATGCAATTAGAGGAAAAAAATTCAGTATTGCAACCGCCATATACTAAAATCTGCGTAGCAAAATGAAGTCTTTACATAATGTAGAAAAGATTCAGAGATAATAACAATCACACAAGCTTTATTACATTTCAAAGTAAGCAATTTTCAGAAGATTGCTAGGGTGATAATGACACGGAGTGGGCATATTACAGTTTCACATCTAGCTTGAACTTTATACTACAGAAATGTGTCAGTTGCACTGAAGCAGCCAAAGCCTAATCATGCCTATCATTCTGAAATACCTGCAATTCATTACGTTTGCTCACAGTTCACAGTAGCACAGTCCCAATAGTCTATCCCACAATACTTAACTGCCACAAGAATCCGAACTCACCAATACTAGGAGATAATTACGAGAGCAGTGTAAGTGTTAGTTGAAGCTTTTTGTAATCATCCTTTGCCATGTATACTTAAAAAACACTTTTAAGCTCAGGCTTCTAAATGCAGCTGAATCAGAAAAACAATGATTCAGACAAACTGCAGCTGAAAACACTGTGTCAAGCCAAACAATAACAAAGAAACTATAACGAGCACTGCTCTATTATTCCAAATAATTTTAGCTGATTCAAAATGCAAAACTGGAAATTGCTTTCCACATTAAAAAAACCCAAGACTTTTTACCATCATGTCTTAGAACCTTATGGTATTCTTGAGGAATTTGAAACACTTAATAGGGAAGACGTTTGGTATAAGAAAAATACTGGAATGCAGAATTATTCTTAGCATTACAGTTTTATCCAACTTCAACAAGGTTGTAGGCTGCTGGTATCTTAATTTTTAATTGCCTTAAAAATTTAAGTCTGGTCCCTTTTTTTTTTTTTTTTTTTTCTTTCAAAGGAACTTTAGTATCTCCCTTGAAAAATCCAGAAGGTTTTCTATTTATTGACTTCAGAGCAAAAACTAAAACCTTTTGTTGTTAATATCGCAAATTTGTAGTTGCCTGAAATTCATGGCATGGCCCACACAGAAATCTTAACAGGACAGGACATACAAATTGCAATTACTTAATTCATGCTTTTCAACAGGCATATTGTACTACCCTCTACTATCAGACTGTTTTTAAAAACACTATACATCATTATTAAGTGTTTTGAAAAAACCTAGTCATAGTATTTTCCATTTTCATGGATGCATACCACTATTGGAACTTCATATTTCAGAATAAGAAACAATTACCATCAACACGTTCTTCAGTACATTACAAAATACTATTGTTTCTGTTTCAAATGGTAATCACTTAAAAAGCTTACATTAATCATTGAATTAGTATGATCTGTATAAATACAGCCACAGCAAAAGATTCCAATGAAAACTTCATGAATCATTTGGTAATCATTACTTTTAGTCAGAGGGGGATAACAGCTGAAAAGTATATTAAATAGCATCCATCATGTTGCTAGTAGCATTCCCTCTACAGACTTACTTTGCTATTCTGGGTATGTTCTTGTCTTTCTTCTTCAAAAGACTTCTCCTTCAGCATGTCAGCAGGCTTACTGAGAGTAGAATTCATTTGTGGATGCCCCAAAAGACCAAAATCTGACTGGTCTATCCCAGCTAATGTAGCAAGTTGTCCAAGTCTGTAAAATAAAGTTTAATAGAAAATGACACAAAAAATTCTTACCCTATGAAAGACCTAAACATTCAAAACCAGAGCAGAAATGGAATCTGTTTGAAGCTTTGAAGATACTTTTTTCATTATCTTCTGAGAAGCCCAAAATAGCTTAATAAAGATGAAAACAAGTAGCTAAAGGTATTTTCCTATCTTTGTGCAAATTAGCCTGCAGGTTCAAAACCACCAGTCTTCACTCAGTGTTATGAGGTTAAGAATGAAGCTCTCCCTGTTAGCATTGATCTCAGAGCAGGATGCTGGCAAGCAGATTCCCTGTCAGGCAGAACAAAGATTAAAATCCTGTCATTCAAGCAGAAGATTGGTGCACATCTCCCAAACTAGAATAATCCCTAACAGCCAAAACCAATTACATGCTTCACTACTACAAGTCATGTTGTTTCACCTGCCAGCTTACAAGTTGGCTAAACTTACCACTTGGGTGTTTCAAGCCACAACAAGAAGTGAGAGTTTTCAACCATCGACAGCACAGCATATTATATATAGATTACTGAGAAGAGCAGTCTTTGCGATTAGGATTCTGTAACTTTCAGAGTAGCTCCCTATTACCACAAACAGATGTAGGCCCCCAAAAATTTTTTTGGAAAAAAAATTCCTTATGTAGTGAAAAAGCATTTTTCCCTTCCTCCAAAGTTTGAAATTCATTCTCAAAGTAGTGGCAACTCTATCAATTGATTGGCACAAAATTAGAACATAGAGTGAACTTTACATTAAGTTACATTATTACAATTTGGAGGTGGATGGAAGCAGGAGCAGGGAGGGCAATTAAAATCTCTTGTGGTCTTTTCTAATCTTTCCTAAACATGCAGAGTAGACTACAATTTTTCTTCATATCATCCCTTTATTCTCCCCGTCGAGATTGCCATGCCTGGCTACATAAGCTTTACAAAGTGGATTTGAGAACTTAAGCTGAAATTTTTTGAAAAATGGGAAGGATGAACCATCCTCTGAGAAACTGCATGTATAGCAGCAGAGGCTTAAGACAAACTCTAACCAATAATTTATAAAATATTTCAAGTACTAAGAAATAATCCAGAATTTAAGTACAGAGGCCAGATTCATCCACCTAGATTTCGGTACTTCAATTAGTAAAAGGGGGCCCAAGGCAACAGGACAATTTCTGAAGCCAGTTCAACTGCTTTTTGAGCCATTCATATCACAGGAATGCTAAGAGCCACAGGTGATCCAATAAAGACTTGGAAACATGCTTTAATACAAGCTTTCTTCTCTTTTGGAATGGGCTTCTTGAAGGCCTTTCCCAAGAACAGATAGATAAATTCAGCTGGACAGTGCTGGGATCATGTTTTTCCCACTGAGAAAAGACTAAACAGAAAGCATGTATTTAATTTTTCTTCCTTTGCTCTTTGCGAGTACAGTCCCAGAGATCTAGGGGGAAGAAGGCAGTGTATTTCATTGGGAGGATAATCTTGGAAAGAGATCTCAGCAGAAACAGTAAGACTTAAGTAAAGTGACAACCTACCCAGCATCTTTAAGGAGGTCTAAAAAAGCATGAAACTTTTGGAAAGAGTTCTCAATGCTGCCTAGAACACCTTCATCTTCCAAAATCATGTTGGTTACTGACTGCGCATGAAGAACCTCAGATAGGGAGATATTTAGATTCCTTAATCTTGCATTTTCAATTTCCAGCTATGAAAAAAAGAAAGGGAAAGTCATTTCTATTGTCAGTTAAAAAAAATCCAAAATACACAACCCCACCTTTGCAAGCCTATAGAGCTGTATCATAAAGAGAAATACCCAAAGTAACTGATGTAACTGATATAGAGCTTTCTGTACCAGAAGTATCCAGGGCACTGTTACATTGAGCTCTGTGCAGGTTTGCTTATCCACAGCTGCGAAATTGCTGCAGGCACTCAAAACTGCTGGCTCAGCACTGTCTTCAGATGTACAGAATGTTGCAGAACAAGTGCAAGGGAAAAAAGTTAGCTTTCATATCATGAAATGATATGTAATTCATGTCATGAATTACATGACACATTAACATCAAAGAATTTATTTTACTAGTAAAAAAACTTAATGAAGGCCAATGCTTTCCTTATATTCACCCCTCTGTATCAGAGGGAATGCATATCTCTCCCCTGCAGTGTGCATCCCAGAATTGAAAGTTTAAGATGATCCAGTTTTAATCTCCATATTGAACATTAATCAAATCAATGACAAAATGAAAGTTGAATGATAACTGTAGGATATAGAGGGGTTTGTATTTGAGGGAAACATCACCTCAGATACTCACTTAAGATTACAGCTATGCAATCACTACTACCACAGGCTTTCCTTCTTTCATCTTTTAGGAGAGCAGGACAAAAAATTATAGATTATAGTAACTACTATAGTGTAGTTACTGTAGCTGTTAAACTAGGACCAGAATGAACAATTTTACAGATTACCGCTACTTAGTTTATCCCTTCTTCTGAAACAAGGTGCTAGGTCCAAGCAGTCCAGCATGACAGATTTCTTGCAGTGGGTATTTAGCCTAAAAAGCATTCAAGTATTCAAACAACAGATAACTTCACATTACAGGAGGATGGGGATAGTGGCACTGGAACACTACAATGAACCTTGTAGCGCAGAGTCCTTTGTGGGTATCTGCTCCCAGTACTGTGGGGTACCACTTACTGCTCAAGTTCCAAAGGGTACCACCACTTTCCTTCCACTCCAGATCACATCTGAGATCCAAATCCATTTGTTTACACTATCTTACACTCAACCCTATTACAAGAAATTCTGCTTATTGATGCAAAAGCATCCTTTTAGGTCAGCAACAACGGACGGAGGGGAAATGAACCTCACAATTTAACTGTGACAAATTGTTAGTCTGGTTCAGTCATAACGCGAAACTGCATTTCACAACAACTGACTGCTACAGCCAGCATGTTATGCAGAAAACCATCCAACACTTTTATTGCCTGCAGAAACAAAACTTAAAAATCAAAGGAACAGAATAAGCTAAATTAAACAACATTTGCAACAAACTGCTTTTCAGCCCAAGTCATGATAAAGAAGGTGGGAGACATCAAGGAACTATCCATCTGCTGCAAATTGCAAACACATTTAATCACTTTCTCAAGAAAAACAAACATCATAAGTAATACACCAAATGAATGAAACACACTGAAAGAGTATCTTGACCTGGAGTTCAAGGCTCTGGAATAGGATCGGGAGAACAAACACACATTACTAAATGCAGATTTCATCTTTGCCCTTAGGCTAGTAAATGATTCATGTGACTTTGAACTGCAACTCTGGAAGCTACCACATTAGAGGTCATTGATAATTACTCCTAATTAAGCAAGTGGATAGTTTGATTGCTGCCTCCTTTAAAAGTAAAGATGATTAACAGTTAAGTATCATTACCTCCATTATCCGTTCCTCAGCCTTTACTCTGGCTCTTTGTTCTTCCTTTATTTTTTCCATGCATTCTTCCAGCTCCAACTATCAGAACACAGATAAACTATCACAAAATTTATCTCAAAATGTCAGAAAAACATGCAGTATTTTACAAAATCTCAACATGTCAAATTAAGAACTAGCACACAGCATTCCAAGGAATAACATAGCTTCTACAAAAATACATAACAGAGGTCTACCAGTACATAACTCTAGGATGCAAAAACTTTACACAGGAAATTGGAAATTAGTGTAATTCACTTAACAGATTTGCAATATAGCAATAGATAACATGAAATTATAGCACAAGTCTCTTAAACCTATGATATTACCACCAAGAATGTATGTTCTTCTCTACTTACTCTTCTCCCCCTTCACCTTTTCAAATGTCACTTTTAACTAAAGATGTCTACCTCATCAAAAGCTCAAACTGGCCTCTAAAAAAAAAATCTTTAGTAGCTATATCTAGCTTCTCAGAATGTATTCTTCATCCAGGAATTTATTCCTTACTACAGCAATAGGAATACAAAATTTTGAACTTTAGGAACCATACTCTGTCCAATTGATTTCACTTGATTTTCAGCAGAAAAATCCGCAGCTTTTTGAGTGAGTTAAGCAGCTGCTTAGTGTTGAATTAACAACAAAACCAAACCCAAACATCTAACAAATATATTCTAGTCTTATTCATGAGATGCCTACACTTGTATTTTAACCTTTAGTTCTAAGCAGTGAATCTCTTAGTTTCAGCGAACAGTAGTCAGGATTTGATAAGCAATACATTTTCTCGTATCATAGCAGAGCATTATAATCTTTAATTAGAGCACCTGAAGTGGAAGAACAAATAGGAATTTTTTGTTCTTGCATGCCTTAACAGAGTCTTCTGGTTCCAAAGATGAAAACTGTTAAAATTATCAAGCTGTTGTATTTTTCAGAGGGTAATCTACATGAGTTAACAGTATGCAAACCTTCTTCACTTCTCTATATACCTTGTACACACCTTATCAGTTCTACAGAGCAGCAAAGGTCCAAACGGTACTGAAATCCTTTGTTTACTATCAGAAGCTTATCCAAGAGCATACTACTGCACTTCACACAAGCAATCAACTGAGAAGACTGGTGTGAAACAGAACACACAGTAAAAATAATCCTACAAATGCAAAGAGGTCCTCACAGGTCTTGTACAACGTGAGGGACTTTTGCATCTGATTTGAAGATGCAGGTTCTAAAATATTCTCCAAGGGACAACCAGAGTGAAGATTATGGGTCTGTCACTGCTGTCCAGTGAAGTCCACTCCTAAGATCCCTAGACTAGCACCAACGAAGCTAACTCTGGAACTAGAAAGCTAGCCACACCTTTATCATCTGGATACACAAGGCTCTCAGAGGTTAACAAGTATAGGAAAACCACATTTCAAAGACAGTATTTGGGAAGAGATTTAACAGTATCTAACTGCCATGAAGTAACAAATTGCCTCCAGGCATGAGGTGGGGGGAAAATCTCTAAGGAGAACCTTCAACAAATACCACAATCTTACTGCAATTTACCTCAGAATGTGTGGAAACAATAGGAGCTAGAAATCCTTTTACAGATACACAACCACAGCACAGAAAGTAGCGACCCTAATGTTCTACATTCACAACTTGACATGTCAAGCTGGAATCCTGTAACCTAGCTTTGAAGAGCAGTCACAGGTAACATAAACTTGAAGAATTCTTAGTTCCATTTATAGTGTGTGTGCGTGTATGTATATATGTATTTTAAAGTTTCTAGGATGTAGGGGTTTTTTTGCAAGCAACTCTACTTTAGAAACCTTAGTTCTATAGTATTTTTGTTGTGGACAGATTTTAGACAATTCTAAAGGTGACACCACTGACCTTTTTCTTCAAATTGCTGGTTTGTATTTTCAAAGGGCAAAGGCTTAGAAAACAGTTAAATTATCAAGATTTTTTGAACAGAAATTTGGAAGTTTTGTAGTTTTGTTTAAACAATTTATCTAAGTGTAGATGTACACAATACTTAATGGTTATGGGCTGACTTTACAAAAAAATTGACACACTGCAGCTACATCTCCTCATAAACAGTATCAGAAGCCTGCATTTAAAGGAAGATGCCCTACACCTGTACAAACATATTTGTCAGCATTAAATTACAAGTATATGTACCCTTTATTCTTTGATTTGCTTTTGATAAATTCACTAGCCTACACAATCCTCTAGTCTTTGTGCAGAAAAAATTTATTAAAATACATCAGAGCTAAAGGTACATCCAAGCTATCAGACTGAGCCTTCTAGTAGTGTAGTCTAGAAAGACAGTACTGACAGCCTTCAAGATGAAGTTGAATAGCAAATCTGTAGCCCTCAGAATTATTGTATGCAGTATGACCACTCAACACTAGACAGAGGTATGAAATTGAAGTTTAAAAAGTAAAAATATAAAAACCACACTTCAATAACTAATTATCTGTGTTCTTCTACTTGCTTACGTTGTTGTCCTTATTTTTACAAAAGAGTTATAGTGCAAACTCTGCTTCTAAGTAATTCACATACTATTAGTATGTAGAAAGAGTTCACCCTTAATATTATTAGCAGGGTAAGTTCACCATTTATATCCGTAGTTAAAATTTCAAATTCTGAGTTTCCTCTACATTCCTCATCAGAAGCAATTCTGACATTTCAGATTCCCTCTAGTGGAAGGAAAGAATATTTGTCAGTTCTTATGTTTCATTTAAGCAGAAATTAAGCTTTTCATTAGCCAACGGATTTTTAAAAAAAATGAGAACAGAACTAATATTGCTTCACTAAGTAGTATGCTTAAAGCCCCTTTATGAGCAGAAGGATGCAGAGAAGTTCTCAAGGACTTGCATAGTAAAGTGGAAGTCTGGTCATTTAGTCACATCAAGGGATGTTTGGGGAGCTTTTTTGCCAAAGTGGCAGTTAAAAAGTTCCCACCTCTTACTATTTATTCCCACTCTGCTATCCCATCATTGTTCTCGCACAGCTGGTTGTCCCACTTTACTGACAGGCTGTGGCAAGGCCTGCTACAGCCAAATACATTGGGTAACTTTTCAGCTAGATCAGTTCCTCAAGTTAGCTCCCAACTCAGGCAGCTCTTTGAGAGCTGTTTAATGACAGTACCTAAGCTCAATTAATGCAGATAAAAAGGGTCCTCCACCTCCCCTCTCACATTATCAGCCATAGACTTCTCCTGCTTACCATGCTCCAGTTCTGGAACGCACCCAATCACATAAGCCAATGTTAACCATTAAGATGGCTGAGAACTAACCTAGAAAAATATCACAGAGTCACAGAATGGTTCAGGTTGGAAGGGACCTCTGGAGGTCACCTGGTCCAACCTCCTGCTCAAGCTGGGCCACCTACAACAAGCTGCCCAGGACCATGTCTAGATGTTTTTTCAGGATCTCTAAGGAGGGAAACTCCAAGGCCTCCCTGGGAAAACCTTGCCAATGCTTGGTCACCCTCCCAGTAAAAGCGTTTCCTGATGTTCAGGGGGAACCTCCTGTGTTTCAGTTTGTGCCCATTGCTTCTGGTCCTCTCACTGAGCCACACTGCAAAGAGCCTGGCTCTGTCCTCTTTGCACCTTACTTTCAGGTATTTATATACATGAATATGATCCCCCCCACGCCTTCTCTCCTCCAGGCTGAACAGTCCCAGCTCTCTCAGCCTTTCCTCATTGGAGAGCTGCTCCAGTCCCTTAACCATGCTTGTGGCTCTTTGTGGGACTCTCTCCAGTATGCCCACATCTCCCTTTTATTGGGGAGCCCAGAAATGGTCACCAGGTTGTGGCCTCACCAGCGCTGAACACAGGGGAAGGATCACCTCCCTCAGCCTGCTGGTAACATCCCTCCTGACGTAGTCCAGGATGCCACCAACCTTTGCCACAAGGGAGCACTGCTGGCCTGTGTTCCACCTGGTGCCCACCCTGATCCCAGGGGCCTCTTCTGCAGCACTGCTTTCCACATGGTCTGCCCTCAGCATGGTTCTGCCATAATGTGAAACTGTGCTTTGCATCAATGTAACAAAAAGGATGGGTGAGGCACAGAAACAGTTCCAGACTGCTTTAACAGTGCTGTCAGATATGCAACCATGGCCTACAAAAAGTATTTTTGTTTTCAAATTCAGAAAATCAGGAAAATCTGGACCTTTACAAGCACAGGAAATTTAGAACCAATTTTGGGGTAGGTTCCTAAAATTTGTAGTTCTGCCTCCCAGGAAGCTCAAATTAATCACAAATTATCCCTTCCTTACAGTTGCTGTATACGTAATACTGCAGGCAACATTGACAACACAGATTGACAGGATAGCCCTTTCCCAAAGCACAAAACACTGTCTGCCTCTGCAGTGTGTCCTGAAAGCAATATTTCTCCCTCTCCAAACACCAAGAATAAATACATGAAGTGTTTCCTGAAAGCACCGTACTTGCTGCATAGAAGTTTTTGGCAAAATATGCACATGACATGGAATTCATGATGCCAGACACAATGGTCTTGATGAGAGTGTTGAAGCCACTGCACAGCACAAAGTCAACATACTGCACACAAAGAGCAATATGACATCATCTACAAAGAAGAAAGCCGCCACACAACTTTAAGTCCTAGCAACACTCGAGAACCCTGAAAATCCTCCTGAACAGAAGTTCTAGAGAGAAAAAGCGTAGGCCTAAAGCAAAAGTATACATCAGCTGAAAAAAAAGGCAGGTAGTTATTTACGCAGTATTTGTACAGTCCTTTTGCCTTCCACAGTAACTCTAAGCCACCCCAAATCTCCCATTACACACAGATCTACAACAAGTTACATTGCAACTTAAGTTCATTTACATAAAGACAGTTATATCATGTTAATATTTATACATATGAACAGTTCATTCACCCCGTGTGGTGCTCTATGACAACCACCACAACCAGACTGACTACGGCTCTTATTTTTAGCAGTATTCATTTGGAGGCAGTACAGATTCTCCAAATGGAAATACAAACACTTCAGAAACAACCCAGTTATTGGGCCTGAGGGTGTTACTTCATGCTATAGTGCTAGATTACCTCAGGAGAGCTACTGAGCCACTGAAACATACCCTTTGTTTCCCTTCCTTTTATAAGAAAATTCCCTGTCAAGACATTTGCAGCAATAGTCAGTCTCACTACTGCTAGTTTTTTCTGAACTATCATAGAAGCTCAGGGAAAGCAAATGAAAAAAGTTTTTTACTAAGCTCAATTATAAAATGGAGCTTTAACACACTTTCAGACAGTTTTTAAATTATTTTTACAAAACAATCATTACGATATTTTAGCTCTTAGAAATAACATTAAATTACATTTATAAAGGAAATACTTGGAAGGAAATACTACAGGCAATAACATTGATCAAAAGATTTCTCTGTTCCAGTCTTGAATCATGGTTCAGAAATTACACGTATTGCAGCTGTGGGCATTAAGTGAAGTTCTTCCTTATTATGGCCCTGATTTGACAATATGTTTATAGCATACACACCTTCATTATAACTATTCAGAAACTGGAAACTCAGTGCATATTTGACACACAGCTTTTGAAACAGAAGCCTGTGTGACATAATGCAGGATAATTAAAACTTATGCAGAAATCCTGCTCCATGACTGGTTACTAGCTTAACCATAATTTTCTGAATAAAACATGGTTTAATCGATATAATTTGCCTTTACAGAGTTCAAGACACAGAACAACATCCTTCTTACCTGTAATTGCTGATACTTTGTTACATTAATATTATCTAATGATTTTGCTAAATTAGGACGATGGATAACATCATTTAAATCTTCTGTGTCTTCGGTTTCAGATGTAGAAGTGCTTTCTACTGTCACTTTCACAGGAATACCTGTCTAATTACATCAAAAAATAAAAACACAGCCACTCACAGCATGACACTGTGCAATAAAAATCAAAGATTAACTAGTACCAAAAGCTTACTTTCAATGCAGTAATTTTCCAGAGCCCCTTACAATGCATATACATTGTCCAGCTATGCAACTTCGAAGAAAATTTCCATAAAACTATATAAAAAATTCACATGTGTGCGTATATTGGGTGTATGTGGCAAGGATTTAGCAGTGGGGGCTAGCACGATGGCGGCACCTCAGGGAAAGCCTGTTCAGGAACAGGTACAAAATGCCAGAGACGCAGAAGAGAAGGGAACAAAATGAGCGGGCAAGAGCAGAGGGAACGCCGGGTGTGGCGGCGAAGGGGGTGCTCCGTGGTGGAGCTGACAGCCCCACTCCTGCCCAGGGAAGACCGCACACCAGAGCCGAGGGACAGCATGGAGGAGCAGCGGCCCGTGATGGCCTGTGCCAGAGCACGTTTTCCCAAAGGACTGCGGCCTGTGGGAAGCCTACACTCAAGTAAGGGGTAAGCATGCTGCCTTCAGCAACAGTCAGACCCTCCTGTGAGACAATTTCATTTATTAGTCCACACTAACACACTTGTCCAGCTTTTCTCTGATGGGTGGGAAGGCGGGGGGAGATAGAAGTGAGATATGAAGGAGAAGTGAGAAAGAGGGGAATTTTTTTTCCCCTGCTAGTATGTTTACTATAGCAGTTCACAGACGGCTGCAAACACGAGTATGTAGTCCAAAAGCAAAAGGAGGAATGGGAGCAGAGGGGGAGCAGAAGCCTTCAGAGAGAAAAGCTGTTAATTCTTCTTATTGCTTCTGGAGGGATTGTGCCCGTACTCCAACCCAGCTTACTCGTAAGGCTAAGAAACCAAAAGATAATGATACAGAAATGGGAGTAAACAAAGCATCAAAGAAATTTCAACCAAATGCTGACATAAACTATTATTTTGCACTTTCACGAGACAGAAACTTTAAAAGTAAGTTCCAGTCTTAACTTTCAGACAATAAGATTCTGTTGAGAACACTTCCACCTTTTTTCAGGCATTCATCTACTAAATAAACCATCATATGAGAGAGAGAATACCTGAATCTTCACTGGTAATTCTTCAGTATTATCCACTGGCCCCCCTCTAAAGTCAGAAAAAAAATTTTTTTAGAAAAGTAAGTTTATAACGTCACCATTGCTACTTCCATTTCCAAACACAAGATTCTAGGGCAGGTGAAGCAGTAAGAGTAAAAACATCAGATACTGCACTGTATCCCTTTAACACTCATTACATACTCAGTTTGTTCTGTTAGTACTCCTACTTAATCATGAATTAGAGCAACGATACTGGATGTGAACATTAATATCCTCAACAGGCATCTTGCCTAGTTAATTATTATGAACTAAAGTCAACAGCAGAATTTGGTGCTCAGCATTTTGAAAAAGAAGTTTAATAACAATAGTTATGATGGAGCATTAAGTAATTTTTTGTGTAAATATTTATATAGCCTCCGTTTTGAGAGGGCAAAGTCTAGGGATTACATTAAAAAAACCCCACAATAACTAAAACTGTTTCAAAAGGAAGCTTGATAACAGTATTATGGCTTCCACGTGTAACATTTTTTTTTTTTTTTCTAAGTTTTACTTCACAGGGCTTAGTGATCACAATAATTATCTTGGCACTGGGGGAGACAGAGCAGAAAGAATAGGTGGAAAAAATACCTAGGCACCTCAGACTGGATTCCAAATCAACTATACGACAAGCTTGGAAAACTGAATTGCATCTTCAGCTATGACAAGCCTGATAAATCATTACTAACAAGAGGACATGCAAGCAAGGTGGATTTGGTTATCGGGGGGGGGTGGGTTGCTGAATATTTGTATGGTCATCAAATTATACATTTTTGTAGTTTTTTTCAAAACTTATTGCAATAGAATTTATGTAACATCCTCAAAATTTACATAAACAGAAAAAACTATGGATGCAATATAGTTTACTTTCAAATACGTATTTTAAAAAACTAACACCGCTCTCTACTACATTTATCATGCAGGTTTGACACTTCAATTTATTTTCCCTTGCACTGTGAAACCCTCACCTGCATCTCTTTGCACGTTCTGCAGTCCGCCACGGAAGAAAGCCTTTTGTGCCTGGTGGGAGTGGTTTTGGTGAGTAACTGTCTTTCACAGGTGTATTTTTTTTCCCAGGACTTACAGACTTCTTAGATTGTAATCCTGTATTGAACAGCAAGAACAGCAGAAAAGAGAATTCATTATACCTAGTTATTTCCATATAAATTCACAGTTTACTGTTCATAAGTAAAATCTCCTATGTAATAAAATGGACGGTAGGAAATCTACCTTTCAGTCTAATTCTGCTGAAGTGTTCAAAAACTTTTATTTTTCTTCTCAAAAAGATGGGTGCACATCTTATCTGCTTACAATTATAAGCGGTATACTTAACTGCTATAAGATGCGCTGTTATTCAAAAGAAGTCGCAAAGGTTCGTAACTAAAGAGGTTTATTCACATTACCAATTTCAGATACCTAACTCCATTGTCTCAAGTGGAAGTTTAGACAGGCGACGTGGACGACAAGGCTATCTATGTGTTTCGGATTGCCCTCTAGTGGCTTTAGTGTGAAGAATGTTGGTGTTCTACCCAGCAAAATGCTTGAAGCTAAAGCTAGTACTCACATTGATCACTTCTACAGAACACCAGCAATATCTTTACTTAAGAGGAATAACAATGAAAAGTCATGTTCACTAGTCCAGTCTTTTGTTGTTGTTTAAATCATACTCTATCGCTCGAAGTAGATTTAGAATAAATACCTAGTGTGTCACTCTACCCCAGGTTCTGTGCAAGTCAGAAACTAACAAGCCCAGAAAACTTTTCACCTAGTATTTTATACAGTTGATCTAATGAGAACTCAGGTTATTGTTTCTTTGAGATGAATAAAACAACTAATTTTGTAATAGTATAGAAATGCATAACCGTGGAAATGGAATTCCGAATTTCAATTTGTTTCAACAAGTAAACAGGCTAGAGTTGTTTTCACCTTCTGACTTGCTCCCTTTTTAAAAAAGAAAAAAACAAAAACCCACAACCCACAACTATATTTATCAGACATGTTCTTCTTCCATCACTTAACCACCACAGTTTATTTGTAGAAAGACTTCAATTTGATTTATGCTTACCTCTCTGCTTCCAGATAACTACAGCAAAGATGAAAGACAGCCAAATGTATTACAGTGAAATTTTTAGTAAATTATTGAAACATATTTAGCATATCACAACTATCAGTACTTAATTATAAATATTCAAGATACCTATGTTATTTTAAATATATTATTTATAATAGGTTTACACAAAGTTAAAAAAAAAATCTTAGAACATTTTGTACATCAGTAAAAAACTGCAAGCTTGTTTGTTCTGGCAGAGGACAGTCTGCTACAGGAAGGTTACAACATGAGAAGAACAAGGCAACTTACTCCCACCAAGCTTCCTAGAAGTGAAAGCTTGTGGAGAGGACGCACTCAGAATAAATACATGCAATACTACCACATATTTAAATCAGCATATCCTATAATTTTTCCAGCCATGTATCTAGCAGCACTGAAAACAAGAGCAAGTTTCCTAACGAACCCACTGATGGTAGAAGACACGTTACCAAATTAGCAATAAATTTGGGGTTTTTTTAAGACAAGTATTCTGCAAAACACTGACATTTAGCCACATCATGTATTTTATAATTAAAGCTCTTAAACATTAGAAGATTATTTTGTAGACAAAATTTACTATAGTCAGAGAAAATAAAGACAGTATTACCAATACGAATAGTAGCTTTTCCTTTTCGACCACTTCCGAGGACAATAGTTCTTTTCTTTGGTCTGCTTTTCAAAGCATCCTTGGAAGATGGAGATGTCAGCCACTTATACTGGAAATTTTTTTTTTAAAGAAAGACAAACTTTTAGTAACCGATATTTAGAGACGTTCTCATTTAAGATTAGAGGGAGTTTTGTCAGATACATGGAGAGCACTGGTAGTTACAGAAAACTTAATAATCAACTGTAAAATTAAGGAAAAACAAAAATCCCACAAAGCCCCAATTCAAACACAGATTCAGTGCAAGTCTGAGTGCTATATTATCAGAAAGTGTTCCCAGAACACCACTATAAAATCCCATCCAATATTTTCGTTTCTCCTGTGCAAAACACTTCTCCTTTTATGGTAAAAAAAATAGCATCAACCCTATAAAAAGGAAACTCTGGCTTTTGCACTTCATTCTCAGAAAGCTGTCTTGCTAGAAATGATTGGCTAAGGCCAAAGTTCTCCAGAGTAATAAAAGGTTCCCTGACATGATTTTGTATTACCAATAAAGTTGGTATTTTTAAAAATACATAGTTTAATTTACACTGCCTGTAATGAAAATTCATCCTTACACAGAAAAGCCTCCAAACTAAAATTAAGACATAGTGATAATCAAAGGCAAGTGCTGCACTTCAAACCTCATTCCCTTACAGCAACAGCACTATTCTTGAAGGTTCCCCTTTCCCCAATGAAAGTTTTATTATTCCAGGTAGATATTCTAAGTTCACAGAATCACAGAATGTTCGGGGCTGGAAGGGACCTCTGAGGGTCATCTAGTCCAACCCTCCTGCCGAAGCAGGGTCACCTACAGTAGGCTGTAGAGGACCTTGTCCAGGTGGGTCTTGAATATCTCCAGAGAAGGAGACTCCACAGCCTCCCTGGGCAGCCTGTTCCAGTGCTCTGTCATCCTCAGAGGGAAGAAGTTCTTCCTCATGTTCAGTCGGAACTTCCTGTGCTTCAGTTTGTGCCCACTGCCCCTTGTCCTGTCGCTGGGCACCACTGAAAAGAGCTTGGCCCCATCCTCCTGACACCCACCCTTCAGATATTTGTAAGCATTTATTAGGTCCCCTCGCAGCCTTCTCTTCTTCAGGCTGAACAAGCCCAGCTCCCTCAGCCTCTCCTCGTAGGGGAGATGTTCCAGTCCCCTCACCATCCTTGTAGCCCTCCGCTGGAATCTCTCCAGTAGCTCTTCATCTTTCTTGAAGTGGGGAGCCCAGAACTGGACAGAGTACTCCAGATGGGGCCTCACTAAGGCAGTGTAGAAGGGAAGGAGAACCTCCCTCGTCCTGCTGGCCACACTCTTCCTAATGTACCCCAGAATGCCATTGGTCTTCTTGGCAGGCAGGGCACACTGCTGGCTCATGGTCAACCTGTCCTCCACCAGGACACCCAGGTCCCTCTCCACAGAGCTGCTCTCCAGCAGGTCCACCCCTGTACTGGTGCATGGGGTTGTTCCTCCCCAGGTGCAGGACCCTGCATTTGCCTTTGTTGAACCTCATCAGGTTCCTCTCTGCCCAACTTGTTACACTGTCACTTATTTTTCAGTGTGCATCAAGCTATAGTTAGTACTAAGTCTAGTGCTGAAGCAGCTGTCAAAGGAAATACAGTTGATTTTAACACACAGGTTATCTCAGACAGCCCTAAACCCCACATCAGAGTACTAGGAACAGCGTGCCATAGTTATTCCCACCTAATCCACCAGGAAGATTAGAATGCCATTACTGTGCTCTAACTAATCAAGTTTAGTCCAAGTTTATCATTGGCAAGAAAAACTTTTTTATTTTTTAAACTTTTGACTCATGTAGTCCTTGTATAAGTTTTGCTTGGTCTGCAGCTGGATCTAGCTCCTGAGACAAGTGGACAAGTGAATTGTTCATTTTAAAGTAAAAAATAGACAGAAAGAGTAAAAATAAATCTAGATTATCTGTGGGTGAGTTAGGCCACTTGCTGCAAGAGTAAGTGACAGGTTAGTTTCACGCAAAAAATTACATTTACACCTTGTGTTCAAGACATCTCCACACATAAGCTAAACTTATTCCAATTGATTCTTCATTTTCTATCAATACGAAATCCAGATCTCTAGCAACTAGAATAGGTAAAAGACAAAAAACAAACCTACTAAATTATTTCAAAGATAAGTACCCCTATTTACTCCACTACAAAAACTGGACCATCACATCCTTTTAAAACCTCACAGGTTTGGAGGCAGTACACAGATGACAAAAGGAAACAATGTAGATGCTATCTGACTGTATTCTGTTTGACAAGCTTAAGCTACATGAAACAAACATTGCTTCTTTAAATTTGTAAATTTAAGTCTACAATGGATTCTCCATTAAAAAAATCATGGAACATCTGAAAAGTAACTGAAATTTTTGTATTATGCTAAAACTTGTTAAAAATTGAAAGAAGCAGAGTGTTAATTACATGCAGAATTTACAGTGTGTCATTAGGACTCTCACAAATACACTTTAAAATTGTATTTACTTGTACTTTTTTTTTTTTAAGTCACATGGCTTAATTTTGACTATTGACAGAATGAAGAAATAGTCCCCACAGTTCTTTCCGCAACAGATCATAGTGACCAACTGCTTGTCTTCGTTAACACCTCTGACTACTAATTTACTCCCTGAGTTTTGAATCCTTAAAAAACCAAACAAAAAAACTCCACAAAACAACACACCACCAACACCCACACACAAACAAACCAAAACCCCACATTACTGACTCTCAATATACAGCATGTCAAGACACCACGTCAAAGAAACTCAACTGTTTTTCTCTTCATAATATCCAGGCTTCTGCACCTGAGCTCAAAACCAATTGTAAATCCTAGATTTAGGGTAGTAAATGTTTCTGTTTCAGAAGAATATCAACCTCAACATCAAATGTTTGCATCCATCTTGCTAAACAGGTTGTTCATCCCTTTTTGGGTGCCTGCACTGTTCCCATGATAAACAACAAATATTATTTACAACAGCCTATTCAAATTGCTTACAAAATAAAGGATCTAGGGTGTTTTTATTTGTGGAAGAAGCAAAGTTACTTAGCAAGCTGGTGGTCAGTCCTTTTTCATCTGTAATGTCAAGAAGGTATGAAGAATTACTAGTATTGCCAATGAGACTTAAGATACTGCACCACCTGGATGAATATGAAACAAATGCCTTGAGTGATCTCTCAGTACATGGGAGGTTCCCCAGAGAGTTGCTTCTTTTCACGTTTCAACTTTCCAATCATCTTGAGCATCTCTAGGCAGATGCTATTTTCATGGGATCACTGCAATGTTTTGCAGGTGCTCATTGCATCTGCCAAGGAGAAAGAGTACTCCTTCACAACCAACCTCAATTTCTCCCAAAAAGTCTTTAAGAGATAGAAGTGGGCAACTGTATTAATTAATCCTCAAGGACTTCTACTCACAAAATTCTCCGTTTATTAGATACTCCCTACAGATCCATAGCTCTGACTTTTAAGCCTTTTCAAAACCAAAAGAGCAAAAAGTTCC
Organism: Opisthocomus hoazin; assembly: GCF_030867145.1. Lineage (NCBI taxonomy): Eukaryota > Metazoa > Chordata > Aves > Opisthocomiformes > Opisthocomidae > Opisthocomus > Opisthocomus hoazin. The sequence continues at coordinate 51,974,431 of NC_134454.1, forward strand.
AGAACAAGAACTGGGACTGTTGCAGCTCCATGAAAGCAAGAACAAGAGTACTTCTTTCTTTGCTCTCTCCTTTGGGAAGTGAATACAATTTCTGTGTATTTCAGTATTTAAACAGTATATCTAATCATCAATGGTCCAGATATTCAGATCATATGTGTTACTGTAAACTCTCTGTGGACTATCAGATCAAGATGGCAAGGGGTACTGTACTTCAACTAAACTCTGGTTTCTTAGATGGTTAGCATCAGAAAAGATAGTCTTGAGTAACTTTAAAAAAAATCTTTACTAGATACATTATTGACAAAAAATAAGTTTCAAAATAAATTAAATTTTAAATTGTGCTTTCCTTTACTTTTTCATAAAAAGTTATTATTACCATTTTAACAAGAAAGACATACGTAGTAGAAAGCCTTCCAGCAATCCAGCAGCAATATTTACTTAACATTCTACAGTAATGGCCAGTTATATGCACACATTTCCATTTTTATTTTCATTAAACGGATATCCTGGGTTTATTAACAGGTTACATCTTAAATTACATAAGAAATCATACAAAATGCCCAATACAATATCATGTTGCTGCTAGTGTTTTTAGTTTTTCCCTTCATACTGATTTTCTGGGGTTTTTTTTAAATGGCTTTAGAGTCAGACTTCTGTTTATAACTAGAATAACTGGTTTAGCTTCATTCTGAAAAAAGTTGTCGTTTAAAAAAAAAACAAACAAAACAAAAACAAAAAAACAATGGCAGACACAAAGAAACCCCCAAAATCACTCCAAAATGCCTAACACCCACCTCCGAATTAGCACTACTTCCATTCATGAGAACTCTTTCAATAATGTTTTTCATCATAACGTGATCTAGAATGAATAAAGATATCTTATTAAGAATTTCCTGTATGACACAAGTATTTATGCAAACAAACAGGTCACTAAATAAGCAGTACACATCACCTACCCTGACCCCTCCTCCCATTTTAAGAATGTTTAGCAAAATACTGTTGCAGGTTTTTTCCTTAAAAGTGGTTTATTCTTCCCCCGCAAAGTTACTGAGGGGGAAAAAAAAAAACCAACAAAACAAAACACCACAAAGAGGACACAGGTAGAGATACATACCAATTAATGGATTTTTTCTTATGTCAAGTACCACTAATGTTGTATTAGTTTGAAGAGCATCTAATAATGACCTTGCTCCTTCATTGGATATTCCACACTGCTGCAAATCAAGTGCTAAAATGTTTAAGGAGGTAAAAAAAAAATAGTCAATGGCATAACCTGTAGTCAATATCTAATACAATTAATCCACACCTGCTGAAAACCTCCATTTCACAGAACATGAAGCATGAGAAAAAAGACATAATGGTAACAGCCATGTGTAAAAACCAGAATACTACTTTCAGAGAAGAAAACTAGAAATTTAAATCAGTATTATAGATCAAAATTAAGAAATAACTACTAAACAACTGCAAAGAAAGGAATATAAAAATCACAGTTAAGTCACTGTTCTTGGGAATTCCTAGTAGATATACTATTCCCAGGCACCGGTTAATTCAGCTGCCCCAGGTAATATCCTATGTACAAACAAAACTTCTGTCTAAAAAGTCTGAGTCAATGCTTCTACAAGCTCATTGCTTGCACACATCAGTAAGTTACATGGTTGCCATGAAATAGTATTATTATGGCTTTGGCATTTATGTCATGTTGTGCAGGCACAGTATCACACACTGGTTGCGGTTGGAAGGGACCTCTGGAGGTCATCTTGCCGAACTCCCCTGCTCAAGCAGGCTCACTTAAAGCCAGTTGCCCCATACCGTTTCCAGACTGCTCTTAAAGACCTACAAGGATGAAGACTCTACAAACACCGTGGGCAACCTATGCCAGAGCTCAGGTCACCCTCACAGTAAGAAAGTGTTTCCTGGTGTTCAGAAGGAACCTCCAGTGTTCCAGTCTGTGCCCACTTCCTCTTGCTCTGTCTTCAGGCACCACTAAAAAGCACCTGGCTCCGTCTTCTTTACAGCCTCCCTTCAGATATTTGCATGCCTTGATGAGATCTGCTCTGAGCCTTCTCTTCTGCAGGCTGAACAGTCCGAGCTCCCTCAGCCTTTGCTGAAATCAGAATTGCTCTAGACCCCTAATCATCCTAGTCACCTGTCATTGGACTCTCTCCAGTAGCTCCAGCTCTCTCCTGTACAGGGGGAGCCCAGGTCTGGCCTCACCAGCGCTGAGCAGAGGGGAAGAATCACCTCCCTCAACCTGCTTGCAAGTCTTTGCAGCCCAAGATACCATTACCCTTCTTTGCCACACAGACACTTTGCTAGCGCATGGTCAGCTTGTTGTCCACCAGGACCTGCAGGACCATTTCTGCAAAGCTGCTTTCAAGACACACAGCCCCCAGCATGTTCTGGTGCATGGGATTATTCCTGACCAGGTGCAGGACTTCGCACTTCCTTTTGCTAAACTTCATGAGGTACCCACCAGCCCATTTCTCCAGGCTGCTGAGGTCCCTCTGATGGCAGCACATCCCGATCTTCCTAGGGATCCAAGTAAGCCTGACTGGCCTGTAGTTCCCTGGGTCCTTCTTTCCAGCCTTCTGGAAGACAGGAGAGACATTTGCTATCCTCCAGTCCTCAGGCACCCCTCCCAGTCACCATGATCCTTCAAAGATTATTGAGAGTGGCCTCAAAATGACATCAGCCAGCTCCCTCAGCACTTACAGATGCATCCCATCAGGGCCTACAGATTTCTGTATGTCCAGTCTGCTTAAGTATTTTCTAATCTGATCCTCTTCCATCAGTATGCATGTTACCTGTACGCCTGGCTCAGACTATAAAACAATTTCAACAAGTAAGTATTTGATTCCATGAGAGAACGCTATGACTTACTCCACCACTATTCATCACTTTGTACAGATATACTGTAGAACAAACTACTTCTCCAAAATACTAGATGACAATACTAGATGACAGAATAGAGTTCAGACACTTTGACAATTCAAAAGAGGAAGAGAAATTTATTTTGAAAAAGATTAGTCTTTCATAGCTAAATAGCGAGTTACTCTTCTGGCTACATTTGCTATAACTGACAATTTTAAGTTTTGTGCCTGCCACTACTATATCTTAAGAGTCAATATTTCACAATACCTTTTAGCCAAAGGTCCTCTCCTAGACAGTCTGCAAAGGCACTTGCGCCTCTATCTCCAACCAGCATGTTGCAGTTGAAAGTAATCCGCCTCAAGCCAGTCATATAGTCAAGGTCAGGTTTCCTGTAACGCAGGCTTTCAGCCCAAGCTTCACCGTGCCTTTTCACTGCCTGGTGCTTTGCAAACAAAGAAGCTGTTACCAAGGGCAAAGGCAAAGCCACTACCGATGGCAAGATCACAAGTCATCTTTGTTTGTAATTGATGTTTAATGGCTTGAGTGCTGATAAAAGAAACACAGTTCTACCATTTCTGAGTTCAAGAAATACAACTAATTTTTAAACATTACAGTTAAGTTGTGTTTGTTCTGATCATCCAATCTGAAATGCAAATTATTAAATATGGCTACAAAGCATCTCATTACCTTCTTTTGGCAGACAGACACTTTCAACGCATCTTGAATAGGAAATACACGCTAGGAAATTATGTGCTGTCATGCAAACCAATGTTAGCCTTAATGAGAATCTTGTACTAGTTACAAGCTTAATAATCACTTAATTAGTAGCTTCTAAACTGTAAATTCAATTAATCTTACTGAATGCTTAAGAATATTTAGGACATTTTTAAAAATTTTTGACAATGAATGAAGCATTCCCCAAAACAGCTGTCAGACATTTACAGTCCTGATCTGCATTTAAAGAAAATACATCAGTCTGAACCATTACTTGTTTAACTGATGTTTACCAAAAAATACAATGTTTAAATCCCACACCAGTACACTACACTACTTTTGGCATACAAAGTCACAAAATCAGGACTATTCACATACTTCAGTATTCACACATGCTGCTGAAAGTGAAAGTAAAAAAAAAAAAGTCAGATGTATTTAAATTTTTTTGAACATTTGGTTCTAAGAAAGGTGATCAAATTACCTTTAATACATTTGCTATATGTTCTGCCCCTCGCCATGTGAGGCTACATCCTGTGAAGTTTACATATCTGATAGAAGCTGAATTCTTTACACTCTGACAGATTGCTGAAGAAAACAAAAGCATGCCTGTTATCTACACACACCACAGCCAGATTATCAGAACACAATTTTTCACTGCCATATTAAGAAGCTGAACCAGCTTTAATAGACACAAGCCTTGACAAAGAACTAGTGATGAAATACAAAGTGTATTTTAAATACTTTGAAAGTCTTCAGAGATTATATATTTCTAGCCACAAGTGTTTAGCAAAGACTATCTGAACATGCTAGAAGACATTTCATTTCAGTTTACTTACATAAACATAAAAAATATCAAGAAAGAGTGATCTTCAAACCAATATTATGACTGTTGTTTTAAATAAAAGTATAAACATCATTACAAAGTAGCATGGCTATTTACTAGCATCAAATGAAGAAATTCAAGTCTTTAAATGTTGTCATGTAGAAAAAAGTGAAGATTGTTATTTTAATCACTATAGAGAAATTTAAAGCATGGGAATACTGAAAAACTCACCTACTTAAAGGACTAAAAAAGAGAGAAGTATATTTACACAATTTTGATTCTGAACTTACTTTCTAATCCTCCATCTCCAATTGGACAGTGGGCTAAAGAGACACTCTCCAGAGAGGCAGCTGTGGCCAAGCCCTGCAGAATAAAAACAGTGTTTGTTAACTGGCTTGAAAAGCAAAAAAAAAAAAAAACAAACAGAGAAAAGACCAAGTCACCCAAACTGCTCAGAACTCTTTGTGCTCCCTACAAGAAACAGAAAAAGGTCAAAACAAGTGACCCTTAAAGCTCAGTTTAGCTGGTTCATTTCTTTGGCACAGGATGAGCTGTAGCCTATGGCCAACAAGCAGCAACCTCCTTTCCTAGATGCCACTCACAAACAAACTGGAGAGTGTTCCATTAATATATCCTGAATTCCTGTGTTCATCTCCCTGGTGGCCCAAAACTCTCCTTCTGTCATGTACATGCACAGTAGTTTCAGTCACAAGCAGAAGTTACATGCCCCAAACACATGGCAGAGATGTTGCTAAGAACTTTCTAATAAGCCTTGATGAATCAAGGAAGTTATGTGATTTTGACAGGTTCAGCAAGACTAGGTTATACTAAATATCTCAGTGGAATCATTCATATGATGGATAACACAAAGATATCTTACAAGAGGAACATCCTTGTCTGTGACAAATATTTATAAAATTTAGTTGCTACTTCTCTATGTTCTAAGCATATTTTCCATTTATTGGTATACTCATATATTCTCACCTTTGTTAAAAGTATTAGATCTCTCTCCCTCAGAAGCAAGCCCTGCAGTTCTAAACTTTTTAGTACATCTGATATACTGAGACAGCCTTTGACAGCTTTGCATAGTTGGCCAGTCAAGTCTTTTGATCGAATTGCTGGAATTCTCCTTCTAAAGTAAGTTTTATATCTTTCAACACCTAGTAAACAACAAAAATTACACATCAGTAAAACCCAGCCCCTACTGACTTAATAGCAATCATAAACACACCTTGCTTTTTTGCTGCTTTTCTTAAATAGAAAGAATTCCTTAGGTATTACAATTCCTTGCCCCATGTATTCAATCACACAAAAGTTTTATGCAGCAAATTCTAACATGCGTACATCAACATATTTATCTTTTACAGCCAACACTACAAACCTGATTCTCCAAGACCATGTTGATGAAAACTTCTTATCCCAATAGAAGTCAGAGTCTTATTATGCCTGATAGCATTCAGAAGTGGTGCCCAGTCGGCAGCTTTGATGCGATCTACAATTAGATCAAGAGCACCCTGCGTCAGGTTAGCCTTCACAGCTTTCAGTGGGACAGAGCCTTGAAGAGCACAGAGATGTTCATAATGTGAGTAGAAGTCCAGCATGCACTCTCTTCTTACTTTGACTGACTCCATCATTTCTTTTAGGTGCCTGTCTCTCTGAAACAAGGGAGGGTGGGGGGAAAAAAGTTATAAACTTTTTCCAATGTGTAACTGATTTTGCAACCATCTCAATTCAACATGCATACCCAAAACACGAATATATTCATGCAGATTATACAGCATTTACATGTCTTTGATGTGGCAGCTAAAACATTGATGTCTTGTGATGCTCACTACCTGTGCAAGTACGGCTGAATGAATAACGGGGTGAAAAAAAAACAACCAGCAAACCCGCATTTTTTATCCTCCCACACAAACAGGTATACCCAAAACACAAAAGGCCTAATGTTCAAGCACTAAGTGCTGTAAAGTTCTTGTTTTCCTCTTAAAATTTAATTTTGTAATGTCAGGGTCTGCAAATTCATGAAGGCCTTGGAGACTCCCTGACCAAACATCAACGGACACAAATGACTATTTCATAGACAACTAGTTGTGAGCTTCTTTCTACTTCAATCAAAAGTCTAAGTTCTCATACCACAGAATAAAATGTGTTTTCCTAAATACTTTTGCCATTGCATATCTTCTATACTTTTCCCAGTAATTTAGGAAAGCACTTTTCAGACGTACGGTTTTGTTACACGTTAGTACCCGTGCACCAAAACAGTACTGACTCCCAAGCAGACCCTCCAAATACTGCTACGGCACTGCCATTAAGAATAAGTAATTCTGCGGTCTGAATGGGAATATTTGTCAGCATATTTAGAGGACCCATTTATTTATCTAATTATTTATTACTCACGACAGCATTAAGTATCCCACATTGGATATCAAACGTTGTTCACACCAAGAACATTTTTCTGTATTGTTAAAGACTAGAAGGCTTCAGCCGATCTCCTGAAACACTCTGTGTGTGAACACGGGACAAAGAATTACTTGGTATGTATGAACACGTGAGGACAGCTATTTGTAAGAATGTAATTTAGAAGAAAAATAATCACATTTTTGGTATTTGGATGACTGGAACTGTAATAATAGGAATAGAAACTCGGATAATAGTTCATCTATGCCCTTTTATTCAAGCTCTGATTTACTAGCATTGCATAATGACCACGCCATAGCCACAGGAACAGAAACAACTAGATTGCAATCCAACACTTCAGGGTCAGAAAGCGACCACCAGTTCCAAAGCACCACTGACTTCGTGTGATGTATCGAAGTGCGACATCTCGGCCCTCCACCCCCAGAGCTCAAGCGGCATCCTTTCGCGGTGGGTTTGGCTGCAACACCCGGGCACCACACCCCCAGCAGAAGGCGCTCCTGGCCCTAGCACTGAAGTTTAACCCACCTGCAGGCAGAAGGGAGCAGGGCCGGACTAACCAGACCACAGCAGCTTCCAACCGAGAAACAGCCAGGTAAACCAGAACTCCTCTGCGTGGAAACTGGTGCGTCCGACGCCACCCTACGACGCCTTGACCGGCTGTGACAACGTACGCAGGGGACAGTTACTGACCATCGCTGGCAACACCGAAGCAAGCAGACACCAAGAAGCTGGCGCCAAGGACAGGAACAAAGCCCGCAGCAGAACTGAGAAATCCAGCTCCCTCATAGCAGTGTTTAGGCAGCTCCGTCTTTACAGCGATTCGAAAAAGCAGCCAGGAAAACTCACATGGGGCACCCCCCCCTCCCCCCCACGCCGGGCCCCTGCCCGCAGACGCAACCACCGGGTCCGAGCCCCCCCAGCCGACGGCGCGCGCCGCCGCCCGTCGGTGCGTAACGCAGCGCCCGCAGGGTAAGCGCCTCTCGTGACGTTCTGGGGTAAAACGGGATTTCCGCGCTTCGCCCTCTCGGCTTCCCCAGCAAACGGCACCGCTCAGCCGGCACGGACCGCGCTGCCCTCCGTCACCCACGGCCTCTCCCTCCCGCCCCGTACGCGCCCTGCCTGCCCCACCCCCACGCCCACGCCCACGCCCGCGGGGTCCCGGCAGTGGCCTCAGGCAGCCCCCCCGCCCACTCCTCCACGGCGTCACGGACGCGACCGCGCAGGAGCCACCCGCCCTCTCCCCCAGGCCCCGGCGCCGAAGTCCGCACCTCCCGCCGAGCCCCTCGCGCGAGCGCGGCCGTCTCCCCGGGCTCCCAACCGCCGCGGCCCCGCCCGCCGCCACGTGGCCCGCCCGGCTGCTGCCCCGATTGGCTGCCGCCCCGCCAGCCTGCTGCCCTCACACATTCAAAATGGCGCCGCCCCGGGACGGCGCCCGCTCATTGGCCACAGCGGGAGGGCGGCCAGCCGGCTGCCCCGCCCCGCCCCGGTGCCTGGCTCGGCGGCGGCGCGGTCCGGTGGCGGCGGGGGCGGTGAGGTCCGCCCGTGCTCGGGGGCCTGTCGCCCCGCGTCCGCCGAGCCCCGGCGGCGGGACCGGCTGCTTTTCCTCAGCGCCGTGCAGCTGGCGGGCCGGCTCCCGCCCGAGGCCCGCCGGCGAGGTGCAGAGGCCGTTCCGGTCACGCTCTGCCGAGGGCGCGGAAATTAAGCAGGTTGAGGCCCCTGGAACATGGCGAGAACGCCGTGTGTTGGCACAGATGCGGCGTAACGTGCCGCCTCCAGCTGCCATCAGGCCCAACTGACGTGGCCCAAGTGCTGTCGCTGAGCGTGCCACAACCAGAATTACTTCAGCCAGGCCGAGGTCACCACCTGAGCGAGCTGTTTCAGCGTGGCGTTTTGGGGATGGAACGTAAAAGACGAGGGACGCAGGGCCATAACCTGCCAAACGGCGACAGCAGTTTTTGTGACTGTATAGCAACATATTTCCAGTGTTTGTCGTACCTCTGGGTGCCACAGAATAAACTCAAGCAAAGTAAAATTTAAATATTCTCAAGAATTTTTACTTTTAAAAATTTGCTGTTTGTGCTAGTTAGCTAAACCACTTTTTAAGAGGTATGGAGTTAACAGGTAAGGACTACTTCACTGCTGCTAGTCCGGATGAAATTTTCTCCTTGATCAATACATCCATAATCACTTTTATACTTTTTTTTTTAAATTCCTTTACTCATTTCTCTAGACACTCTTTTCAGACACTCAGGATTTTGCTCTTGTACAGGGTGACATCTACAAACCATCCTTCATGTGCAAATCAAGGGTGTAAGATGATAACCACAACTTCTAAAATCACTTACGGGTGGAATTTTTAGGCATGTCCTTATTTTCTTTGGAAAATTTCCCTAACGTGCTTAATACGGTATTTCAGACGTAGCAACCTGGAATTCTATGCATTTTAAGCTATGAAAAATAGAAAGCATATGTGAAGATTCCAGGAGGGACCCATCTGGCGTTCCGCAGACATTATATATTGTAGACTTTCCAGCCTTGCATTTTGTTGTAAATTTCAACGTCAATTATGCTGCCAACTGCAGAGACTGGGATTTCAAGACGAAACTTGAATCACAGCAGCACTGTCACTGCCATGTAAATGAAGCAAGAAGCTTATCTGTATGCAATTGATTAGTTGTGTTGTGCACCAAGAATAAGGCTGAAATAAAAGCAAGATGAAGAGTGATTAGACTGTTAATATAGCTCATTATTTTGTGGCATGTCAAAACTATTATCCATGTTCTTTACTGGCTATAGCCTTGGAACACTCACTGGATCTCTAGAACTGCAGGCTACATATATCATTATTAAGTTATAATTAAAAGGGAATTTGTCTTGTCAGTAAACAGATGTCTTTAAAGCTGAAATTCATAGTATTGCAGCGAACCTGCTCCAAGTTGCCCCCTGCCAAACTTGGTTTTCCTTAAAAAATAATGCTGAGCATCCCTTTCCTCAGCATTTGATTAACTGATTTTGCTTTGCATTCTATTTACTCCTCTAAAGATTTTTTTTTTTTTTGCATCTTTTTTTAGATTGAATTTTGACACGCATGACACAGATTTGCCAAAAGGGCTGGGTAATGAGGAAGTGTCAAAAGGGTTCTGTGTGTACAGATCATTGTGAGGGCTCTGAACGCAGGCTTTGCACAGTAGACAGCTGTAATATGTGTAATGACGAATCTGCAGTTCATGTCTCATTCTGCATCCCAGTCTTTCATCTGTAGGGTTTTCACAACTTCTAAACTGATGTAATCCTCTTTTATGGCCACTGTGTCCTTTGAAAATCACATAAAGGTTTGGATCATTGATCAGCTACTAAAAAATTTAATAAGCTATTGTCATTCAAGAATTGTTCTAGATTTCCAGGAAAAAAAAAATATTGGCAAGCTATGACCACTTCAACCTGAACCACAGTACTACGTGAACAGGGTATGTACTACACTCTCTCTTGGTTTGCAGATGATAAAAAAAGCCATGTTATCTTCCTGTCATTCAAAAGCATTCCATAGGCTCTCGTGGTCGCAGACTTCCGGATAGTTACACTAGTCTCATATACTGTCATCGTTTAAAGCAGTTCAATGTAGAAAGAACAGAAGACACAAAATAAATATATTGCAGCATCAAAGTTTTCCACAGTTGATATTTAACAATACTTATTCAGGACACTAGAAAAGAGGATGATTTACATTATTAGTGATTGACAGGAGACTTCCACAATGCATATTTTAATAGCTTTTCTTCATTTCTTGCATGTATTCATTCCTGCATATAGAAGCCCAACTCAGAAATAGAGACCTTTTTTTTTTCTTCTTAGTAACTATCCATAGAGTTGAAGTAGTATTTAAATATTTTTAAGCATGTAATATATATGACATGCATGTAAAAACATATTTTAGGGTACTTAGGTCTTGGAGTAAGCCATTTCACTGTGTTTCTTTTATTCATGTTCAGTCATTGTCTGTATAGCACTTCTGACAATATTCTGACAACAATATGAAAGCTACTTAGTTAATTTTGCCTCACTAAAGCATTATAAAATGAGACCTGGAATTTTTACTGTAGTGGCTTATGTTTTCTCTTTGGCTAGACGTCTCATTTTTATGTAAAATGTCTTATATTTTGTAATTGTGACCATAACCATGACTTGCTTTTTCAGTCAAAAGACATTTCCCATTACTGTTTTACGTCTTCAAAAACATGAAACGATTTGGTGAGATACCAGATGTCTCTCCTCTAGAGAACAGTCCCAAAACAGACCTAATTCTGTCACTTTGGCAAAGCATGTCTTCTTCACCAGTCATCATTTTGCTGAATTTGTTGAACTGATTGTTGTTCTCACTGTTTTCTTCCTGTATCTTTCTAGGCCATATGCTCTTTGGATTTTGTTTGTTTGTTTAATGTATACTAATTCTAATTTTTAATCTGATTTAACACTACAAGCATTTGTCAGTCTCACATCATAGCCAACAGAGAAAAACGGGCTGTGCTCTCTACCCTGTCAGTGGGTGGGCAGCAGATATTTTGTCTTGGCTTTATGAGGACGGCTGGAAAGTATCCTGCTTCGCCCATGTTCTTCCACATTATCCCTTACTGGATAGTATGTGTTAAAAGGAACAAATTAACATTTTGTCTTTTTTTTTTAAAAAAAGGTCTGTATCTAACCTTTTAAAGTCTGCTTCAAGGAGTAAATAGCTAGCAATTTTCCTCTGTTCTGCAGAATGCCAGCTGGCATTGAATGCTAAGTGGCAAAAGGAGAAAAACAAAATTTCCAAAATTGGCTGAAAAACTTTTAAGAGCTGCTGCTAGGGCAGTTCTTAATAGCTTTCGTCCGGATGCACCAGAGGATACTTTGTTGCTAGGTGGTGATGTTCCTCAAGCAAAGATACATTGCTAGAGCCTGTAAATCTTTGCTTAAAGCAAGGACAAAATAATTATTTCATTGTGTCATCATTAGGCAGCTTTATCATATTTTTCTTGGAAGCCCATGACTGCATAATGACAAGTGCACAGTGTTACTTTTTATCTGCATTATGCTGTAACAGGACATGGCACTTAACACATACAAAACGTGTAAGACAAACCACAAAATCTCAATGTCTAACTCAGAGCAGTCCAAAGGCATGTCAAGTTAAAAAAACCCCAAGTCATTGTCTGTGAATTTTCACCATAAGGCGCACCGAGGGATCCAAAGAGGTGCGAGACTTGGTATAAAGAAAGAAGTTCTTCTGAGAACAAGCAATTGCACAGAAATTTTTGAAACATGGAACGGGCACTGGAGGCTGAAGTGGTGGTAAGGAGATACACTTTGGACAGCCTGAAAGGAAAGGAGAAAGTTGGCCAAGATGGAAGTATAAAATACTTACAAACTAAGGAGAAAAAAAAATAGCTGAGAGTGCAAGGGTAAATATTCTTTGTTTTAGACATCTGGAGTTGGATATAGGCCAAATAGATTGTTTTTTTCTCTCTGCAATAGCCAGCCATGCCATCTATTCCATGGATTAGCACTCATTTTAGTAGACTGGGAGCTCCAGATCCGTGTGATGAGGCCTGAATGCAAAGCAGAAGTTGTTCAGTGGAAATAGGATTTGTTTACCTTTTCCCTACCACTGGCTTGCTTTTCCTTCTCAAAAGCCAGGTTTCTAGCCTGCTGTTCTGTTTTTTTGTTTGTTTCTTTCTGTCTCACTGTCAGATATATACAGAAAACCTTTTCTCCCTTTTTGTCTCTCCTTCTCATTCATTGTCTCACATTTTAGTTTCTTTTTTTTATTTTCTGTTTTTGAAAATTGCTGTTTAACAATATCAACCATCTAGGTACAAACATCTTCGAGCATAAATCATTACTCCTACAAAAGCTGTACTGAAAACTATCTAAAATCAATTCTGAAAGTCATATATTGCTATAACTTTAACAAGAAGCCACAATGAAAAAATCACCCAGAAAATGAAATGCCCCAAAGTTAGGAAATGACTAAATAATAAGTGTGGAGGATATAAAAAGAAACTATGAACAAAAATAGCAACATCATTTACTGTGTGTTGACATATGTTATATATTAAATATCATATAAACTATATAATTGTATATCGGATAAAATACATAATGTACAATTATATATAGTTATATATATAGGAATATAAATATGTAAAATAATATCTCTGAAATAACATCTTTTTTCCTGCTGAAACAGCTCATTAAGTAGGTAAAATTTATGATATAATGAATGTATAAGAAAATAACACACAGCTAACTGTTCTCGACCTTAATTTCTCTCCTAGCTTGGGAACCATTTCCTAGGCTTCACTGCACAGAATTAGTCATACTGTTTTGATTCACTACACAGACCTGCACAGCCTGAGCTGCCAGAGTAGGTTACAGTACCAGTAGTAATTATTACATACTAATTTTGAAATATATAGTAATTTTGAATATCAATGCTGAGTAAGGATGGAAAACATGGTTTTTCATTCCAGTAGCTTTCAGATATGCTTTCTATCTGCTAATGAAACGTATGGATTACCACAGACTCAATCACATAAAATTAAATGGTTGAAAGGAGGAATATTGTCTATCCTCACTCCAGCTTTGTAATGTTAATGCATAAGATGATATTGCAAGGGGATCCTAATGCCTGAAGAACACACAATTTTCCAGGTAAAACATCTCCCAGGAGAGACAGAACAGAACCAAGACACCCAGGTAGCTACCTGTACTCACCAGTGCTGCTGAACAGCCAGGTATTCCCCCTGAATGCCTGAGCACCTTGGCCTGAAGACAATCAGACAGAGACAGCATGAAGCAGAACGTGGTTCTTACACAGCTTTCGTAACCAGACCTGTACTTTGCTATACATGATAAAAGACCTAAATTTCACTGGATTGAGCCAATGAAATTGAATTAATTCATCAACTATTTAGTACATAATTACAATAATCAAAGTATTTCTCTGTTCAGCTTTCCATCATTACTAGTTTAATCACTTCTGACATTTACTCAATATATAATGAATTCTTATTTTCTGTCCCCATGTGACATTAAATGAAGCTTACTCAGACTCTTCTTGTGTCTTTGAATTTGACAGATTTGCTATCGGGGTAATCCACAGACCATTTTATACTTCTAGATACAAGTTCATTTCAGAAAGAAAGAACTAAAAGATCAACAAATATATTTGGAATGGGATAAATGTATTCTTGTTTTTGACTTGAAGTATAGTTTTAATGTATATTTTAGTAAAATATAGAAGGTGGAGACATTTACTTTTGCAACATTTTCCCGCAAAGTCTTTTAGTTAAGAGTGTGTGGCAAAACCCATAGAAATCAGAACCACTTTAGAAAATACTGCCTAGTCTTCTGAAACTGTGAACAGTTAGAAAAAGTCTCTATTTACTGAGGTAATATTATCTACATATTTCACTAGATAATTTATAATTTCCCAAGGATGAACTAAAATTTCATCTTTTTCATGTTTTTTGTGCAGTTTTCTACATATCCATCCATATTTGCATCTAAATGTTAAAGTTCAGAGAGCTGTGTATTTGAAGCTTTAGATCAGGATCCTTTGGGGAGACAACCAAAGGCCAAGTGCCGGGTCCAGCATTTGGGTCACAACAACCCCATGCAGCACTACAGGTTTGGGGCGGAGTGGCTGGAAAGCTGCCCGACAGAAAAGGATCTTGGGGTGTTGGTCGACAGCCGGCTGAACATGAGCCAGCAGTTGTCCAGGTGGCCATGAAGGCCAACGGCATCCTGGCTTCTGTCAGGAACAGCAGGAGTAGGGAGGTGACAGTGCCCCTGTACTCGGCACTGGTGAGAATGCACCTCGAGTACTGTGTTCAGTTTTGGGCCCCTCACTACAAGATGGACATTTAGGTGCTGGAGCGTGTCCAGAGAAGGGCAACAAGGCTGTTGAAGGGTTTAGAGAACAAGTCTTATGAGGAGTGGCTGAGGGAACTGGGATTGTTCAGTCTGGAGAAGAGGAGGCTGAGGGGGGACCTTTTTGCTCTCTACAACTACCTGAAAGGAGGTTGCAGCGAGGTGGTGTTGGTCTCTTCTGCCAAGTAACTAGCGATAGGACAAGAGGCAATGACCTCAAGTTGCATCAGGGGAGGTTTCGATTGGATATTAGGAAAAATTTCTTTACTGAAAGAGTGGTCAGGCATTGGAACAGGCTGTCCAGGGAGGTGGTGGAGTCCCCATCCCTGCAGGTGTTCAAAAAACGCGTAGACGTGGCACTTGAGGACATGCTTTAGCAGTCGTGGTGGTGACGGGCTGACAGTTGGCCTTGATGATCTTAGAGGTCTCTTCCCACCTTAATGATTCTACGGTTCCATGATTCTACAAACCTACTCTGAAATGTGGTTTATGATCTATTTTGGCAACAGTATTCCATCACATACTCCAATTACACTAAAAGTTATATCGTTTTAGTCAGTGCATTGTGGGTTTTTGTTTTGTTTTGACATTTTCTTTGCAAATAGCTTCTTGTAAACAGTTCAGCTGAATTGGAGGCCATTTTTTGAAAACTCTTGATCAAATACAGTGCAAGGGAAGGAACATGTTTTTCTTGTTTAAATCAAATTTTACTATTCTTCAAAAGCATTAAAATTGTCCTAAGTTAGAAATTTCTTTTAAACTGTTCTTTGAGATGAAGCTCACCAATTTCCACAAGAAAGTAAATTATCACAGTAAATTACTGTATTAAAGATAAATATTTGTGCTGGTTTTACAGGGCTTTTTAATTATACGTTAAAATCTTGAGTAACATATTTTTTATTTTTAGTATTCTTTTCAGGATCTTCCTAAAACACCTTTTGCACTTGTCATCTGAGAAAAATGCTTTGCTAGTTCAGTATACATATGAACGGCTCCCAAACTATAGCGAGTCTCCCAAAATATGCAAG
The DNA here is from genome assembly GCF_030867145.1 of Opisthocomus hoazin. Taxonomy (NCBI): domain Eukaryota; kingdom Metazoa; phylum Chordata; class Aves; order Opisthocomiformes; family Opisthocomidae; genus Opisthocomus; species Opisthocomus hoazin. Next base: position 51,990,196 of record NC_134454.1, read on the forward strand.
CCCTAAGCACCAGAAACACAGAAATTCACTGAACTTTGCAAACGTCTAGCCAAGGCATTGAATGGGGCACTGAGTTCTCTAAAATGCAAATAAGAGATAGTTAACTTCTTAAAAGTTCTAAAAATATAAAAGGACAGGAAGCTTGACAATTTTGAATTTTGTATGCCAAAAAGCAAAATTTAAATATACCAAAGAACTTTTTACATTTTACAAAGCCAGTTTTATGTCTCAATATAAAAACAGTTTAACTTTTATGACATATGTCATAGAAGCAATAAAAGAATGAACTTGCACACTTTTAACCCAAACTCAATAAATTAGACTATACTGTAATAACAAGGACAGTATTACTTCCAAATATATTACTCAGAGAATGCTCAAATCTTCAGAACGCAAAATTGATCTCACTTCATGAGAGAAGGACACCACAGGAAGAATGACTTTTTAGCATCTCTGAGAAATGTAGACCTCAAGAATGACTGTACTGTGTAAGAGATTATTTTGAGGAAAGAAAGTGACATATTTGAGGATCATAACACTAAATCAGCAATACTAGAAAATGTTACTTCTTTTTTGTGTAATGATTTGTGGTATTTGTATAAATTAATTTGAAAACTGTGATATTTGAATTGTTTGCCTTTACTAAAAAGACAGTGCACTTAAAATGTGTTTTAGTTCATCATAACAGAAGTTCATATAACTACATTTTTATAGTGTGATGTGAAATTTGATTCTCTGTTGAAAAATGCTTACAGAACAATGCAAAAATTGTCGCACATGAAAAGATTTCAAACTTTACAGTAAGAACTTTTTTTGCAGCAAAACTAAGAACTATGACACCAATAAAGTTCAATATACTTGAGACCAGTTTAACAGAATCAGCAACATTACTGCTGTCAAGAACAATATTTTTTGCCAATAAATCATAGCAAGGCTATGTAACTTAGAACTAAATTCAGTTTTTCAATAAATTAAGCTCCATTTTCAGAACTAGGTAAGGCTGGATAAATAAAGGAAGGATAACACTTTAAGAACAGAATTTCAAGAATAATGAAGCACATATAAAGCGAAACTTAACTTTATTTCAGAGAGTCTACCCGAACTTCTAAAATCTTCATCTGAGTTTTCAGAACTGTCAGAGATCAAATACTTTATTGCTTATAAAGAAAAATTCTATTCAGAAATTAATAAGCATCAACAAATGTTCATCTCTCAAGCCAAGATGATAAATGTCCTTCTTGTTCAGACAGTCGTCCGTCCCTCTAGCCCAGTATTCCTTCTCCTACAGTGGCTAACGGAAATACTGCGTAGGCACAAAAGCCTGGGCCTTTTCTGTGGTCCACTCCCCTTGTGCTCTCCCAGCCTCCACAGCTGTTCTCCTAGGCACACTGGGGAGGACATTCACACCTGTTCCTTTCTACTGTCCATTACTGACATGTTGCACAGTACTTTGTTGCTGATTTTGTCTGCTCGTACAAGCTTCTGGGCAGCAAGTCCCACAAGTTCAACACCTGCTATGTAAGAACTTTTTTTTTTCCACACAAAATCTCCAGGTTCTTTCATAATATGCCCCTTAGTTCTGCAAATGTGGGATTTAGTATCCAACAGTTCTGCATGCACTTGGGCAACCACCTTGATGATTTTGTAAACCACAATCATACCCTCAGTCAGGCTTATCTTCTCCAGACTGGATTCCTGGTCCTTCTAATTTGTTCTTGCAAAGCAGCTGTTCCACCACATGACTGTTTCAGTTGCCCTTCTCTGAGCTTTCCCTAACTCCACTACATACTTCTTGAGATGCAGAAAACAGAACTGGACATGGTACCCACAACCCATATGCCCACCGAGGTTTAGACCACAAGGTGGTGCCGCTGACCCGTCTTCAGCACCCTTTTGGTGACTGATTGCCAGCTGCTTCTTGTATTTTCACTTGCTAATGTACACTGGGCCGATGATCTCAAAGAAGTATCAGCGACGACTCCTAGAACTCCCTCCTGAGTTCTAAGTCTGAGTTACACATTATAAAAGCATTTAATTGTGTGCTTAGTGTATCTCATTCTGAGTAGAATCATGTTTTCGGTGCTGAATTTTCCTATGTTTTCTCAGTCAAAAAGAGTAAAACCACGTGAGTACGGATTTAAAAGCAGGAAAACCCTCTTCTGTAGTAGTCTTCATCTTTGGCCTAGATTTCATGGAAAGCCATTTGTGTGAGTTCAGCGGTACTGGTTTTGCAGAAGTAAAAAACACAAGCTGACAGCAGAAAACCTTTTTAATATAATACAGAATCAGTTTTCTTCATATAAAAATTGATTTTACTCTTATTACCTTTCCTCCAGGAAAGATTTACCTTCCTTTGATTTACCATGAATCTTTGACGTTATGCTGGATGCTGCTTCAGAACTCTTACAGCACTACATAGGACATCCCTCTAATGTGTGTAACTAAAAAAGCCTGAAACAACACAGTTTTGGACTCACTTGGCTAGATGAAGTGGTTGGGATGAAGCAGAAAATTAAGGAAGAATTTTAATATTATTATTGTTCAAGAGCCTCAGAAGTGAACTTTTTCAGAAGCAAAAGCTGGTATTAGTAGTGTCATAGAATTGTTGGGTTGTTTGGGTTGGAAGCGACCTTTAAAGGTCATCTAGTCCAACCTCCCCCTGCAATAAGCAGGGACACCTTCCACTAGACCAGGTTGCTCAGAGCCCCATCCAACCTGACCCTGAATGTTTCCAGGGCTGGGACATCTACCACCTCTACGGGTAACTTCTTCCAGTGTTCCACCACCCTGGCTGTAAAAAATGTCTTCCTTGTATCTAGTCTAAATCTACCCTCTTTCAGTTTAAGACCATTACCTCTTGTCCTGTCACTACAGGCCCTGCTGAAAAGTTTGTCCCCATCTTTCTTATAAGCCTCCTTTAAGTACCAAAAGGCTGCTTTAAAGTCTCCCTGCAGCCTTCTCTTCTCTCGGCTGAACCACCCCAACTCTCTCAGCTTTCTTCATAGGAGAGGTTCTCCATCCCTCTGATCATCTTTGTGCCTCTCCTCTGGACCTCCAATAGGTCCATGTCTTTCCTGTGCTGAGGGCTCCAGAGCTGGACGCAGGACTCCAGGTAGGGTCTCACCAGAGCGGAGTAGAGGGGCAGGATCACCTCCCTCAACCTGCTGGCCACACAGCTTTTGATGCAGCCCAGGACACAGTTGGCCATCTGGGCTGCGAGTGCACATTGCCGGCTCATGTCCAATTTTTCATTCACCAGTACCCCCAAGTCCTTCTCCACAGGGCTGCTCTCAATCCATTCATCCCCCAGCCTGGATTGATACTGGGAGTTGTCCCAACCTATGTGCAGGTCTTTGCACTTGGCCTTGTTGAACCTCATGAGGCTCACACAGGGCCACTTCTTGAGCTTGTCCAGGTCCCTCTGGATGGCATCCCATCCTTCTGGAGTGTCGACCACACCACTCATTTTGATGTCATCTGCAAACCTGCTGACAGCGCATTCGATCCCACTGTCTATGTCATTGATGACAATATTAAATAGTACTAGTCCCAGTACAGACTCCTGAGGGACACCACTTGTAACTTGTTAAAGAAAAAACTAGTCAAAATCTAAGAAGAGTTGCTGTTTTGTGTTCTGGTATACTACTCATACATATATGTATGGCATTATTGGCTAACTTCACTGAAGCCGTAGGCCACACATCGTGAATCTGCCACCTGAATACCGCAAATTTTCACCTTGCTGAGCTCAATGAAGGAGGGCCCCAAAGACTCAGTTACAGCTAGAAGATAAGGAAATTATGTCACCCACTGACAGGAGCAGGGCCCCTTTGAAGATAAGGGAAGGATCTTCAGCCTGCCCAGAGACAATGAATGGCCCCAATGAGGGACAGAAGACATCAAACCCAAATAACACCATTGGATCAGCTGCCGCTTGGACACCACTTGGAGAAATCGTGCAGGGCGGGCACTGAAAATTGTAAGGGCATAATTGCCTGGGGATTTCTTTGTTCAGGGTTCATCTCCAGAGGCACCCAGCTCAAGCTGTTTTGCACTGCTGTACCACTTTATAAACTCATCTGGTGTACATCATGTCAGAAACTGCTTCGGGAGACCTAGGCTCGAGCCTGAGGGATGAAGAAGCACCCAAGAGTGAGTGCGTGAGTGGAGTCGAAAAGGGGCACCCGTAGGCTCACCAGAGTCGCCCACTGTGAAGGGACTCTGGTCCTAGCAGTTAAAGTCTTTGGTGGTGTGTGTGCAACTCCTTGAATGGTGTGTGTAAATGCTCAGGCAGCTGCTTCTCCCTTAACATCACCAACCTCCATCTGTACTTTGTGCCGTTGACCACTACCCTCCGGATGCAACTATCCAATCAATTCCTCATCCACCAAAGAGTCCACCCATCAAATCTGTATGTCCCCAATTTAGCGAGAAGAATGCTGTTGTGGACCACATCAAAGGCCTTACACAAGTCCAGACAGACAAGATCTGTAGCTCTTCCCTTGTCCACCGATGCAGTCACTCCATCACAGAAGGCCACTAGGTTGGTCACGTGAGACTTGCCCTTGGTGAAGCCATGCTGGCTGTCTCGAATCACCTCCCTGTCCTCCATGTGCCTTAGCAGAGCTTCTAGGAGGATTTGTTCCATGATCTTCCCAGGCACAGAGGTGAGGCTGACAGGTCGGTAGTTCCCAGGGTCCTCCTTTCTACCCTTTCTGAAAATGGGTGCAATGTTTCCCTTTTCCCAGTCACCAGGGACTTTGCCTGACTGCCATGACTTTCCAAATATGATGAAGTCTGGCTTGGCAACTACATCAGCCCTCGGGACTCTGGGATGCATCTCATCAGGTCCCATAGAATTACGTATGTTCAGGTTCCTCTGGTGGACACAAAGCTGGTCCTCTCACAGTGGGAGGGACTTTTCTCCTCCAGTTCCCGCCTTGTGGTCCATCCACTTTTTGCCCAGTGAAGACTGGGGCCAAAAAAGTTGTTGAGTACCTCAGCCTTCTCCTCATCCATTGTTACCAATTTCCCAGTCACGTTCATTGGGTGGGTACGCTTTCCTTTTCTGGCTGACAGTTACAGAAGCCTTTCATCTTATTCTTCGCATCCCTGGCCAAGTTCAGCTCCAGCCACACCTTGGCCTTCCTGATGCCATCCCTACACAACTGAGCAGCGTCCCTATACTCTTCCCAGGATACCTGTCCTTGCTTCCACTGCCTGTGCATTTCCTTATTGCCCCTTCGTTTCACGAGCAGGTCTTGACTCATACATGCCAGTCTTTTGCCTTCCTTTCCTCATTTCTTACACCTGGGGATCGAGAGCTCTTGAGCTCTATAGAAAGCATCCTTAAAGATCCGCCAGCTCTGTTCTGGTCCCTTGTCCCTGAGGGCAGTTTCCCAGGGGGTCCCATTGACTAACTGCTTGAAGAGCTGGAAGTTTGCTTTCCTACAATTCAGAGTCCTGACTTTACTCTTCACCTGACCCATATCCCTCAGGACTCCAAATTCTGCCAGTGTGTGATCACTGCAGCCCAGGCTGCCGCCAGTCTTGACGTCACCAATTAGCTCACTTGAATTGGTGATCAACAGATCCAGTAATGCCTCCCCTCTGCTAGGGCTGTCTATTACCTGGCTTAAGAAGTTATCTTCAATGCACTCCAGGAGTCTCCTGGATTGCCTACAGCTCACCATGCTACTTTTCCCGCAGGTGTTGGGGTGGTTGAAGAGCCCCAGCAGAACAAGAGTCTGTGAGCACAATGCCTCCTATAAGTGGAGTAAGAAGGCTTTGTCAGTAGGCTCCCTTTGATCGGGCAGCCTGTAGTAGACACCAGCCACAAGGTTCCCCTTGTTGCCCCCATCTCCGATTTCTACCCATAAGCTTTCAACCTGCTCATGGCTATTCTTCAGAGACAGCTCTTCACACTCTATTTCTTGATGGAGAGCGCAACGCCTCCATCCTTCCTTCCTCGCCTGTCCCTTCTGAACAGCCTGTAGCCATTGACAGCCACACTCCAGTCACGGGATTTGTCCACCAAGTTTAGCAATGGCATTTAGGTCATAGATTTCTAGCAGCACAGTGGCTTCCAGCTCCCTGTTTGTTGCCCACGCTGCGTGTATAGACATGCATAGTACTTCACATGTACTCTGTGCAATCCAAATTAAAAAACTGAACGCAAAATAGCTAAGGAGGCTTCATCTGTTACAGTAAGAAAACTCATGAGAATCACTAAAGATTCTGCAATACTGCTTGAATTTTCTGAAGATGACAGTCTGATAGGAAATCGGAAGACTGGGAGTTAAGCGATTAACTGCAGTGTATATATGGTTGATGGCATTTAGAAAACACAAACAGAAACATCCCATTTTGCCCAAGCGGTAATATTTTTCAGTATTGTTGCCAAGGTCAAACACATTTTCACAACATGACATATGAATACACAGTAACATTTGCCTGACTCCAAAAAAGAAGTCTGGCAGCCAGCCAATCTTAGGCTCATTGTTCGAAAAATGTTGAAGGACAAAATCCAGCATCACAATCAGAGCTTGTGGAAGTTGGGGAGGGGGTGGAATGTAAGAGTGGAAGTATAGAAATATGAGTCCAGAGATACGGAAGTATAGGAGTAGGAGTACAGAATATACCTTCCTAGTTCTGAGCTCGTATTTGTTTGACGGTACTTAAGAATTGCCTGTACAAATATTTTTGACCAACTAGTAATTTCTTTCCCTGGATTTCACTGCCAATAATGTCTCAGTCTGGAAGTAGATTGTTCTTTTCTCACAGATTTTTCCACTGTTCTTTCTCCTGAACATCGTTTCATGCCCTTTTCTCCTGCCTGCAGCTCCAGTGGCCTATTTCGATTTTCTCTTGAGAAGTCATAAATAAATCACTGTACTGGCAGAGAAAAGAATCGAATAGGAATGGTGTTTCTGTGTGTTCTCCAACATGCGTTAGCTGCCAAATATAAATTCACTATATGCAAATATACACTTCAGTGTCTTTTATGTTACTTTACTAATAGATCACTTTGTTTACATTACTGAGTGCCAACTGGTAGTCTGCAAATTCAGATCCCCCACCCACAAGGCACACTGTAGATACAATCCATTCTGACACTGTTTCTGATGCAGTTTGAAAGTACAATGACATAGTGATGCAGGAATTTTTTGCCATTATTTTAATTTGTTAGCTGTTGCATATATATAATGCCTGCTGATTTTACATTATCACCGTTAAAGTCCAATACAGACAGAAGTTTTACTGTGGCATGTGGACTAATGCACTATTGCTCTATGTGGTGGGTTGACCCTGGCGGGCTGCTAGACACCCACCCAGCTGCTTTTTCACTCCTTCTCCTCAACAGGACAAGGGAAAACAAAGTAAGATGGAAAAGCTCATAGAGCAGGATAAAGACAGGGTGATCGCTTACCGATTACCATCATGGGCAAAACAGACTCAACTTGGGGAAGATTAGTTTGCTGACAATTCGAGTATGATGGTGACAATCAAGGAGACTTACCTACCCACTGCCTTTTCTTTCCAAGTTCAGCTTCACTCATGCACTCCCAACTCCTCTACCTCCTCCCCCCAAGACGTGCAAAGGGGATGAGGAACAGGGGTTGTGGTCAGTCCATAACTGCCCCCCTCTGCCACTCGCCCTTCCTCATGCTGTTACCCTGCGCCAGCGTGGGGTTCCTCCATGGGTTGCATTCCTTCACAAACTGCTCCAGCATGGGTCCCCCACAGGCTACAGGTCCTGCCAGGAGCCTGCTCCTGTGTGGGCTCTCCACAGGCTGCAGCTTCCCTCAGGGCGCGTCCTTCTGCTACAGCATGGGGGTCCTCCATGGGTTGCAGGGTATCTGCTCCACTGTGGTCATCCATGGGCTGCAAGGCAACAGCCTGCCTCACCATGATCTTCTCCACAGGGTGCAGGGGAACCTCTGCTCTGATGAGGTCAGTGGAGCACCTCCTCCCATCCTTCTCCACTGACTCTGGTGTCTCTCACACATTTTTCCTCACTCCTCTCTGCTATGCAGTGTTTTTTATCCTTTTGTTTTACAAGGAGAGGTGGTCGAGTTGCTCTGTATGTGAGGGAGCAACTGGAATGCATTGAGCTTTGCCTGGGGGCAGATGAGTGAGTTGAGAGATTATGGGTTAGAATTAAGGGACAGGCTCCTAAGGGTGATGTTAAGGTGGGTGTGTACTACAGGCCACCTGACCAGGAGGAGGAGGTTGATGAGGCCTTCTACAGGCAGCTGCCAGCAGCCTCACAGTCACAGGCCCTGGTTCTCATGGGGGACTTCAACCACCCTGACATCAGCTGGGAAGACCATACAGCTAGGCAGGCACAATCCAGGAGGTTCCTGCAGAGCATCGATGATAACCTTCTGATGCAAGTGGTGGAGGAACCAACAAGGAAAGGCGCACTGCTGGACCTTGTATTAACAAACAAGGAGGGACTGGTTGAGGATGTGAAGGTTGGAGGCAGACTTGGCTGCAGCGACCATGAAATGGTGGAGTTCAGGAGCCTGCATGGAGGAAGCAGGGCAATAAACAGGATCAAAACCTTGGACTTCAGGAGAGCTAACTTTGGCCTCTTCAAGGAGCTACTTGGAGGAATCCCGTGGGCCAGGGCTCTTGAAGGCAGGGGGGTCCAAGAGTGCTGGTCGCTGTTTAAACATCACTTCCTCCATGCTCAGGATCAGTGCATCCACCTGAGAAAGAAATCTAGAAAGTGAGGCAGGAGACCTGCATGGATGAACAAGGAGCTTCTAGTGGAGCTCAGGTGGAAGAGAATGGTCTATCGAATGTGGAAAGAGGAACAGACCACTTGGGAAGAGTACAGGAACATTGTCAGAGGATCCAGAGAAGCAACAAGGAAGGCCAAGGCTCACCTGGTACTGAATCTGGCAAGGGATGTCAGAAACAACAAGAAAGGCTTCTTCAACTACATCAGCAGAAAATGGAAGACTAGGGACAATGTGGGGCCACTGCTGAATGAGGCGGGTGTCCTGGTGACGGAGGATGCAGAGAAGGCAGAGCTACTGAATGCCTTCTTTGCTTCAGTCTTCAGTGTCAAGGCAGGCCCTCAGGAATCCAAGGCTTTGGAGGCAAGAGAGGAAGCCTACAGAGACGATGACTTTCCCTTGGTCGAAGAGGACTGCTTGAGGGATCACTTAAGCAATCTGGATGCCCACAAATCCACGGGCCCCGACGGAATGCACCCACGAGTGCTGAGGGAGCTGGCGGATGTCATTGCTGAGCCACTCTCCATCATCTTTGAGAGGTCCTGGAGGACAGGAGAGGTGCCGGCGAACTGGAGAAAAGCCAATGTCACTCCAATCTTCAAAAAGGGCAAGAAGGAGGACCCAGGGAACTACAGGCCGGTCAGCCTGCCCTCCATCCCGGGAAAGGTGATGGAGCAGCTCATTCTAGAGGTCATCATCAAGCAAGTGGAGGAAAAGAAGGTTATCAGGAGTAGTCAACAGGGATTCACCAAGGGGAAATCATGCCTGACCAATCTGATAGCTTTCTACAATGGTGTGATTGGCTGGGTAGATGTGGGGAGAGCAGTGGATGTTGTCTACCTCGACTTCAGCAAGGCTTTCGACACTGTCTCCCATAACATCCTCCTAAGGAACATCAGGAAGTGTGGGCTGGATGAGTGGTCAGTGAGGTGGATAGAGAACTGGCTGAATGGCAGAACTCAGAGGGTTGTCATCAGCAGCACCGAGTCTAGTTGGAGGCCTGTAACTAGTGGTGTCCCCCGGATGTCAGTACTGGGCCCAGTCTTGTTCAATTTCTTCATCAATGACCTGGATGAAGAGTTAGAGTGTACCCTCAGCAAGTTTGCTGATGACACGAAACTGGGAGGTGTGGTAGATACACCAGAAGGCAGTGCTGCCATTCAGCATGACCTGGACAGGCTGGAAAGCTGGGCAGAGAGGAACCTGATGAGGTTCAACAAGAGCAAGTGCAGGGTCCTGCACCTGGGGAGGAACAACCCCATGCATCAGTACAGGCTTGGGGTGGACCTGCTGGAGAGCAGCTCTGCGGAGAGGGACCTGGGTGTCCTGGTGGATTACAAGTTAACCACGAGCCAGCGTGTGCCCTGGCTGCCAAGAAGGCCAGTGGGATCCTGGGGTGCATTAAGAGGAGTGTGGCCAGCAGGTCAAGGGAGGTTCTCCTTCCCCTCTACTCTGCAATAGTGAGGCCCCATCTGGAGTATTGTGTCCAGTTCTGGGCTCCCCAGTTCAAGAAAGATGAGGAGCTACTGGAGAGAGTCCAGCGGAGAGCTACCAGGATCATGAGGGGACTGGAGCATCTGTCCTATGAGGAAAGGCTGAGGGAGCTGGGCTTGTTCAGCCTGAAGAAGAGAAGGCTGAGAGGGGACCTTATAAATGCTTACAAATATCTGAAGGGTGGGTGTCAGGAGGATGGGGCCAAGTTCTTTTCAGTAGTGCCCAGCGACAGGACAAGGGGCAAAGGGCACAAACTGAACCATAGGAAGTTCCATCTGAACATTTCGGCGAAGCTACTGAAGATGAAGGGTTCTGGAGCAGAGGCTCGCGTCGAGGGACCCTTTCTCCGGTGGCAAAACCGCAGCGGCGAGGCGGCAAAAAGCGCCGAGAGAGAGAGAGAGTGGAGACCCCAGCCCCCCCCCTCAGCGGGAAAGCAGGAAGTGCCAACGAGCGGCAGCTCTGACTCAGCGGGGGCGGAGTCGAGTGTGACAGCGGCCAAACCCCCTCACGGATAAGAGCAGCCCCCAGGGAGCGCGGGCGAACAGAGCCGGCAAACAGAGCCGGCGCAGCAGCCGGGGAGCGGCGCGGCAGTTTGCGCGGGCAGGGCGAGCGGGGAAGGCGACTGGCAGGGTGCAGCCCCCCCTCCTAGCAACTCAAGTAGTGGGCATCGCTCTTCCAGGAGATATTCTAGCCATGGCTACCACCCGTGGTAAAGCTGTTGCTCGAAGGAGTGTGGGGACCCAGACGGAGGCCCCACGCAAGAACGCGGGTGTCCAGGTCTCTGGCTGCAGGGAGTGCCTGAGCCTGGCGCTCGTACCGGAGGACGGCAGAGACAACGGCTGCGTTCGGTGCGAGCAGGTGAATGACCTGCTCAGCCTGGTGGCAGAGCTGAAGGAGGAAGTGGAGAGGCTGAGGAGCATCCAGGAGTGTGAGCGGGAGATCGACTGGTGGGGCAGCACCCTGCCCTCCCTGAGGCAGAGGCAGCAGGAGGCGGCTCCACAGAAAGCAGAGAACCCCCAACCCTCTTGCCACCGAGCAGAAAGAGGGGGCCTAAGAGATGGGGGGGACTGGAAACGGGTCCCTGCTCGGGGGGGCAAGCGAATCCCCTCCTGGCCTCCCTCACCTGCCCAGTTGCCCTTAAGCAACAGATACGGGGCTCTGGAATGTGAGGGACTGGCCACAGAGGATGTGGGTGAAGGTGAGGCTCCATCCAGGGGGTTGCCTAGAACGAGTCAGACAGCCCCAAGAATTACAACTGCCTCAACTAAGAAAAAAAGGAGGGTCATTGTCATAGGTGATTCCTTTCTGAGGGGAACAGAGGGCCCGATCTGCCGACCGGACCCATCCCACCGGGAAGTCTGCTGCCTCCCTGGGGCCCGGGTTAGGGATGTTGCGAAGAAACTCCCTGGTCTGGTGCGGCCTTCTGATTACTACCCCCTCTTGGTAATGCAGGTTGGCGGGGACGAGGTAGCAGAAAGAAGTCCCAAGGCCATCAAAAGGGACTTCAGGGCACTGGGGTGATTGGTTGAGGGATCAGGGGCGCAGGTGGTGTTTTCCTCCATCCCATCAGTGGCAGGGAACAGCACTGAAAGGGGCAGGAAAACTCACCTGGTTAACAGATGGCTCAGAGACTGGTGCCATCGGTCAAATTTTGGCTTCTTTGATCATGGGGAGGTGTACACAGCACCGGGCCTGCTGGCAACAAGTGGAACTCAGCTATCACAAAGGGGAAAAAGAATTCTTGGCCACGAGCTGGCGGGGCTCATTGAGAGGGCTTTAAACTAGGTTTGAAGGGGGAAGGGGGCATCGCCCAGCTCACTAGGGATGAGCCTAGGCTTGGAGTGCCAAGGCCAGGGGTGAGATCGACAGCCCAGCTCAAGTGTGTTTACACCAATGCACGTAGCATGGGCAATAAACAGGAGGAGCTGGAAGCCATTATACAGCAGGACGGCTACGACTTGGTCGCCATCACAGAAACATGGTGGGACAACTCGCATGACTGGCATGCTGTCATGGATGGCTACAGACTCTTTAGGAAAGACAGACCAACAAGGAGAGGTGGGGGAGTTGCTCTATATGTGAGGGAGCAACTGGAATACGTTGACCTTGGCCCGGGGGCAAATGAGGAATGAGTTGAGAGCTTGTGGGTTAGAATTAAGGGACAGGTTCATAAGGGTGACATTACGGTGGGTGTGTACTACAGGCCACCTGACCAGGAGGAGGAGGTTGATGAGGCCTTCTACAGGTAGCTGCAAGCAGCCTCACAGTCACAGGCCCTGGTTCTCATGGGGGACTTCAACCACCCTGACATCAGCTGGGAAGACCATACAGCTAGGCAGGCGCAATCCAGGAGGTTCCTACAGAGCATCGATGATAACTTTCTGATGCAAGTGGTGGAGGAACCAACAAGGAAAGGCGCGCTGCTGGACCTCGTGTTAACAAACAAGGAGGGACTGGTGGAGGATGTGAAGGTTGGAGGTAGACTCGGCTGCAGTGACCATGAAATGGTCGAGTTCAGGATCCTGCGTGGAGGAAGCAGGGCGATAAGCAGGATCAAAACCCTGGACCTCAGGTGGGCTGACTTTGCCCTCTTCAAGGAGCTACTGGGAGGAATCCCGTGGGCCAGGGCTCTCGAAGGCAGGGGGGTCCATGAGTGCTGGTCGCTCTTTAAACAACACTTCTTCCATGCACAGGAGCAATGCATCCCCCTGAGAAAGAAATTTAGCAAAGGAGGCAGGAGACCTGCATGGTTAAACAAGGAGCTTCTAGCAGAGATCAGGCAGAAGAGAAAGGTCCATGGAATGTGGAAAGAGGGACAGGCCACTTGGGAAGAGTACAGAAACGTAGTGAGAGCATGCACGGATGCGATGAGGAAGGCCAAGGCTCACCTGGAACTGAAGCTGGCAAGGGATGTCAAAAACAACAAGAAGGGCTTCTTCAACTACATCAGCAGCAAAAGGAAGGCTAGTGACAATGTGGGGCCGCTGCTGAATGAGGCGGGTGTCCTCGTGACGGAGGATGCGGAGAAGGCAGAGCTACTGAATGCCTTCTTTGCTTCAGTCTTCAGTGCTAAGACTGGCCCTCAGGAATCCCAGGCCCCGGAGGTAAGAGAAGAAGCCTACAAAGAGGACGACTTTCCCTTGGTCGAGGAGGACTGTGTGAGGGATCGCTTAAGTGATCTGGATGTCCACAAATCCATGGGCCCCGACGGAATGCACCCACGAGTGCTGAGGGAGCTGGCGGATGTCATTGCTGAGCCACTCTCCATCATCTTTGAGAGGTCCTGGAGGACAGGAGAGGTGCCCGAGGACTGGAGAAAGGCCAATGTCACTCCAATCTTCAAAAAGGGCAAGAAGGAGGACCCAGGGAACTACAGGCCGGTCAGCCTCACCTCCATCCCGGGAAAGGTGATGGAGCAGCTTATCCTGGAGGCCATCATGAAGCAAGTGGAAGAAAAGAAGGTTATCAGGAGTAGTCAGCATGGATTCACCAAGGGGAAATCATGCCTGACCAATCTGATAGCTTTCTACGATGACATGACTGGCTGGGTAGACGAAGGGATAGCCGTGGATGTTATCTACCTTGACTTCAGCAAGGCTTTTGACACAGTCTCCCATGATATCCTCCTAGGGAAGCTGAGGAAGTGTGGGCTGGATGAGTGGTCGGTGAAGTGGATAGAGAACTGGCTGAATGGCAGAACTCAGAGGGTTGTCATCAGCGGCGCTGAGTCTAGTTGGAGGCTGGTGACAAGTGGTATCCCTCAGGGGTCAGTACTGGGCCCAGTCTTGTTTAATTTCTTCATCAACGACCTGGATGAAGAGTTAGAGTGTACCCTCAGCAAGTTTGCTGATGACACGAAACTGGGAGGTGTGGTAGATACACCAGAAGGCAGTGCTGCCATTCAGCGTGACCTGGACAGCCTGGAAAGTTGGGCAGAGAGGACCCTGATGAGGTTCAACAAGAGCAAGTGCAGGGTCCTGCACCTGGGGAGGAACAACCCCATGCATCAGTACAGGCTTGGGGTGGACCTGCTGGAGAGCAGCTCTGCGGAGAGGGACCTGGGTGTCCTGGTGGATTACAAGTTAACCACGAGCCAGCAGTGTGCCCTGGCTGCCAAGAAGGCCAGTGGGATCCTGGGGTGCATTAAGAGGAGTGTGGCCAGCAGGTCAAGGGAGGTTCTCCTTCCCCTCTACTCTGCAATAGTGAGGCCCCATCTGGAGTATTGTGTCCAGTTCTGGGCTCCCCACTTCAAGAAAGATGAAGAGCTACTGGAGAGAGTCCAGCGGAGGGCTACAAGGATGGTGAGGGGACTGGAGCATCTCCCCTACGAGGAGAGGTTGAGGGAACTGGGCTTGTTCAGCCTGAAGAAGAGAAGGCTGAGAGGGGACCTTATAAATGCCTACAAATATCTGAAGGGTGGGTGTCAGGAGGATGGGGCCAAGCTCTTTTCAGTGGTGCCCAGCGACAGGACAAGGGGCAATGGGCACAAACTGAGGCACAGGAAGTTCCGTCTGAACATGAGGAAGAACTTCTTCCCTCTGAGGGTGACGGAGCACTGGAACAGGCTGCCCAGGGAGGTGGTGGAGTCTCCTTCTCTGGAGATATTCAAGACCCGCCTGGACAAGATCCTGTGCAGCCTACTGTAGGTGACCCTGCTTCGGCAGGGGGGTTGGACTAGATGACCCACAGAGGTCCCTTCCAACCCCTACTATTCTGTGATTCTGTGATTCTGTGAACATGAGGAAGAACTTCTTCCCTCTGAGGGTGACAGAGCACTGGAACAGGCTGCCCAGGGAGGTTGTGGAGTCTCCATCTCTGGAGATATTCAAGACCCACCTGGACAAGGTCCTGTGCAGCCTGCTGTAGGTGACCCTGCTTCGGCAGAGGGGTTGGACTAGATGACCCACAGAGGTCCCTTCCAACCCCAAACATTCTGTGATTCCTAAACTGGCTTTCCCCAAGGCACTGCCATCAAAGGGGCCACCCCCCACAGCCCCCGCTGACAGTGCCCGGCCCAGCATCCCGCGCACCACAGCCACTGCCACAGGAAACAGTGTGTTGCACAGAAGGGAGAATTTGTATGTACGATTATTTGGATAACGTAGGGCACACACGCTTCTCAATCCTGAAAGGCTTTTAGAGTTTCTGAAAACTAAGCATATATTCGAAAATATATTTCTTTTACTGGCCATATATTTTTAAAGATAACTGTTATTACCTGAATAACAGAGGCAAATGGATACCTGCTGGAACAGTGTTCCCAGACACAATATGCAGCAATTGGTAATGATAATGTAATTCTCTCTGAAAAGAATGGTCTAATTGAGAAAGCAGCTACTGCCCACTGTATTCCTAGTCAGGTCAGAAGAGCAAAGCAAACTTAGAAATAGAATGATGAAGAATATACAAAGTAAATAGCAGTAACAGTCTGGTTTTTTAATATAAAATGTTCTTGACAACAAGGTACGCACAGTTGCCATAACAGTTAGTTATAAGAGATTGTACTGCTAATGACTCAGTGCATACCCCAAAGAGTACAAGATGAGGAGAATATCCTGCACCAAGCTCTAAACAGAAGTTAGATGTTTCTCAAGTGATGGATGCATTTAAAAAAAAAAAAGACAAAGCAAAGCTGGGAAGTTGCATGTAGAGACAGCATACAATCCTGAGAAAACTGGGAAAGAGTAGTAAGGCAGAAACAGATCAAAGCACCTGAGAAGTGGTTCAAGTGAGATGGCTCTTGTCCCGAATAGGTAGCAAGCTTGGCCTCTCCCGCTGTCACAGTAGGACTTCCTTGTGAAGACTACCCGTCACGCATCTGATCCAAGATCAAGTGCTCTAATCTGACATGTTTCAAAAACTGTTGAGGAAACCCAAGAAAAGACATGCCTATTTGGAGCTCTATTTGCTCAGTACAATAATAGTGGGCCATCATATTTCGGTCTTTCTTTACTGTTAGATAACAGATCATCACTCCTAGATTTTCTTTCTAACCTTAGGTTTTAGTAATCAAGTTACTTGAGAGACTAGCATTTAATTTTGTGGAGTATCAACACCTTTAACAAGCAGCATGATGCTTACTTATCAGGCAGATGATAGTAACTGTTCAATGTTTTTATGCTAAGGTCTAGTAATGACAGATATTCTTTTTTTGACTCAAATTGATCAAAGTTATTATTCACTCTGATGCTGCTACTGCGATTTACTATAAAACAGAATGCCTTCCTGTACTATCAAAAAAAGAATGCAAGTGCTCTTGAAATGAGTGCATCCACTGTGTTCACACATTTTCCTGAACAGCGGAAAACTGCAGAATTGGGGATTTAGCCAATATTTGTCCAGTATTGGACACCTAATTCTATTGATCCAAATAACTAACATTCAACTGAGAAAATATGTTAGAAGAAAAGAAACACAAATTAAAAATTATGAGAAATGGATCCAAAATAAGATTCCAGGCAGCGACTTGGAGCAGAGCCCCGATGAATCCCCATATCCCCTACACAGCAAATAGGCAGCCCATGATCAAACTCATTTAGGCTGGAACCTCAAAGGAAGCTCCTGGCCATTCAAGCAGCCAGATACTGGGAATCTGCTTCCAGCAGCGAAGGCAAAAATTACTTCCTATGAATTGGAGCTCCGTGTATTTATGAAAGGGGTTACACTGAATTCGCAACAGCAACAGGAGGCTACACTGTGATCCAGTGAGTCATGATCTTGGGAAATACCGCAGATCTATAACATGTGACGGATGCACTCCTCCTGTTCGAGTTAACTGAACTTTGGTCCAGGCAGATGCTCAGCAAGTACACCTAACCTAAGTTAATCCAATTGTGTCAGGATACCAGTGAGAACACAGCACCGAAACAAAACAAAAAAAATGGTTTGGCTGGAGGCTGGGCTGATAAGTAGCCAAAACTGCATGAACACAGCAGAAAATCTGACTACAAACAAACCCTTTATAACTATCTGCAGCCATCAGGGCCCGCTGAGCTCTCCCTGCACGGTGGCTAGATGTGCGGCAATCTCCCCTCAAGCAGGGACACCCCTCCACGTTACCCCTCCAGGCTGAGGGATCCCACATCCGACACCAAACAGCGATGCCTGGCAAGTGATATTATTTGCACGCATGTAACATTTAAGATATGTATAGTAAGCTTGTGTGATAATCTTTGTACCACATACTAACTTTCAGTGTAGTATTGACTGCCAATCCATCTGTACTTATTAGATGTTTTACATACCTAAATTTACTGATTAGTAAGTTAATTACTGATTACTCAATAAACTAACTACTAGATCAGATCTGAGTGATCTCTGACCCTTCTCCTGTGACACATCACTAGCTCTGTTTCTTTACACTCAGAATTATCCTAAGAAAGGTATTTTCGGATGAAGCTTGACTGTCTGCTTTTTGAAGTATCAAAGTGTCATTTTCTATATGTAGACTCTTTTTTTTCACAGTACAGCTGGCTTTAAGACCAGCAGTCAGGTGTTTCAATTGTCCATTACCTAGACGTGAGATGAACTTTTAGGAAGACAAGACAAGGCCTCTACCTTCACCTTGTAGCTTTGCAGCCTGTACTTCTATAGCAAAACACTTAAAGATCATTTCACTTTATTCATGTATGTATATCTGTTTGACGCAAGTGGAGCCTAGAGCTAAGTGCTTTGCAATTTTCACATCATACCTGATACTTCTTATTTTTGTGAAGAGAGATATAAAAAATTAAGGAAGATTAAAAACAGCAGCTTGTTGCTATATCATATACAATAAAATACATTTTTTAATATTGACTCCTTACACCTATTTACATTTTAGTATTTAAAAACAAGTTTGTACTGCTATTTTTTATTCGTAGTTAAGGAGCAGATAATCAAGATTTCTAAACAGGTATTGATTAGACTTTGCTCTCAGTGAGAGAAAAAACACATTCACTTTATGGCCTGCATTAATGTAGTTTATCAATTAAAGGCTGCAATTTTTTGGGTAGAGAACATGTTATGAACATTTCTTAAACTCTGAAATATTAAACTGTTCATGCTAACACAGATAACAGGATACTAATAAAATAATGTTTTTATTGCAAAGGTAAACCGTGATTTAAAATATTGTCTCACAGAACAAAACCTCTACAAGTCTCTGTGAGACTTTAATCAGAAGGTAATTCAGCACACTTCAATATCTTTGTAATTTGCTGTACTTCACATCTAAGGATCACAATGACTAGTCAAAGTTCATTAAAATTCATCTGGTGGCATGTGGCCACAAAAGTCTGCGTGTAAAAGTAAACTCATCTCTATGATCTTTGTTGTTATTCTTGAATAACAAACTCAAATTAAGTCTCTTGAAATGTTTTTAAAAACTGGTCACTGTGGAGAATATTACATAGCATGTGTCTACTTAATACACTCCTTCAAAGGAGAGAGCTTGTTAGAGGTTATGAGTGCAGTAGGTGCTAAAAGGAAATCCAAAAATCGACAGCCAGAAGCAAAACAGATCCTAAACGCTGACCAAGAAAACTATGTCCTGAATCAAACAGGTCATATTTGCTTACTAATAAGGGAGCTGCTAACTGATAGTAACGTTTTACTAACAGTGATGCATGCAACTGCTAAATGGGCTACTCTGTGCTTATCTGCGGCATGGCTGAAGTTGTCCCCGAGTTCAGTTCTATTCCTGTCGAGGTTGTACACATGAATACGCAGAGGGCTTTGCCATGGCAGAAAGAAGAAAAAGTACCCACTGAGAGAACTTGTATTGTTTAAATACCTGTATTGGTACACAGCGCTTCGCACATGTACTTCTCTTACAACTACCATCAGTTAGGACTAGAATCCCAATGTTCTGGACACTAAATAGAAATATAGAAAAAAGAAAATATGTTCCTAAATTTTGATGGCTGTCCATCCACATATGTTAAAAAGAAGATCTGGTACTAACACATGAAAAGATGCGACATGAACACAGTGGCCAAATGGGGCAATGAAGACAAAAACGGAATGTAACAGAGCTGAAGCAAACAGTAGTAACTAGGGTCTACAGTTTGTAACACAGAATTCTAGTAACAAACAGTACTCTCAGCTCACTGCTAGAACTGGCTGTTCTCAGCATGGTCAGCTGTTTAAGTGTTGTGTCAGATGTAAGCCCCATGGAAGGACTCGATAAAGCTTTTGTGGAGACTGTGGAGCTGTTTTTTTCCATTCGTAAAGGGAAGAAAGAGAGGGACAGCAATTGTCAAGGTAAAAGAAAAAGATTAACTGGGTACTTCAGAAGCAGAAAAACGGAATGAAAACTGCAATTAAATTTTACTTTGCATGATACAGTGGACAGAAAAAATTGAGTATGATCTGAGGTTAAAAACAAATGTCTTCCTGAACCTTCGCAAGCTCTCTAATGAGACCACAAAGTGGAGCAAAAATCAACCACTTTGGTTAGCTGGTTGTTTTTTTTTTTATTAACTATCACAAATAAGCCTAAACAAGCAAGACGATTGCTTTGAAAAGAGTGCAAGAAGATGATGTATTGGGAGCCTTGCGGAAGACATTAAATGTGAGAAGCCAATGATCTTGAACAGGCCCTGTCTGTTCTATTGGAACTTGTACTTGAGAAGCCCACGTTACTAATATAATCTGTAAATTATAATATGTATTTGGAAAAGGTAAACTGTATGTGAATCAAGGAGTGGACTGTATTGATCCTGACTGGGAGACCACTGTACACTGCAACTAAGGTGGGCAGGCACTGCATGGCCAGCATGGCCTTCAGGCTGTGCTGTGCCACGTGCCTCCCTCGGTCGCGGGACAGACCCAGCCCACGTATGGTACTGGAGGAGCCTGCAGGCAACTCCTGCTCAGCACTGCGACTACACCTCCTGCGCGGCCTTGCCCTTACCTAACAGTGACGCAAGGAGTTCTCATAGGAGCATCCTTTAGAAACAGAGTTGTTTTCTTGTAAGAAAATTATAATTTACCTCAGATGACCGAAAGGGAGAGTTTGTCCCCATGGACAGGATCTGTTCTGTGCACTGTGCCATGGGAAAATCCGTCAGGGCTCCATCCGATGCTGCATGAACGCCAGGTGCCCAGCATCTGAGGGGACATGAGATGTTACTCGCTATCTATACTCCTCTTCTTAGACTGTCTTTTTGAAGCAGTTACCTTATTAAGCCATTTGTTGTTGGGCCTCTCTTACTGAGATCCAGAAAGATACCTGCACCAGCTCGCTCTCACCTCACCCCCGACCCCAGTGCAGAATAGACAGTATTTGCTGTTACAAGGCCAAAGAAATAGGGATTTGCTGAACTATTTTTTGGAAGTCAGAATAGGAAAAAAGGAAGGTAATATCATTACAAGAATTCTGAACTCCACAGAGAAACTTATGCATAAGTACCAACATATATGATATACTAGAGAATTTTACCCTTTTTTTTTTAGTGTACAACACTAGCACCTTAAGGTCACCTATGAAGAATCTAGCAGAAACTTCATAAGGATGGGTATCACAACAACACTTGAGATAACCATCAATATTTTGCAGCTATCAAAATAATGAAAGCACAGAACCCCAAATACAGCTCAGTCTGCGTGCAAAGACAGGCTAACATGGGGCAGGGGGGGTGTTCTGGAAAAATTAAGTCTTATTTAAGAAAGAACATGCTAATAAACACACAAAGTGCTTTGATCATAGTGCTGATGATGATCTCAAACTCAGAAATTATGTTCTAAAAAATCTGGCCATTATGAGATTAAAAACTTAAGATTCGGTGAAATGTATTTGTAATGTGAATGAGCATACGTATCAGACTTCTAATTCTTACTCTGCTATTTGCCATGACAATAACATACAGGACCTCAAAAAGTAGATTTGCGCATAGCCAATTTATTAGAAATTGCAGTATGTGGGAGTTCCTCAACCACATGTCTGAGAAAATAATAAATCATGCTTTTTTGAAAGCTATCTGGGAAAGTAAATTAAATTCTTCACTTATACGAATGCACCAAAATTTATTGATTTGTATGATCCACAACTTTCAGATCAACATTTAAATTATTTTCAGATAACTGATTCTAAGGACTGATGGAAATTTATTCTTATTTAAGCTGAAAAATGATTGAACCAAGTGCTACAAAAAACACTCTCAATGAGCACACTAGCATTTGTTTCCTCGAATAAGAAGAAAATCTTGCAA
Organism: Opisthocomus hoazin; assembly: GCF_030867145.1. Lineage (NCBI taxonomy): Eukaryota > Metazoa > Chordata > Aves > Opisthocomiformes > Opisthocomidae > Opisthocomus > Opisthocomus hoazin. Next base: position 52,011,629 of record NC_134454.1, read on the forward strand.
CCTTTTAAAAAAATCTCTAATTGCATAAAATGTTTTCTACCTCTGACTCACTATTTGATTGTACAATATAATTACCTCTTCATTGTTGGGTTAGATGCAAAAAACTGACTAGTGGGTAGATCCCTCCACCTTTGTGGCATACCACAGAAGTGAACTAACACATGATAAAGGGAAGTCTCTAACTGATTTTTAATCTTCTGGTTTTTATCTTTGCAACTTCCTGTAACACTGCACCATAATTATGTTAAATGCCTAAATGAACAGTTCTTCAGAACCCCCAGTAGTATTTGAATTGTCTCAACAGGGATTTCAATTTCATTTCTTGTTGACCTGTGACAAATTTATCTGTTTGGAGCTCACTTCTGAAAGAATTTTCTATGGAGACAAGTATTTTTAGTCACGTGGCATTTTTATCTGAATTTGAGCCTACAATTATGACATATTCCTAGAAAGTGTTGACGAAATAACTAAACTTTCAGCAAAAACCACATAACTTTGAGTTTAGGTCATGGCATGTAACAATTTTAAACATTTTATATTAAAATTCTAAACACTGCCATTCTTATTCAATGACTACTGAATCTTCATTCAACCAAATGTGATTCAAAAGACAATGTCTATGCTCATCCATGTATCAAGACAGATACATAAGTAACCTTCTTCCACCATTTGTCTCTACAGCTTTTTCTAATATAATCCAACATACATGTAGAGCGCCAATCATTCATCTCTTTAAATCATTATTTGATTTGTTTTAATTTAATTACATTTAGGGTCTAACCATTAAATTGTTTGTTTAGTTAAAGTTGTTATTTTCGCAAGAGAAATGAAGTGTGACATTTTGCAAAAAGATTCAGTTGGATCTCACCGAGTGCCTGGTCTTAAGTAAAAAAAATGAAAAATAAAGAATATAAGTTCTGACATCAGGATTTTCTCTTTGAAATACATAATAAACATTTTTTCTGAATGCAGTTGATGTACTAAGCTTTGCACACTGCTTGCTTAGCACACCGGATGGCATGTTTTATTTATCAAATGAAAAAGAAAACTAAATGCCACTGATAGCATATTATAAAAGATCTGGTTTTATTTCATCTGTTTTTATATTTCATAAATAATTTGTATCGGAAACAGTGATGTTTCGGATTCGAAAAACAGAAATTAGCCTTGTTATTTCACTGTACCTTAGAACTGATAGTTTTCTCAGAATCTGATGTTTCTGGAAGAGAAGGAACAATGACATAACTTACATGCTATATTCTTTGTATCTGCAGAGAGGCAAAGTCTGTAGGAAGAGATAATATCTTTCATTAGAACAGCTGCTACGTGTAGTTGAAAAAAGGAAAGTTCTGGACTTAGATTCTGAATCTGAGTGTGCTACAGATTATACTGCTTTTTTAAAGACAGTGTAATATAGGGCTTAACATACATCAACGTATGTCAGTAGTTGCTTCAGTACCATGCTGTTCTTTATGACAGCTTAAAGACAAAAAAATACTGACACAGCAGCTTCATTACCATATGTATTAATTCATGTCTTTGCCCACCAAAGCGCTCAATTAATAAAAATTTTTACTCATGCTCAGGCCCTTTTTCCATGTTCCAGCTCATCTGAGGTCTTTAAAAATAGAACACATATTTAACTCAAGAACACCAGGAAGTGAAGTGGGAGGGTAGCCATTTATAATTACCTGAAACAGGATAATAGTGACACTGCCATATCTATGCAAAGAGATCAAGTATGATGTTTCTCATAGGCACTGAATTAATTCTTACAGTATGTTTTAAGCTTTTTCCAAGCCAACTGCAAAACTACAACACAAATGGTGTGCAATGCATGTTTGAACTAAGCCTTAAAAGGGGAACATTAAAGGCCACTGGTCTAATGCATTTAGATTTCCAGGCTCCTAAGGGATACTTTTCCCATGAAAAGTGTTTCTTGTTACATTGTGCAACAAACTACATGAGAAGCCAAATTCTGGCTTTGTGGTATATCCACAGGGCTTTTCTTTCACCAGTTTTAGCTGATTTTAGGTTAAAAATAAGCCCTAATACTTGGAAAATTTTGCCGTCACCAAAAAGCCCAGAAAAGAAAGTAAGGCTTTATATGTAGGAGAAGATGTAGATGTATTCATGTAACATTTTGTGCATTTGCTAAGCAAACAGATGTTCAAACACGGCATCTGCCTCAGTTCCCTCCCAGAGCTTTTGGAGGAATAAACTTTATCTTCTCCTGAACCGAACCAAAAGGCTTATTCTGATTGTCTTTTCATCTACAACACATGTAGAAACAACAGTATCAATGACACAAAGTCATCAGCTTCCTTCTGATACCTGTGTGCATATATGTATCTGTTGCCATTTACACCGATAGGTCCTCATTTTGAACGGCTTGTCATACGAAGTGGCATGACCACATTCCAGTGTACCCTTTACAAAGTGGGACTGCATTACAACCAAATAAAATGCATTTGACTCTCCAGCAGTAAATCACTGGTTAACTTTTCTTTATTTCAACATCATGTTTGACTTCTAGACTGGGTTTCCAACTATTCTGAAACACAACAGACTTCATAAAATCTCCTTTGACTGTAGAGACCGGCTATTCAACCGTTACTTTGGTCATACACTGACAAAACAAAAGTGGGGTGGGGGGACAGGGAGAACCAAAAAGCCTTTCCCAAATTTAAGAAATATAGCTAGTAAAACTACAATTTAAATAATGTCAGAAAGTTAAAAAGTCATGGGGAACTGTCCTACCTAGAACCCGCATGTCTGAGGCTAACAGCTAATCAGGATTCACATACAATTATGCACATTTCTGCCAATGGCTGTTTGTGCCAAAGCACAAGCTACATCTGAAAATATTTATGTAGATAAACCTTTCTAGGGAGTGCCACTCACATTGTTAAAGAGTTTCTCGGAGGAGCCCATGGTATCCCTGTAACACAATACTGGTGTCACAAGGCTTCTGAGTCTTTCCGATTTCACGCGAGTGTGCATCTAGATAAAAACATCTGGGTAAAGGATGCAAGGAGAAAAAGAGTCCCTAGTCAGCAATGTCCAGTGCAACATGCACACTCCCAGGTACACATTTAATCAGTACCTTTTAATTGCTTATCTGTATGTCTTTCTGGCTCTTCCATCTATCTGTTAAAACAGGCATCAGTACTGCATATAGAGAGAGAAACAGTGACTTGCCTGAAGAGAAACAAAGTATCTATCAGTGTTTATTCTTTAAATTTCCCTTTGCTTTCCCTGATTTTCCACCTTGCAATACCAAAAAACACACCTATGTGAATTTCTTGTTGACTGTAGCTGTGTGACACAGCTCAGCAGTGGTTTCGGAGGAACAAACTCTGGTTCATTCTGAGTCAAACCCAATGGCTCAGTCTAATTGATTCAACTTCCGTCCAAAGCATCTGTAGAGAGAACTGGCTTATAATCAGTGTTGCTCAGGCATCCACGCGCACATACATGTTGTCAGATTATTATCACAAACCAGAGATTATCATAAGATTCAGAATTTACAATTATCAACATTGCATTAATTCTTAGAATAATTCCTTACAGCAAAAAGAAATCGTAAGAAGATGTACCTTTTTTCTTTAGCATCTAGGAGTCTCTTCATGACCACATAAATGGATCAAGATTAATTGTATGCATGCAAAAACACTAAATCCTATCTTTGCACAAGGAACTTAAAAAAACATTAAATGTCAAAGTATACAAGCACATTATTCTACGAATGCAAAAAAAACTGAGAATACTAAATACCTGAAAAACAAATTAAATACTCTAGTTCTCGCCACTGTTAGTAGCACATTACCACAAACTGAAAAATCGTCCTTCTTTATTGTTAATTTTTTTTTCTTTTACCTGACTGACATTTTACCCACCAGAGCAAAATCCAGGTTTTCCAGTTATTTGCATGAAGTGGAACAGTAGGGGGAGCTCAACGCTTTTTTCCTTGTAAACCTCAAAAGATCATCACTCGTTTCTTAGCATAGGCAGCTATTCATGTCAAAAGTTGTCCCCTATAAATACAAGAGGTTTGCATATGCAATGTTATTCAAAATACAGCTAGAATTGTTCTCACTATCCAGCCTAAAATTTAAGCACTCATTCTTCTGAAAATTTCCGAGTCTCTTCATGAAAAGTTGTAGATCCATTAAACTCTTTACTTTGGAGTAAAATATTAACTTCTTGCAATCTCTTTATAAACATATAGCTACCAATATAAAAACAAAATTTTGGAGTATTTTTGTTTCGATTCTACGTAAGGTAATGCAAAGCCAAAATTCAAAATATCGCTGGGTTAGGAAGTGGGCTAACAGAAGTACAGCACCCTCACAGCCTACTTCGTTATTATACCCATACCAGGTTAATCAACGGGTTTTATTCACATATATATTTAAACCACCTTCGCACTTTATACAACTCTCTATACACGTCTAAAGCAGCATTGTGCAAGTGTCGAATAGTCTCTTTTCTCTGTCTCTTCAGACAAATGAAATCTTTTCCCTACCAATTGCCTCAAATATTATTACAGATTCACCAATCTTCCTTGAGAGAATTGAGCACTACCTAAATTCAGTGTTAAGTGCCAGAGGAATTTGACTAATATACAACAATCACTATACTGCTACCATTAGCTATGCGTCTCAGGCATGAGAATTCTTTCCATTTCTGCCTACGTTCAGGTTTACAAATCACCCCATACTGGCTTAGGCAACATACTATCTGACTGCCTTACAGATATAAACTGAGGCTACAGTTGTAACTGAAGTTATAACTGTAGTTATAACTGACGCTTACCATACAACCTACATTTTTACTTCGGTACGTAACTAAGTGCCTCAACTCCTGCAGAACTATCAAATGGAAGCCAATTATTTTCTACCTTCTAAATCAGGTTTCTCCACTATTTTACATGCATTTGCAGGAATCCTACTTTCCTCAAGTATTAAGGCTTTACATAAGACTTAAAAGGACCGTTTTTTCTTAGTACTACATGCTTTTCTAATGGATTCTCACACGAAGATAGAAAGATACCTCCATTGTTACTGTACTTCCACTTAAAGGAAGACATTGATTAGTTGTTGCCTTTCAATCCTTCTCTGCACTCACTTTAAAACAATACAGATTGGAAACAGTCTCCTGATGGACTTCTGTTATTGTTTTATAAAATTATATATAGCAATAAAAAGCATTTAATTGCCCATCCGAAAATGCAATTGACCAGGTCATAATTTTTATCCTCATGTCACTTACCACTCAGACATTTCCTTTTGTTTTTCATTAAGAAACCTGGCAGTAATGTGCAAAAGATATTGATGCTCCTATTAATACAAGATGTAACACATCTACAAAGCACAGATTTCATTACTGAAGCTTCCAAATTCTTGCAGTGAATTTGTGTTTGAATTGTATACTGAAAAGGCAATTTTAAGAAGTACTATTAGATGAAATACAGTATTTATTTTTTGTTCATATTCACTGGAAAATATCACACTGGCTCATGATTTTACATACTCTGACACTATATATGGAAGTTCTGTGGAAAGCGGTATTTGCAGTCTCCTAGCTGTGAACTATCAGTTTACATTCACACACATACTAATTTTCACACTGAATTTTCTCCATTTATATTCTTATGTTTCTACATATTCTACCTTTTAAGACCACCAGGTGAAAATACATATATAAGTGTGAGAGAACTAAAATGGATTGTCCCTTGAAATCTTTTCCTGATGGTAGACTCGATTTAGTGTTGAATGATACCTGAATCTGTAATGATAGTGTGTGGTGTCAGCTGAAATTACACCAACAGTATCCATCTATTATTTACTTTGCTAAGGAATTATTCAGGCAGAACACCACAGAAATATATTTTATTTCCGGTGTTGCTGTAGGGGTGATCACTTTATGTTTACAGTTACACAAAATGTATTCTGTGCTGTAAGTACTCAAGCCCAGCTGGAACACTTTGCCTGCACTGAAATACAACAATATTTTTGAATATTTTTCCCACACTTACTGTATACCTGTCTTTTGAGTAGGCATTGCTCAGGTATTTTAACTACAGAAATTATATAATGCAAGATGATATTTTTTCACTTTACATACTCAACTTTCGTTTAAGGTTGCGGAAAGTATTGTGGTGTGCTTTGATTTTGGATTCACTTTCCACTATAAAATAATTTCCAATGAGATAGTTATCGGCTAGTTCTTCTAGTGACATACTTTGGACTGGAAAAAAAATAACCTCAGTTGTTACACTCTTTGGACGATGGAAAGAATTCTGAGTAATACTTCCTAATGAACTACTAAAAGAATCAGCTCTATCTGAGGACCGTGTAACTCTTATCTTCCTGTCTTCCAACACATAAACAAGGTGGGAATGCTGGCCTACCAGATAATTCTAACAGAACGTTTCTGAGGATGTACAATGGAGGTTTCACACCATTACGATGTGTATGTTAAACATCTTAAAGGGAGCTCAGGATCTGATACTACTGTGTATGATGATGAAGCCCAGTGTAATTCATTGAAGATGATGGAGTTCAAATACTATGAAACTTTAATGAAATCAGAATAAAGCAGCATATAGCTAGAAGCAGACTGCAGGAGAAGAGTAGAAGTTAGAATAGGAAAAGAAAGTTTGATGCCTTAGATCAATAATCCAAACATCTAATGTCATTAACACTTACAACCCAGCAAAGAATGAGACGTCCTACCAACCGCAAATGAACTAGGCATTATAAAAAGTCTCTATAGGTTAATTACACATGATGCAATAGCCAAGAGTAACTTGCTCTGGAGTTGCACAAGAATAGAAACCTCATAAAGAATAAAAGCTGCCTTGTATAAAATAATGATAATTCAAGAAGCTGAAAGAAAAAGGTGTTGAATGTGAAAAACATAAGAAATAAGCATAGAAGATATCTTGACAAAACCAGCAGTATTCTGACGCTGCCAATATAGGTATTTATAATTTCAGTCAAAGACTTGAAGGAATAGTATCCCACAGAGTATATGCAAGGAGCAACATTTTATCATAGACTTCATGAAACTTTCGGAGGACATTTCAATCTATGTAGTTCACAAATAATAAAAACACAAATACGATAAACTGGTATCCATTTCATGATAAAAACTGTAGATAAACAGTAGGACAAAAGTAATCACAGAGCAGGTGCTAATACTGAACACTTATGTATCTTCACTGAGCTGCTGTAGTACTGTGGTATCAGCTCATACTCTACCAAGCTAATAATACAATTTGTGTCATGTGGCTATGTCAAGTCCAGTACCGGAATTTATGACCCAGCTCCACCAGACCTGTGCAGACCATATGGGAACAGCTGGCAGATGCAGCTGATCCAGCAGCTTATTGCCACGGAAAGGATTATCTGGACTACCCTGTGCCTACTGGCCATTTCCCTTAAGCAGGCTCGAGGGCTCACCCGAACCTCTGGGAAGCCAGTGCAATTCCTTATGCTAATAGCAAGCTAACCCAGGAAAAAAACACCAATAAAATAGAAACCGTTCCACACAGAGCTAAGGATTTAAATCAGCCTGTGACGGCCAGGGCGCACAGGAGAAAGGTGAGATGGTGCAGCACAAGGAAGGGAATGGCAGTGTGACGGAGGGCAGAAGTCTCCCTCTGCCTCTTCGGTCCAACCCGCCTGCACTGTGAGCACCAGGGCAGCCATCTCACCCACAGGGCCTGCTGCCCACGGCGGCCATCTCGCCCACGGCGCCTAGCCGGGGGCCTCTGTGCCACTCCTGTCCCTGCGGTTGCCACGGGACCTTCCCTCCCCTTCAGCCTCTGCCTGCCCTCTCCAGCCGGAGGAAGAACAAGCTCTGGACAAGGCTTTATCCAGCCCCGAGCTTAACCTACCACTCGCCAGCACAGACATCGTCAGAGGAACAGCAGGCCACGAGGTCCTGTTTCGCGCAGAACTTTCCCTCAGCCCCGAAGGGCGGTTCCTGGAAGCGGTTGTGCGGCGCAGGAAGGCGGCACGTCGCCGGACGGCCCAGGAGCCGCCGCTCCCTGCGCAACGGCAGGGAGCTGCGGCCCTCACCGCGCCGGGGACGGGCCCCGAGACGCGGCCACGCTGACACCACCGGGATCCCCGACGAGGGGAAAGACACCGTTTCCGCTCCCGGAGCACGAAACGGGCAGCACCGCCCGCGGCCTCGCCGACAGCCGGGCACAGCGCCTTCCGGCCGACAGGGGGCGCCGCCGCTGCGCTGCGCTGCGCCGCGCCGCGAGGCGTGCGGGCGCCCCCCGCGCCGGCAGAGGGGATCCCGGCGGAGCACGGGGCGCGGCGCGGCCCCCCACCCCGGGCGGCTCCCGGGGCCCCGGGCGGCTCCGCCCTGGCCCCCGGCGGATCCTGGGGCACGGCACGCCGCGGCCTCCCCCCCGGGGGGCTCCTGGGGCGCGGCCGGGGTCAGAATGCTGCGTGGAGCCGTGGAGGTGCACGCGACGCAGCAACCCCCTTCCTGATCGCTTTTCTTCATTTTCCTTCCCGCCTCGCATTGCTGGGATGGGATGGGATGGGATGGCTTGTTGCACAGCCACCAACCAAGACTCTGGCAGGGGCTACAGTTACGAGTTTCCCCTGGCATTTTGCAAACTGCGGCAAACACCTGAAACAAAGTGTTAATAAAGGCAGCTCATAAAGAAAAAGGAGTATCTGGTGCTGAAGACCACAAAGTAAAAGACAAAGCAATGCCGAGGCGCTTGCTAGCACGCTCTGTTACGCTGTAACGTGCGTGGCAGTGGTGCTGCATACAACGTACTTCCCTACAGAACATCCCTCCGCTGGTGTTGGTAGGGAAAATTTGTAGGATCAAGAGGGCATTTGAAGAACAAAAGAAAATCGAACAATTCTTGCACTTTTTCAGAAATAAGTCATCAATAAGAACCTCGATACGCAAATAGGTAAAAGGAAGTTCTTTTTTTTTTGATTTCACATAAATCAAATGAAGAAACAGGCTTTTTAACCTGTCCGTAGTCATTCGCCTGCACGTTAGGATCTCGGCAAATAGCTTTTGCTTTGAAATGAGTAACACTGGGAAACTTTCAGAAGGTGATTTGTCAAAACAACACATACTGGAACAAATTGACTGTATCAGCCGAAGGAAATTGCAAATACTGCATGTTATTCATTTAGCAGTAGAGAACCAGCAGATACAATTTGTTGTTCTAAAGAAAAAACAAACAAAAACCGGATTAGGAAGGCATACTGGAAGGATAATTTGCTCTACTCAGACATACTGGTGGCCTCTAAAGTACTCACAAACAAGGCTGAGATGTACTCGTGCACAGCACTGTGAAAATGTCTTCCTAATGCACAATGGCAATCGAAAAGCACTTGCAAGATATTTCATTGCTTAAGACGGGATGCTGACTAACTGCGAAAATCCTGAGATGTTGCTATACATGATCTGCTGGTTTACTGTCATGTGAGTACCAAGTTCAGATGCTGTTTGGGATCTGTCAAAACATCACAGAAAACATATCTCAAGCAGAAGAGACCGAGGGGAGTGACAATAACTAAATTCAGGCATATGGAAGCAAGAAATTAAAAACTGGGACAGATTCGTGCAAAGAATGATACGGAGATGATAAAACAGAGTGGTGGTTCCCCAACCTTTGCCGGCTTCTGAGCAAGAATACTGACGACACAGGGTGTTTAACATCATACTTTGCTCCCTCTGTCAGTCTCACTTTTAATTTCCTGCGGCAGTAAGCAACATTAAAACGTCTCACAGGCAACGGGGTTGCTATGAGCCATGCACTGGAGACTACTCGGATAGAGGAATATGAGATTACTAATGCTACAGAGGAGGCTTATCAGGAAGCATCTGTGCAGGATTAGGTAACAGTATGGACAGTATCTATGGATAATAATTATCTGTATGGGCAATAACGGTGTCTGCCATCTACTGATCGTTCTTACTAGGATAAAATATTTATAAAGGATGTTTCATATTTCAAAACAAAAGCCAACTATTATGGAGATGAGGGCTGGAAAGAAATTTCCTGGCAGGTTTATTATCATGTAATTGTCCATAATGGGGTTCTTCTGACTTCCACGAAGTCACAAAGAAAACGGGTAAAACAGTGCGTAACGGCAATCTGCTGATGCCAGATTCAGGACTAAATAGCTCATCCATTAAAAAATCTGAAGATATTTATTCAGTGGAGACTTAAAATCCAATGATGTCAATGGGAGCGGTACACACAGATTATATTTAGGGTCCCTGGGGTGTCTTTTTTCATTAAAAATGCAAAATTAAATGACAGTTCTGTATTTGAGGTACACGCAGTGTTCATGCCTTCTACTCTGAGCATATAAAACGGTTGGTTAAGACAGTTGAGTGACACTTCATCTACTGGGGAATGCTACAGTATCGTCTGAGATGCGTAGTTTTTAGGAGAACCGTGGATTTTGATACAGTTCACCCAAAAGCTACAAACCCATCGACCCATTCATACCGGTTCTTTAGAAGTGATGCCAGAAGACGGCTGCTGCAGACTTCGAACGCCATGTAGCACGGTTCTAGGCAAAGAGCATCTATCGAGTATCTCTTGTGACCAGCACCACGCACCCATCTTCACCCTTCTGGGCCCTGGCTTCTAGAAGAGAACTCTGGTATGTTGAGAATTGATTTCATGAAGAATTTTCCCCTCTCCCTTCTGTTACTTATTTGCATTTTTGTGTAAGCCATCTCTGTAATTCAATCTTCAGAAATCTTTATTGGATTTAGTACAAATGCATTAACCTGGCACCAAGTCAGGTAAATACATAGATATACCTACACGCACACAGATTTTAAAATGAGAAGATGGTTTGAATGAAATATGATTTATTATTAACTAAAATTACACAATTTTGATTAAAACGAATGTACTAATTTACTGGAACAAAGAAACGTAATTATAAAAAAAGATTCCAAGTTGTATTAACTGTTTTTGTACATTATACACATCAATGTAATATAGATCGCTATGGGAATCAGCCATTTTTTAAAGCAACGAATATTTTCCTCATGCTTTAAAAATTGATCAAGCGTATTATTTTCCTATTTTATTCTCAATTTTCAGTTCTCTCCTCGTCTTACACTTTATGGCAGGCCTTACTTCATTCCTGCGGCCGGCACACACGAAGAGTTTCCGGGAAGGACGCGTGAACTGCCAGGCAGATGCCAACAGGCGCTGGAAAGGCCATCGCGCCCCAAGCTGGCACACGGGGCGCGGCACGCCCCGCCACCCGCTGCACAGGCCGGTGCGAGCTTCCCGGCAGGTCTCGCCGCGCTCCCGGGCGGAAACGGTTCCACACCGAGGTGGGCAAAGGACGGGCAGGTGCGGGGAGCTTGCGAACTCGGGAAAGCGGGCAGCCGCCCGACGGTGAGCCGCCCCCCCGGGGGCTCCGTGAGGACAGCGGGCCCGGAGCCAGGGCTGCGGGCCGGCGGCGGAGGACAGGATGCGGTGTGCGGGAGGCGGGCGAGGGTCCCGCCGCTGCTGCGGCGTCCGCCGTCGCTCTCCTCTGCCCGCGACGGAGCCCACCGCGCAGCGGGCGAAGGCCTCCCGCCGCGCCCATGCCGGCTGGCGGCGGCGAAGGCGCTTCTCCCGTCCCTGCCCCTTCCCTCCGCTCCGCTGTCCCCCCGTCCCCGCCAACCCCAGTCACCTCTGCCCAGGCGGGCGCCGAGCGAAAACGCGTGTGCCCGACTGAACGCGAAGGCAGCGCGCCCGGCGGGGCCCTGCCCGGCAGCACGCGGCGCGCAGGCTGCCTTCCTCGCGGCCATCTGGCGGGGAGAAGCCGCCCGGCCTCCACCCCCTCCCCTTCTGCTGCCCTCCGCCTCCGCCGCGGGTCGGGCGGGGGCGGCCGTGGGGCGCCGGGTCCGGCACCCCGGGGGGAGGCGGGGGGGGGAGGGGAGGGAGAGGAGGGGGGGCCGCCTGCCCCGGCCGCTCGCCCCCGGCGTGCGGCGGCGCGGGGGGGAGCGGGAGAGACGGTCCGCCATATTTCTGCCTCACCACGCCCGCCGAGCCGAGCCATTGAAAAGCCAGGCGAGCCCGGCCCCTGCCTGCCTGCCTCCTCTTCCTCTCTGGCGGCTCTCCGCCACCCGCCCCCTCCCTCGTCCTCACGGGCAGGGCAGGGGCGAGCCGCGGCAGCTCTCCCCGCCGCCGCGCCGGGCAGGAGGGCCGCCCGCTAGCGGTCTCTTTGCGGCGGGCTCGCCCACCCCGCAGGAGCGGGGGTCCGCTCCAGGCCTTGGGGAGCGGCCGGGAGATGTGCGCGGGGAGGGGCGGAGGGATTAGCGGTCGTTAGCGCTCGGTTCCCCGGGGCGGGGGACGCGGTGGTCGCGTCGGAGGGCGGTGGGGGCGTCGTCCGCCAGGGACTCTCGGGGACCGCGTTGGCTGCGGGCGGCGGCGAGGGGAGGGGAGGGGAGCAGCGGGGCGGCGAGCGGCTGGGCTCGGCTGGGTTAGCGCTGCCGCCGCCGCGGTGGATGTTCCCGTGTTGTTTGGCGCATGATTTAGAGGAGAGGAGGAGTTGGCAGCAGCGGGTGTCAGCGGCAGGGAGCGGGGAGGCCCTGCCTCTTTCTGCTCGCCCCTGTCCGTGCCGTCCAGGCCGGCTGCCTGCGCCTGCCCTGCGGCGCCCGGCGGGGCTCCCGGGCAGAGAGCGCCTGTGCCCCCCGGGGCCGGTGCGGCGGCGGGGTGCGTGTGTGTGAGCGCGGGGCGGCGGCGGGGGGGGTTGGGGGGGGGTGCGTGTGATTTGTGCCTGCGATTTTAGGGGGGTGGGGGTTGTGTCTGAACCAGTTAGGAAGAATGACTCTGGAGTCCATCATGGCGTGCTGCCTGAGCGAGGAAGCCAAGGAAGCCCGGCGGATCAACGACGAGATCGAGCGGCAGCTGCGCCGGGACAAGCGGGACGCCCGCCGGGAGCTGAAGCTGCTGCTGCTGGGTGAGTGCGGGGCTGGCGCGGCGCGGCCGCCTCGCCTCGGGCCGCCGCCGGCAGCGCACGGCCCAGGTGCCGCCGGGGCTGCAGCCCGGGCATCGCCGCCGCCGCCCGGGCTCCCCGCGGCCGGCGCGTTACATGGTGGGGCCGAGGCGGGCGGCGGCGGGGGCCGGCCGGGCTGCGCTGCCCGCGGGCGCTCGCTCGCCGCCTCCGCTGCGGGGAGCCGGCGGGGCGTGTGGTGGCCGCCTGCGGGCATCGCCGGCGGCGGGGCGAGCGGCTGCGGCTCAGCGGGGTGGGGGAACGGCCTTACAAAATGGAGCGGGGAAGGATGGCGCGGGGGGGGCAAATGCCGGCGGCGGTGTGCGGGAGGGCGATGGCGGGGGGGGGGTGTCGCGGTGCGGGTCGGTGGCGGCGGGTTTAATCCCGGCATTGTTCTGTGGGCCGGGGGGAGGCCGTTGGCCCACGGGTTGCGGCTTTTCTGCTGCGATTTTTGTTCAGTGAGGTAAACTGGGGTAAGGGGCTTAGGCTCGTGCTGCAGGCCGGTCTTTGGAAAGAAAAGGGGGCCGCAAAGCCCTAGACGCACACGCGAAGCTGAGGAGTGACCTGGAGCGTGCGGGAGGAGGTGACAGGAGCTTTAATACCTTTGGAATCTGCCCACCGGTCAGGAAAGAAAATCTATTGTATCGTTTCTCTTCTCATTAAAACAGAGGTTGTTATTGTGGAGCCGCAAGTATGCGGACGCAGCGTTTGTCTAACAGAGATTTGGCTCGCGTTGAAGTAAGGCTTTTGAATTAAAACACGTCTGCCCGTATCGAGCGTGCCGTGCTGCGTCGCGTAGCTCCCGTGGTGACAAGCCGCTGCCCGGGACTCGCAGGCCTCGCAACATGTCCGCGCCGGCGTCGGGGCGAGCGGGGGTGTTCCGAGTGAACGCGGGATGTTTATGCGGAAGATTTTTGTCTTGGGTCATGTATGTGAAAGTAGTGATTTATACTGGGGGAGTAAACTGCCTTTTGAGTGAGGTAAGGAGAGTTGAAAGGAACAGTCAGAATGCATTCTGGCGATTCCGTATGAATACGCTATTTCCTCCAGCTTGTCTTCTGGATGTGGAGAAGGGTGTGGAGAAAGGTGTTGCCATCCTGAACCGGTGTGGAGGCATATGCAGCGTTCCCAGTGATGGTGTTCTGTCTCAGTTTGGCCTGATCTTGGTTGGTGGAAGTGCACGTTATGACTGGTTTAGGATTCGCAAAGAAGATAAAATGGGGGATAGATAGCTTGCCTTTGCTTAATTTTGTGGATGTTTAACTATAGTTACTTAATGATATACATTCATTTCAGGAGAGGTGGTTGGCATATTTGGCTTGTTACTCAGGTCCATGTTGTTTCTGTATTTTCCTGATTTTTTTTCTTGTGGTGGTGCTAGAGGCTTCTCCCAAGTTTTCAAAAGTATCTCAAATTTACTGAATGGGACCAATATGTATTACCCAGAGAAGGAATTCAGAGATCCACTTCTGCAGTCAGTAATGCAGAGCTTGTACTGCTTTGCAGAGTCCTCCCACGTGAAGTGTCGGCAGCGGTAAGATTGGGGTCCGGCTGTGGCATCACTTTGGACCAGATGGTATGCGGTGACTTGAGGGAGAACAGGGGAGAAGCTGACCCGTAGAAGGCATTGGGGAAAACTATTTCGAGTGCCTGTGTGAAAGGTTTTTGCATTCATCAGCATCAGTGCAAACCAAGAGTTCTGACACGCTTGTGGAGGCATAAACATGGTGTGCTAGAGACCAAGAGGGGTGAATGTTCTGCTGCTCATACTCAACAGTGTATGTGTTTACTTGGGTAATGAAACAGCTACAGAGATTGTTGCTGTGCACGTATTTTTGCTCTTTTGCTTTGTCAGGCTCTGTCGTATGTTTGACTGAAAGTGTGTGTGCATGTGCAGATGTTTGGATTAACACGTAATGATCTCATCTTGTAAAACGCAGTGTAGTGGTGAACCACTGTTGGAGTTGTGGGACTGGGTAGAGATTCAAGTTTAGATTTATAAACAAATTTTGAGGAAAATTTTTTGATTAGTGGGCTTCTTTTAGGCATCTGAACTCTTATTTTTTTTTGAGTCACTCTCAGTGCTTCCCCAGCATTGGCAGCTCTGTTATAAAGTTGGTGTTGTTTGTGTGGATCATTCACATGGTTATGAGACATAAAAAAACATTTTAGAAAATAAAAGCAGCTGTTAGAAAGGATGAGGCTGGTAGCACTAAAACCACCTGAAATTGCTTAAAGTCATCTCCTTTTTTAAAAATTGAATTAGACCCTAACTGTCCTGTTACATGTCTTTCACCTTAAAAATGTAAATTGTGTTGCTTAATTTTATTTTATGTAAACATAGGCAAATGTGTTTTTGTAGTCATTTTTTTTCCAGAAGTGCCAACTACTCAGTCCCACTTGGAGAAGTATTGTGGGACTTAAAAGCCTAAGTAGGGTTAAAGGTTTTGGAATATGGGACTGAGGCGTATCCTTTGGCTCATAAAGGAGAGTGCTAGCACAGCTTAAGCTGAGCCATGTTAGTTGACCATGCATGTTCTTCAGACTTGGTGCAAGTGAAAGGTGTTGCTAACTCAAAAGGTTGCTAGGCACAAATAAGTGTGTCTCTGCCAGATTGTTTTCTTATACTTGTTTAAAAATTATATGTAAGTACATACAAATGCACATATGTAGCAAACATAGAAAAAAAAATTAACATTTTTGGATCAGAAGAGGTTTTTCCCCCTTAACTTGTGGAAAATAACAGTGCGTCGTTGCAAAGTGAGTTAGTTTCCTCCTAACTGTTACTGCATGACACACACACACGTACATGGTGCTTGGTACACCCTTCTTGTGTATTAATGATGATATCTTTTCACTTTTCATGTCATCAAAGAGATTAAAATGCGAAGTCATTTGTGGAAAACTTTTATTGAATGAGAAGATTATTTTTAAGTAGTAGTTTAAAAATACACCCTCTCTGTGATTAAATATTAAAATACTGCTTTTAGGTACTTTATTTTACATCATTGCTTAATTTTTGGAACAGGTTAGAACAGGATAAAGCATTTTTTTTTCACTGTTCTAATGCTGAAAGGCCAAAATTCAGAATTAGATGCTGAAGCATGTTACATAGTAGTAGTTCAGCTAGGACAACTTAAGGAACTTTGGAACAAATTCAGTCTTCGACTGAATTTGGTTTTAATCTTGTATATTTTCCAAATTCTGCTGGATTTCATTACCACTGAGCACTTTGTAAAACCCTATGATTGTTCTCCAGAGCTTAACAGTTGTTAATATCCGTCCAGTGTTTGCTGTAAAAACACTTACATTGTGTTTATAATTGGAAAAAAAAAAGAGGTGTTTTAATGTTTTATATTGTTATATGCCAAACAAAATGTACAGTGTTCTGCATGCTTGTATTTTAAGCATGTATGTACATATTTATTGTTAAGTGGTAAGAGCCACGTGCTCTAGCTCCTATGTACACCACTGTGCCTCTCATCCATAGAAACTTTGCATGGTCTCAGAAAGCAGCATGTGGGCCTGGGTGATAGATTGTGGCTGTAAACCTTGAATCCTGGACGTCCTCTGCCGGTACACTCTATATATTTATATTATACACTATTTTCTCAGGGGGAAAAGCTTTGGGTATTAAAGAAAATAATGTGGCATTTAGTATCTTGCTAGCTGTCTAGCTGTGCTTACCTATGTATAAACCTTCACCAGGTTAAGCACTGGAGGTCTGTGACAGTGTTTGCGATTTTGTGGTGTATTTGCTGGTATTGTGTCATGTGCAGAACATGTTTTTTTTAAGGGGGTGATGTTTTGACGTTTGAGATAGCAGCTGTGTCAGTGAAGAGAATTGCCTGATATGAGTGTTACCAAAGGAAACAGGTGGAAGATAAGCCATTTGCATGAGTGTGAAAGGCAACCAGTCTTATGTGGAAAGATGCTTTTGAACATAAGGTGAATATCCAGCAAGCATGTGGGGTATATATGCATTTATTTTCTTATACCTGTGTCAGCTGAATTAAAGATTTACATGCAGAACTTCGTGAATTAGGAAAGAGTTAGACTTTCTGTAGATAAGTTGAAGAGGAAGTGGGTCCATTAAGCCAACAATGGAGTACGCTGGTTTTATATAACTTTGTTTTCAGCTAGAGAGAAAAGCAGGCTCCCATATTTTTTCCTGTAACCTGTATTTGCATCGGTCTGTCCTACTCGCACTGAACACTTTCAAATAATTTCAAGTTGTTACCACAGTATATATTTACAACAGTAAAATGAACAAATAGTTAATGTACATCGTGATATGTGTTGTAACTAGACTAGTAAATCTCTCTTATTTAGCAGAAGCTGTTTCTAAGGAAATATGATTTCATTCTGGATGCAAAATACCTTGATATATTCATGCATAGACATGTATGTCCATATATAAGAATATCTGAATATCAGTGTGGTAATATATGAAGGACATACACTTAGGACATGTTGAAGAACATACTTATTTTTAATGCATCATGAAGGGATATTTTGTTTGCAGCTGTTAAAAAGGATTTGTTGCTGTTTTGACTTCTTTAGAAGTGATCTGCACCCACTGAAGTAATAGGAGCTAGCTGAGGGCCTGAATAGTCAAAGAATGCTGAGTTTTGTTCATATGTCAAAGAGCCAAGTGACCCCAAATTTGTATCTTACATTGATGAACAATATTGAATTAGTGCAGGAGGGAAAAATATATGCTGAGCAGAAGAATCTCTTGGGAATGGATATTTGAGTCTATGCTGCAAAGTTAAGAAATAATAATTCGTCTCTTTTAGCTGTCTCAAATTATTTTTGTTGGTGTATAATGGCACTGGCAATTTCAGTTTCATAGGGGAGAGCATTTCTTTTGAAATAATACGACCATCTTTGCAAAATTAATCCCAGGAAGGTGTGAAATAACATTATAAGGTAGATGTGTGATTAATGGTAATTAGCTTTGTTGCAGTAGTGGAATGCTATGAACACCGAGCATTTATTCTTGCCCTGCTGAATGGTATAAGGCTCGGGGAAAAAGCTCTTCTTGCACTCCAGTGCTACTATGTATGAACAGCTGTTATTAATAACATTATGTCAGTTTTTCAGTGTTCACCTTTTATTTACTCTAACTATAAAACCTCTGACCGTCCAGAATGAAAAGTGGGAAAGCAGTACAAAACCAAGGATGAATTAGGAAGTCATATACGCGGTGTTCTTAGCAGCAAAGAAGGAAGAGTGCAGCAGGCTTTAAGTATTGTTAACTCTGTGCAATGAAGTTAGATACATTAACACTGGAGGGCACGAGTCTAAGAGAGACCACAGTTTCAGAAGTTAAAAGTTTTGAAAGTTACTGGGCGAGTTCCAGGAACAGCACAAACGTTTTCTCAAGCTAAATTAAAGATTAAATCTTAAATGTTCCGAAAGCACATTGTTGCCCCAATAAGTAATGCTGGTACAAAGGCTAAACTGAAGGGTGATTACAGATTTTTGTCCTTTGTGGGTTTTCAAAGAACCAATGCCCTGCAATAATCAAACTACTTCCATTTGCGTGCTGTCCTTAGTGTTCAACAGGACTACAGAGTTTTATCCCAGGACCCCTGTGCAGATGCAGTTGACGACAGAAAAGTGCTGTTGCTGATTTCGTTCTGCATTGGAGAAGGTGATGTGGCTATTCCAGAAACAAAAATAAAACTTGCCAAACAAGATTCCTCCTTTGTCGATCTGTTCAGGCAGAATCATCCACCAAACCACTAATAGGAACGGTATGGTTTAGGCAAGCCCCACCATGGTGGTTCAGCTTTGTCTTTCTCAGAAGACGAGGTGGTGTGCAGTATGTGCATAGCTTGAATAAAGCAACAGAACATCAGGAAGTTTCTGAAAGTGGAAACCCCTGGTGATTCAGTAAATGGAAACGGTACAGGTGTTGTCATTGTTGTCTGAGCACAGCTGAGCTGTGCATGGACACCTTCATTTCAGAGCTTCGTTGTTTGTAAGTTAGGTTGACCTGCGCTGCACATGGAAGTAACATCTGTTAGGAATGGGACTAGGCAGTCTAGTTCCTAGGTCTGGGTCTGCTTTTGTCTCGGAGCAAATAGATGGATTAAATGTTTACCCAAGGTCCTGTCCTCGTTGATTGTCTATGCCTTTTGTTTTGTATCTAGGATTATGCCATGGTGGTCCCTGTCGAAATGCTTTGGGACTCAGCTTCATCTGTCAAAAGTCTGTTGAAGGAGGATTTGTTTTTCCCTGAGGAAAATTGTGGAAAGAGCAGTCAACATTTGAAATATGTTATATTCTTCCCTATCCCCCCCCGCCCCTATCCTGAAATAGTCTCTTCTCTGAAGAGATCAATGCAATTGGGTCCTTAACTCTTTTGAATTTAACTGAAAATACAATTCTGATATTCTTATCACCAAATGTGGGTCCGAAGGGTTGTTTTTTTTTTTCCGGAAGGAGCTAGCCACCGCCAAGAGGAGAGCTCCGGTTTACTCTTTTGTAGGAAGTTGGTGTAACTGGATGTGATGGAAACCCAACCTGTTAAGAGACTGTTTCAGTAAACAGGAATCAAGAGTTTAAAAATTATTAGTTTAGTTATGCCATAGCCATGAAATCATCTAAAAGAAATCCCCTTCTTGATCATAGTTTTATAAACTGAGGTACTGTGTAGTGAACATGTCTTAGGTATGTGTTGCAATTCTCCGTAAGGAAAAAATGTTTTCGATTTCACAGTATTTGCTCTTATGGCACAGGATGTACATTACTACCTTGTCTTGTTAGTAGGTCTGTCACTGGACTCAAGCTATATACTCACTTGCTGCTAGCATGCTACTTCTTGGTCCTTGACTAGTTGATTGCTCTAGCAGCTGCAAACGCAAAAGAAACAAGATGATCTTTGACAAGAATGCTTGTACTGGGTGAGAACATTTCTGTAAGTTAAGGAACGTTGCTTTGCTCTCCTTGTTCTATAAACCCATCACAGGAGAGTTTTCAACTCTGAAGACTTCAATGTTAATTATCCTGCTCATATTGGAGAGCATTGGAAAATAATGCTGAAAGCTATTCCAGTCCACACTTCTGGGTGAATAGAATCAGCCAGAACGTCAAACAGAAGGTTTCTGTAGCAGGAATTGCTAACTTACAAGGCCAGAAAAACTCAAAATGCATGAAAGTTGGGAAAGGTGCCATCATTCCTTGTGCTTTTGAACTGTTCAGGATTGGGAAATTGAGGATCGAGTATGGAACTTTTATTTTACTCTGATACTGGATTTACTAAACACTATCTCTGTCACTTCATGTCATAGACCAGAGCAGTAAAAGCAATGGAAATTAAATACTGAAAACTAATGGCATTGTTCATGTATCTTCAGTAGGTTCTTATGTAGCCATCCAGGTACTTTGATGGTTTGATGTTTGCCCTTTTGGATTGTGTTGTCTACATGGTGTTGAAATCAGCATTCTATGTTGATAGTGAAAACCTTTCAAAGGTAGTTTACAAAAAGGAACAGTGTTTAAAAAAAACCAACAACAAACAAACACCAAACCAAAAATACTCCTTTGTTACAAGCATAATTTGCCTTAACTCTGTTGATCTTACAGGAGAGAAAAGAATGATTCTTAACAATACTTCTCACTTCTACTTCTTTTTTTGTTTATTTTTGAACAGGAAATAATAGTAGCCTGGAAACTGAGACACTGGTTGTGGCAGGGTAAAAAAGTCTGAAGAACAAAACACATGGTTTTACACATATATTTGAATAGCTCAAGTTAAATTCTCTTTTGCTCTGTTTCATTTGATGTTTGTATGTTGATTGAACCTGACACTTAGAAGGATTTTCAGAAAGAGACAACCATCATGCCAATGTAATATCTCCTGTCCTGAGGCTCTCGGTTTTTATTAGGTGTGGTTATGATGTGTGCACGTGGTCATTGTTAAAAGTGATGAGATAGTAGCTTTTCTCGGGAGTGTAGGCCACCAAGCAACTGTCTGACTGACTTTTGAACACTGCTGACCTGGTTTATTATTGAAACAAATTTAGAGATCAAAGTTCCTTAATCTCATTACCGTTCCCCTGATCCATCAAGTCTCCTTTTAAATTAATTTTTGTGGTGGGGTTTCATCTGGGAAGTTACAGGTGTTGCACATTGTGCCAAAAGGATTTAGTGTAAATCACTCATGAGAAACACTTCTAATGTGTGAAACTTTTTTAATCCCCCAGGATGGAGAAATATCTTTGGCAATGATAAAACTCAAGCCAAAACACAGGCTATAACTTAGCCATAAGATCATGGAACAGTTCCAATTGGAAGATATGTGGGAACGTATGGAAGACAAGGAGGTGTTGAGAGCGAGCCATCTTGTCTTCACAAAGGGCAAATTGTGCCTGACTAATCTAGTGGCCACCTATCATGGAGTAACTGCATTGGTGGACAAAGAAGGAGGTATGATGTCATCTATCTAGGCTTCTGTAAGACCTTTGACACAGTCTCGCACAAGATCCCTCTAAATTGGAGAGATACAGATTTGATGGATGGACTGTTAGATGGATAAGGAATTGACGTGCTGGCTGCAGCCAAAGAGCCAATGGCTCAGTGTCCAAGTGGAAACAGTAATGAGTGGTGTCCCTGTTTAATATCATCATTAAGACATAGACGGTGGGATGGAGTTGCACCCTCAGCAGATTTCCAGATGACACCGAGTGGTATGGTTGGTACACTTGAGGGAAGGGACGCTAGGATCCCATCCAGAGGGACCTTGACAGGATGAGGAGTGGACCTGTATGAACCTCATGAAGTCCAACAAGGCCAAGTGCAAGGTCCTGGGTGCATTGCCCCTGCATTGGGGCATTCCCCTACATCAGTACAGGCTGGGGGATGAACAGATTGAGAGAAGCCCTGTGGAGAAGGATTTGGGGGGTACTGGGGGATGAAAAACTGGACTTGAGACGGCAGTGTGCACTTGCAGACAAGAAGACCAACTGTATCCTGAGCTGCATCAAAAAGAAGGTCAAGGGAGGTGATTCTCCTCCTTGACTCTGCTCTCACAGGACCCCAGCTGGAGTCCTGCATCCAGCTCTGGAGCCCTCAGCACAGGAAAGACATGGACCTGCTGGAGCTGGTCCAGAGGAGGGCCACAAAAATGATCCGAGGACTGGAGCACCTCTCTGTGAGGAAAGGCTGAGAGAATTGGGGCTGTTCAGCCTGGAGAAGAGAAGGCTGCAGGGAGACCTTACTGCAGCCTTTCAACACACAAAGGGGGTGTGGTGTGTAAGAAAGACAAGAGAGACTTTTTACGAGGTTCTGTGGTGACAGGACGTGGAGCAGTTGTGTTAAACTGAAAGAGGGTAGATTTGGATTGGACATAGAGAAGAAGTTTTTTATCATGTGGGTGGTGAGACACTGGAACAGGTTGCCCAGATAAACTATGGATGCTTCATCCCTGGAAGTGTTCCAGGCCAGGTTGGTCGGGGCTCTGAGCAGCCTCATAGAGTGAAGGATGTCTCTACATGTGGCAAGGGTATTGGACTGGATGATCTTTGAAGATCCCTTCCCACCCAGACTGGTCTGTGATTCTGTGATTAGTATGCTTTGGTAATAAGTAATTTCCTGGAATTAAACATGTTATACTTCTTCCCAACCTGATAGCTGGATGGAACAATGCTTTATTTTTGTGCCCCCCCCCTCCCCCCCCGAAAATGCACCTAATCATACTTTTGTTTTTCTTAGTGGGAAGAGAATGTTGAGAAGAAATAGCATGAGACTTGTACTGTGTTTTCCTCATGGTCTCTGTTTGTGTCAACATTGAAACGATAAATAAACTGAAGGAGATAATAAACATTTACTCTGATCCATGAAAAGATGGATTTCACTTAGATTACTGTTTTTCCTGGTTTAGCAGCTGATTTCATAGAAGGGCAGAACGGACAATTTAGGAATAAATTTGCTTTCATCAAAATGTAAAATGGAGTATTTTGTACGAACAGAACTGAGATTCATTGGATTTGAGTAAATTAGCTAATAGTGTATTTGATCTAATTCTGATGGTAGCGTCAGTAATTTACTTTTAAAGATGGTTTCACTTCTAATTATTTAAACTTGGCTGTTAATACCATCTGTGATCACAGGAATCTAGAAACATTCTTTGTCCAGAACAATTTTTGTTCTCTTAGGGTTTATTTACTTGATTCCATTCGTTCTTGCTTCTTATCTGCAAGACATGGTAATAATGAATTCTGATTCACTGTGGTTTTGTTCTGTGTTTGACTGTACAACAGTAATACACTGCTATTAATTATTAAATCTAGTTAGGGTTAAGAACTAGATTTGTGATAATCTCTGAAGATTTTGAACCAAAATCAGATAAACAATATGAACAGAATTTGCTAATAGCTCAACTGGGGCAGAACTCCCACTGACAAATGCAAACCTCTGGCACTGAACAGTGAAGTTAATATGTATGCTTTTAAGTTGTTTCCCTTGGAGAAATTTCTGACACAAGCATTCTCTGGGTAATGGCATTCTTGTGCCTAGGGTTTTTGGGGTTTTTTTGTTTTTGGTTTTTTTTTTGTTTTGTTTTTTCAATTTTTTTTATTTTACAACAGGTTAGTTTTGTTAGTGCAGTTTTCATTTGGTTACTCTCAGAGAATACTTTGGCTGAATCTTTTGATTTACAGACATTCTGGTCTACAATTTCATGTAGTAAAGTGAGGAGCATAGTACTTAAATTTTTACATTGCATTTTTTTTGTCTGTGGAGTTTTCCCATTAAATGATACAATGCCAGTAAAGCAGGAGGAGGTACATGGCTTTTGTTTTTTTAAAAGGCAAAATAACATGTTTTTTTATTGGCAGTTATGCAAAGTTAATGTATATATGACATGTCAAGCCGTTAGGGCACATTCTTATGTTAGAATAGCTTAAAAAAAAAAAAGTAAAATAAAGCCACTGTGACAGTACTTTGTAATGTCTTTGCTTTATATTTTAGTTGTTTCCATCTCCAAGGTGTGATGATTTTTTTCTGGCATAATCTCTGCCTGGGGAAATAGGTCATCCCCTTTGGTGCCTGTGTGTTTTAGTTGTTCTGTTTACATGATACCAAGCTACTTATGTATAGTGACATGCAATTCGCTAATACCTTCTCATTTCTTTGCAAGTTTTTTTTATGTGCACAGAGAGCCAAAACTCCGAGAAGTGGTCAGAACAGAGCCACAAGTAAGACAGGTGTTTACTTGTTGGTTTAGTATATCTGTTTTCTTTAATATTTCAACCTATGAATCTAGACTGTAGTTGGGGTATAGTGACATTAATTGTATGTATCACTGTGTTCAGCAGCTCTCAGGCTGCCTTGTATATTGCTTTTTTTTTTCTTGTTGGGTTTCTTTTTTGAGGGTGGGGTGTTTTTTGAAACAAAATACATGGCTGTTCCACAAAATATCAGCAACCTGTCTGATAACCTGTTTGTTTATTGTAGAATCTATTTTTTGAAATTAGATGAAGTATAAGAAATAAAATAACTACATTACTCAGGTTTTAAATTCATTATCTTCTTGAATGTTACATTTGGTAACAACTTCAAGAACAAAAAGAAAGTATTCCAGTATCCCCTGTTCATGGTTCAGTCTGGATGGTTCATGGTTCAGTCCTAACGCTGTAACTGTAGGGTGGATTTTCTAATCCCTTAGTCATTGTCGTAGCTGTCTTCCAACTCCTTTCCAACCTCTTCAACCTCATCACTGAACTACAGATGATCAGAATTGAACACTGATATGTATATATATTTTTATTACAAGTACAGGAGTAAAATTTTTCTTCTGCTAGTTGGGATACCACTGTTGAGGTGTGTTCAAGGAGTGCAACAGACTTCCAAGCCATGACATTAAACTACTTGTGTTTAGATGACTATCTGCAGTAACTCAAATACTCTTCTAAATAATTGCTTTTCAGAGTGGGTTCATTTGTTGTTTGACAGGCTTACATTTAACAGTATTCAGATGCACAGTCTTTGACAGTTTCTGGTTTACAGGTTCTTCTGATTACTTTTCAGCATAATTTCCTCCTCTTAGTTTACCAGTCCACGGCTTTTGTGTCACCTGCAAATACTGTCATAGTAATTCTATGTTTTTATTCTATCTAGTGGGTAAAAATATTTAAGTTTCTGACCCCAATCTTAATATTGCTGGGATCCTGTTTGGAAGACAGCTGTCTGTTGAGGACATTCACCTCTGTAATTTAATACTTACTGTTTAAACAACTATTACTTAATGCATACTATGTTGGTTTGTTGTATGATCAGTTGCTTAGCAGATGCCTAGCTCCTCAAAACCTCTGACTTTGTACAGCAAACCATCTGAAATGTTGCAACTGCATAGCTCTTGGTATGCGCTCTCTTAATCTCACCTCTTTCCCATCCTTTGGGAACTCTTTGATAAGGGGTGTGCGGACCTGCTGAGTGACAATGTTCTAACTTCAGAAGATCCTCCATAACACTTAACCTTCAGTGGGTGCTACAGTGGAAGTCATTGCAAATGTAGTCTGAGTTTCTGTTAAAAAAAAAAAAAAACAAACAAAACCAAAAAAACACAGAGGTAAATATTTGCAAATTAAGTATGTTTTTTTTTCCTTGTTAATAAATATCAAGTGTTCGACTGTGGCAGTTTAGTGAGGGACCAATGTGGTTGCAAGTGTTTTGTGATTCAAAAAAAAAAAATAAAGTGAGGTCTCACGTGGAGCACCAGAGATCTTCATTTGACTCCTTCTATTACAAATTTGTGAAATTTCCCAAATTTTTGTCTTGCCTATTCCAGTTTTCCGCTTTTGTCTCCCCTCCTGTCCTGGCTGCTGTTATGTTAATTTTTTTTTTTCCTCCTTGTGTGGAATTGAGGCTGTCTGGGCTATTTCATAAAATGTTCTTAAATGACTCCCAGTTGTTCCTGTTTTCAATCTAAATGCAGTTATTTACACTTGTAATTCTGTCAGCTTTTGCTAAAACAGCTCTCGTGAAACACGGTGTACCTATAGCATACCTCTACTACTGGTGTTGGACTTCTTTTGTTTACACATAGCAAATGGTACTAGCTCGTAATCACATGCTCCTGCAGTTACTTTTCACTGTAGTTCTGCCATGTGTTATTTTTCTTAAGCAGTATTTCTGTGTGGTGCTTTTGTGGTTTAGAAATCACAATTTGTAAACTTGTAGAAATACAAAGGTAATTTGCTTGAGATCTTTAGCATTGGTTAGATGGCCCTGGGAGGTTATACCTACCTCCCTTTTCATTGAAGTGTTTTAAGGAGCCCCACTTGGTTATCTGTCACATTAACTGTGACTTAGTCATCTGCCAAAGCACCAGCTTTTGTGTCAATTTTTCTGTATTAGAATTTAAACTGAAAACACTGAAGAAGCTATTCACGAACTTTCACTTGTGTAAATTTTTGTTTCAGTTATACCTCCCTCTTGAAGTCTGCCTCTCTGTAGGAACAATTATTTGGGTTTATCACCTAAGTGTCTAGAACAGTTGTACAAACAGTTTAAATGAATAATCAGATTAAATGGAGAAGTTAATTTTAATCTCACTTTGATTTTTCTGCCTAAAAAGTGCACCTCTCCCCACCCTCTTCCTCCCCTTTCACTTTCAATATTGCAACAATACTCAGACTTTTCTGGCCAGCCTGCCTTTTTGAATGTTTTTCTTCGTTTTCTAACAGTGAAAACTGTCCAAACTCTACAACTCCATCTTCCACAGAAATCCAGTGGCTGGTCCCCAAAATGAAACTCTCTGTCACGTGTTCTTTGGCAGTCTAGGATTTCACCTCTAGGTTGTTCTGTTTTCTTCTGGTATGGCATACCAATGTTGTAGAGTCTGGGTGTCCGTATAATAAGTGTGGGATGTTTAGATATTAATAGTTTGCAGGATTCAGAGTAATCTGTCTCATGGAGTGTACGTCAGGCACATGTGCAATTTTGCTGTTACTGTGTCTGTTAAATACAGTTGAGCAAGCCCCTTGACCTGTTCGCAGGGGCCTGCTTGCATCTGAATGGAATGCACTCTAATGCAATAACTATCCCGGCTGTCTGTGCCTGGGCCTCCGGGTACCTGCAGGCTTCTCCTGCCTGCTGCAGGCACAGTGGTCATAGCTCATCCACCTTACGAGCACTGTATGACTGTATGCCAGTGCTTTTGTGTATGGGTCAGTGCTTAGTGAATGCTGGCAGCAGCTGTTCAGCACTTCTGTGAAATACGAAAACAGCTTCAGGTTGCACCTTGGGAAATGCTGGCTTTAGAGGCTGGCTGTAAGGAGTTCTGCATCTTCCGCAGAGGGACCCTGTCTATCCTTAGGAGCTGAGTACTTCTTGTTATAAGGGAGGAAGTGGATGTTCCAGGACTTAACTGCAGTTGGGAGAGTCTGGGATGCTTACAGGATTCCTCATCATATTTATTGTCTAGGTTTCAGATTTTGATGGGCAGACTTGATCTTACCAAGATGAGGGTGTGAGAGGCCCATGGGGCTACTAGTTACTTGTGGGACTGCGTTCTCTTAGGTAACAGTCAAGCAGATTTTTGCAAGATTTTCAGATGCGCATTAACAGAGCTGAAGCATGGTTGGGACTTGACTCTGCACTGACAGGGACGCAGCCTGAGTTCCTGTCTGCTCTGGAAAGAATGTTTCTTCATATAGTTAGAGCATTTAGACTTCCTCTTATTCTGCTTGGTGGGCAGTGAGTTTGAGGTTAGGCTTCCCAGTACAAGAGGGCAAGGCATGAAGCTTCTGGAGAGAGTCCAGCAAAATGTGCCCAAGGTGATGAAGGGACTGGAACATCCCTTCCATGAAGAAAGCCTGAGAGAGCTGGGACTGTTCAATCTGGAGAGGAGAAGGCTTGCGGGTGGATCTCCTCCGTTTATATAAACACCTGAAAGGAGGCTGCAAAGAGGATAGAGCCAGGTTATGGTGACAGGGCAAGAGGCAGTGAGCACATGCTGAAATGCAGGAGGTTCCTCCCAAACATCAGGAAACACTTTTTTATTGTGAGGGTGGCTGAGCGCTGGCACAGGTTGCCCAGGGAGGTCATGGAGTTTCCCTACTTAAGAGATACTACAAAAAAAATCTAGACACAGTCCTGGGCGGTTTGTTGTAGGTGGCCCTGCTTGAGCAGGGGCTTGGACCTGATGACCTCCAGAGGTCCCTTCCAGCCTGAACTGTTCTGCGAAATACAGTGATTGTGCTGCAGTGTCTGCTTGCAGATACAGATCAGCTGTGTCACCAGTTTACCCCCATCTTTAGTTAGTGTGGGGGGCAACCCATTGGATTCACATTTCACTATGCTGCCACTCACTTAGTAGTTGCTTGTGGATGTGCAAAAAAGACGTTTTGTACACATGCCTGGGCCACTGTGACCAGGTGCCTGAGAGGAAATAGTGAAAACCTTCATTCTGCAGTTCAGAGGTGTTCCAGTGCCAGCATGCTTCTTTTGGAGTAACCACCTTTGCTTGTCTGGTGGGGAGGACAGCAGGGTAGCTTGTTGTGCTGGGTAGTGGGCTGTGTTGGGTAGTATAGGGCTGTCTGTCAGCTGGTCCCTGAACATCTGCAGGACTGAGGGGGACTGTAGCTTTAAGCAGGTGATTGTAGGCTAAGATGCCTCCAGGCATGATCCAGTGTCAGTACCCTCAGCGATGCTCAGTTCTGGTTTCAGAGGTCAGGCAAATCATTGTAAACCGAGTAGACACAGCAGGATTCATACCATCCAACTTGAGTACACACACTCTGGCAATGCTCTAACGCCATGAGTGAAGTATGTGCCTGATGCTAGGTGTGCATGTAAGCCCAGACCAGTACCAAAACATCCTGATAAGTGACACTTGGGTGTGGTCACAAACTCAGCTGTTTTGCCCAGTGCTCAGAGGTGCCCTGTGTGGTGCCAGAAAATTCCCTTTGCACAACACAAATCATTTATAGATTGAAAAAAAAGTAGCAGTAGGAAGAAATACTGTCTGCTCCTCCCCACTCAACAGTCATCACTAAAAGAAGTGTGCTGCAAAATCAGGGGATTATTTGCAGAAGTGAGGGTTAATCCTCACTGCCTGCATTC
Source organism: Opisthocomus hoazin (assembly GCF_030867145.1). NCBI lineage: Eukaryota > Metazoa > Chordata > Aves > Opisthocomiformes > Opisthocomidae > Opisthocomus > Opisthocomus hoazin. The sequence goes on from NC_134454.1 coordinate 52,040,716, forward strand.
ACAAAAGAGAGAGTTGTGAAAGTCTGGTGGCTCTCTGCAAAGGTACCGTGCATCAACTACGTATATACAAATGACTTCTTAAAACAGCCTGTCTGTACAGTCGAGGTTACTCTGAGGTCAGGTGAAAAGCGTGGGGAGCGAGGAAGACGACTGCCGGTCTGTAGCCCTGCCATGCTCAGGCAAGTGCTGGAGCAGCAGAGCAGCCGGCTGCTGCCTTGGCTCCTGGGAGAGACTAAAGCTGGCAGGACTTTAGCCTGGAGTGAGCGGCTGCCTGCTAGAGAGCCTGGTGGCTTCTCTCAGGGCACTTGTAGGTATGGTGAGGAGGGACACACACTCAGGTGCAGGCGGGCACCCACTGCCAAAGCAACAGGTAATCCTGTTCCCAGTGCTTTGTTGCTTTCTTCAGGACCCCCCCCTCCTAGCTAGTATTTGAAGGTGAACCCGTACCCTACAGCTGCCTGCTGTGCACCATGTCTCCAATGATCTAATGTCCCATCTCCAGTACCCTACAGCATCTGCTGCTGTAGTGTCTGCTGATGGCTGTGATGTCTGGGAGAGCAAAGCATGAGGCTCTGGTGCACATCTTAGCTCTGTCTGCATTTGCTGTGCTGCAGGGAAGGATGAAGGTATTGGTGTGGTCTTATGGTGAAACATCTCATGCCATGCAGTTTGGGAGAAATGGAACATTTGTCAGGCTGCACTGGAATGGCAACCTTGGCCTGTCAGCAGGCCTCTATTTTAATGTAAAAATGCTGCTTGGTGCTCCTGTGGTAATTGGGCAGTGAAATCCTTGAGGAGAGCTAGGCCTCAGCAAGAGAGAGCCCTCAGGTAGTCATGCTTGGCTCTTCACCATTATTTTCTGAAGATGGACTTGTGTTTTTTAATTTTTTCATAAATCTCCATGGGGTTTTTTGAGGGGGGATTTTGTGGTGGGTTTTTTTGAGGTTTTGTTTTTGTTTTTAAAGTAGTCTTCTGAGCCGTCATTTGTAGAATGTCTTTGTGTCTTGACCTGAAAAAGCAAATAATGGCAAGTTGTTTCCCAAGCTCTCCTTAGATTAGTCCAGTGATGGCTATTAGGACAGTCAGCTGTTTGAGGCTATACTATTTTCTTTCTTTTTGAAAAACCAATAAATGACAGGAAGGCAAAAGCCATTTGAATGCTGGATTGTCTTTTTGTCTGTCCTTTTACTTTTAGTAGCCTGCTCTAGATATCTTCATAGGAAGCAAAGGCCTGAATATTTGTCTTTTGGTTTTACCCCTCCCCTGCAGAAAAAGGTATGCTTTAAAAAAAAACAGAAACCCAAAACAAAAATTAAAAAAGCCCCAGGAAACAAAACCCCTTCCGTGTTATGGAATAGAAGTGGAGAAAACCTTAGAGCTCTTGGTGTGCACTCTGCTGCAGCCGAGTATAGTGAGCTTGTTAGTCTTCCAGTGTATCTTGCTCTGTGGTGAAGTACCTTGGAATATCTCAGGTTTCCTTCACTGGGAAGACTGTAATGAGAAAGTCCAGAACTGAATTTTTATGTTTAGGTTTGCAGTTGTAAATGAAAGTTTTACCTTCCTGCCATTCTCCCTGCTAACTCAATTGCCTTAATAGTTAATCCCTTTTCACAGAGAGGGAGAATTATTCTCTCCCCAAGTCTTTTTGAAGTAGACCTCCTTGAGCAATTGATAATGCAAATTTTGAAGTTTATTGCTTTCACAGTGATCTTGTTCTGAATTTCAGGCAGCCGTTTAGGTCCATCAGCGGGCAAGGTAGATTGTTTTTGTGATAATGCAGATTATTGCTCTTCTGTGTTGTGACATAGATGTCACCTAGGAGTATTTCCTCTTTTTCATAAGCTAATGGTATCTCTGTAAGAAGTATTGTGAGCCTTCTTTTCTTCCCAGTAATCTCATTGTAATTATAGTTCTGTGAGTTACATTTTGGAATAATGCTGGAAACGACACTAGGCTTTGTTTGTGGATCAGTTAATGAATCCATCCTCACCATCATTTCTCAAACAAAATGATGATTCAGGCTGATCTGGGTTTGGGTGGGTTTTGTGTGGGGTGGTGTCTTTTTGGTTTTTTTTCTATTTGTTTTGTAGTGCTTTTGATGCTGTAAATTACCAGGGAATGACTGCATCTCTCCAACTTTGCTATTTTTCTGTGATCAGCTTAAAATAATCATTACAGTTTGGATTCTGCTGCATGATTCAGTTTCTAAATGGTAAGGAGTTTGCCTTCGACTGAGGACTTTGTGGATCATTATCTTACCTTCATACAACAGCTTTTCTGTTTGGAAAAGTGTCATACTGGAACTCAATTTTCAAGTAGGGGAAGGAGAGAGGCAGGAGATGTTACTCTCGTAGATGATGCTGTTCCTTCTTTAGCACGTCACCCAGTTGATAGACTGAGATGGGAAAGAGACTGAGGTGCCAAAGAGGCAGGTTTTCATTTACGTTGGACTAAAATGCTTGCCTAGGACGAGTAAGATTTTCATGTCTTACCCAATACTCCACTAAATATCTGAACTAAGCTTCACATTTAAATATCTTGGGAACATCCACTTGTTACAATACCATAGAAAGGTGGCTATTTATAGAAGTTCCTTTTCGTTCTTTTCTGTTGCATACAGTCAGGTACTGATACTTTTGGTGGCGCCAGTAGTTCACTTGTTCCGAAAAAAGCTTATTGTGAGATGTCATTGAATGTGCTGTTATATTTGGTCTAAACTATGCAGTCATACTAGTATTTGGATGTAATTTTGACTAATATTTTTTAATGTATATATGTATGAAAGATCCTGTCACTTTCTCCTCTAAATGTCTAAATGCCTCTGAAATGCAATCGTTTATTTGCAGTACATCTGGCTTCTTTAGTTATTGGTTTCTCACACTGCAGCTCTCAGCAGGCTTGCTCACCCAACTGCATATGTTCATCCTCATCATGCCACCCCATGTAGGTGTAGAATTTGTTTGTAGAGGTTGCAGGATTCCCAGAGAGAACTGGGTCCTCAGCCAGCAAGCACTTCAGTGCCTAGCTTAATTTGCCCACGGAGCTGATTTAGAAGCCCAGTCAGAATAAGGTGAGTGAGTAAGCGCATGTGTAAACAGGCAGAACTTGCAGGATCAGAAGCGGAGACTCTACTTTTTGACCAAGGGTGAGAACGTGGTTGGTTTTGTTCCCTTTGTCTAATGATACTTCCTACTTTTCAATGCGTGGATGGAAGATACATGATGGTGTAGGCTGGCAGTAAGTTATCTTTCTTGAGAGGCTGAAGTTGGGAGTTTGAACTGAATCGGCCAAACAAGAGAAATTAATTGAAGCTTTCCCCTTCCTGCATTGATTTGCCAAACAGTAAGCGGTTTTAAGTAGAAGGTGTTAATTTCCCTCTCTGGTTGTATTTTGAATGAGAGACAATGTCCTCACGCTTTGTGCTAGGCTTGCTCTGGTAGACTGGAGTTAAGGAGACGTTTATTTTACAGACTCCTGTCAACGCTTACAAATTGTGGCAACCACTGCTTGGTTTTGCCAATGGCAGGGTGCTTTTGGGTAGGTCAGAAGCAAAATCCTAAACAGCTGGGGAACTTAAATGTCAAAAACTGAAGTAGTACAGATTTTGCTCAGTAGAAATACAGAGCAGCAGAGCGCAGATATAAAATCTCTGCAGTTGTGGAGCTGGGCCTGAATTCCAAGTAATTCTTTCTTCTCTTGTGGATATGAGGGGAACATCTATCACAGCCATCGACGAAAGCCCTGCGGAGGGTGATTAGTGGTATTTCCAAGAGCAGTGAAGCACATGTCGGTAGCCTGACTTAAAGCTATAGTTCAGAGCCTAGTTTCCAGATAGAAGGTATGTTCTCATGGCATATTAACGGTTGAGCTTTTGTAATAGCATGTACGTTCTCCTGTCATCATCTGCCTAAGCTTCAGGAGTCGTAGAATCATAGAATGTTTTGGGTTGGAAAGGAGCTTATGGATCACCTAGTTCCAACCCCCTGCCATGGGCAGGAACACCTTCCACTAGACCAGGTTGCTCAAAGCCACATCCAGCCTGGCCTTGAACACTGCCAGGGAGGGGGCATCCACAGCTTCTCTGGACAACCTGTGCCAGTGCCTCACCACCCTCCTAGTGAAGAATTTCTTCCTTATATCTAATCTAAATCTACCGTCTTTCAGTTTAAAGGCATTACCCCTTGTTCTATCACTACATGCCCTTGTAAAAAGTTTCTCTCCAGCTTTCTTATAGGCCTTTTTCGGGTACTGGAAGTCCAGAAATTTGAATTCACAATATGTACTGCCAAGCCTGATAGATAAGGGACTCTGGAAGCTTAAATACAGTGCCAAAAAGATACATTGAAGGTAGTAATTAACAGAATGGCTGTCTCAAAAGTAAATAGCCATGAATTCTGTACATTATCTTTAGTTCTGTTAAGCAAGGATAAAGAAGTAGGTGGTGCACAAAAACACTGACAGGTACTTGCTGCTGCTATTGTGCATAGCAGTGACAATGAGGATTCAGTTAATTTTTTGTAGGGTTTTTTTGGATCCTGATTGACAAATATTGAAAAACCTTTTAAGGCCTAGAAAAGCTTCTGCTATACAAAAGGGTAGACTTCTGCTTTAATATAACAGCATCCTAACTAAAATCAATATATGTACCTTGAGGGGGCATGTCAGATTGTTAACTTTTATGAAATAAACCTGCTATGGTCAGAGGGGCTTAATAAACTGGAGCAAAGTTCTACTGTAGAGAAACCAGGGATGTTCTGGAGTGATTGTTGTTTTCACGCTGCTTTGTGGATGATAACAGTACAAGAGTATTTGTAATAAGAGGGAACAGTTACGTAGCACTGCACATTTTCAGAGTGCTACACACCCACTAGCTGATCAGTCACTCTGTCACCTCCACAAGGGAGGAAGTAGTTAATTATTATTATATCTGTGATCGTAGGTGGGGGAGTGGAGACAAAGGCTATGTCTAAGTTAGCAAATAGTGTGAACAGGAGAGTGGGTCTGTAGGGCAAAAACAGTAGGTGCTGAGAACCTGATATACTTTAAACCAGGTCTAGTCTGATCCCAGGGCCAAATGCCTGGTTGTGGCTAGAATGCATTAGGTGTGGTTCTTCACTTCCGTTTTTACTGGTTTCATCCAGCTCCTCACTTGGAGACGTTTCGATGATTGTGGAGGAGAGTGTTTCATTTCAAAAGTGTTCTCCTGAACCTAGCTTAAAGGCAAGAGTATGTCTACCCAGATGGATACTCTAGCAAGTGTTTTCAGGTGAGAGTTTTGCATGCCTACAGGTTAAGAAAGCCAAGTCTTCATTTTCAGAGCTGCTAAGCACAGCTAAATTGGAAAGAGGTTTATGTTTGCAGGCATCTCCAGTGAGCATTTTATGTACATGGAACAGAAACTTGGCCCTGGTGGTTGGCTACGGCTTTGCACGGAAGTCGTGGAACTGGCATTTCACCTCAGGAGTTTTCCTTGCATGTTAGCTCTGAGAGATAATGAAATATTAATCCTTTGAAATAGGTTGATGTAGGTTTAGAAACATCTTTTAATTAAGTCTGATTTTCGTGAAGAACGTGAGCTACTTACTCTCTTTTTCTGTATGGTGGTGCCAGTAGTAATTCAAAGTCGTTAGTCCATGACATGAAAAAACTTTGAATATATTGTCTTCTTTATGTTGATTTTTATTTTGTCTGAACCATTAATGCTATTTTGCTTGTCCTTTGCTTTGCTTCCCATGTTGGGCCCTGCAGAAAGTTTATATTGTAACTTAATTCATTAGAGAAGTGTTTATTCTTTGATCAAGCATTGTCAAAACTCTTTGGTTGTTATTTGTCTTTGTTAACATCTAAATTACCAGTCTTTTTTTGTTTGATTTGACTTTTTCTTTCAGTTAGTGGTTAGAGCTGCTGTTAATTCACATCAATGTTCTTCAAAGGAAGTGTCAGAAAAACTGGAGATAATGATAACAAATGTTTCTGATCTTAAGGAATTAAGCTGGGAAAAATACAAACGACCTCTCAGGCTGTCCTTTTGTGAGGAGGAAATCAAAGACAGCTCCCGTTCTGCCTCCCTTTGCATGCGCAAGTATATTCATACAACCTTTAAAATAACTTTGGCCTACACAGTGTGTGTAGCTTCACAACAATGTTGTTAGAATGAGAGATTTGATGCTGGCTTTCCCAAATGTCAGTTCTATGTCTACCAAAATGACCCTGACTTCTGAATTTTTTCATGCTTAAAGGGAGCCAGATGCCTTTAACGTGATGTACAGTTATCTTGTACACATTGCGCAGTAGGATTTTGGCCACTAATAAAAATGGAAAATTGTAATGTAGTGGAGATGGGAAACTTTTGCTCAGTTGGTTGATAAAAGTATGTTTAAAGTGTTGGAGAAGTATGTCTCAGAAATTATCCTGCACTAACTAGGAGGAAAAAATGGGTATTGGTCTATCGTTGAGTTTATAAGGGAGCAGGCTTTTATACTGTAAAGTTGCAGGAGTCAAATACTGCCCTAATTGTGACCATATGTGATACTGAAAGCAGAAAGCTCCTGACCTTATCTAGGCTATAGTTCACCACCATGGACGTTGTGTTATTCTTGGTAAGAAGAAAAATAGTTGTTTATTAAGTAAGATGAAGACGAGAAAGCAAAACATGTTAAAAACTCTTGAGACAGGATTGGACTTGGAGCTGGATAGCCTCACCGCCTTGTGGAAAATTAATAAATATCTCATAAATTTGATTAGAAAGATGATTAGTTCAAGTAAAGAAATCATAGTGCAATTACGTGGTGCATTGGCTTCTAGCTAACATTGCCCGTAAAATACGTAAAAAACCCACATCTATTCATGTAGCATTATGTTAGCAATCCTTTCTTGCAAAAGCTAAGACAATGTTTTTGTTTAATGACAGTTTGTTTTGTGATTGTCCAGTCTTAAGTCAAACCATGTGTACAGTATTGCTGGTAGGATGCATGTGAACCAACTGCCCCACACCAGTAGTTGCCATAAAGGAATTGCCTCTTTGCCCTAGGAGGTCGTGTTGCTGATTTAGTAGCTGTCAGTAATGAATGCCTGTTGCAGTGTGAAAATACCCAGTGCTATAGGTGCTTTAGGCAGGATCTCTGTGATGGCCGTAAAAGCGAGTTTATTGTGATGTATCAGTGCGTTATGCACTTAGGCTCATTGGTACTGAGGTTCTAAGGAGTTCCCAGCTGGAATGGTTAAACCATTTGCTTTTCTGTAGAGGGCTGGGTTGGTAAGTTTTTAAAATGCTTTACATGAGGTTTTTTGTTGCATGAAATAGTGCAATAAAGGCAGGGAAACTGAAACAAAGATTGTGTTTGGCAAAACCTACTTACCAAGTCAAAAAAGGTGCCAGAAGTAGAACATATTACCTGGATCCTAGTCTGGTTCCTTTTCCAGCAAGCCTTTGTGGTTCACAAGTCAGAGAAAATGGTTTATGGCTAGTTAGCGAACTGCAGGCTTTGTGCTTCATCCTAGCTGCAAGTTTCACAGGCCCTGGCTACAGCAAGGCTTCAGGGCATCTGCTTCCGTACAGACTTGATCTAGATGGCATTTCCCATCATGAGAGGCACATTACTGTTTAGCAGTCCACAAGCAGAACCTTAGGAAGCCACTGTCCCTTCTGCTTTGCTTTAACCTGTGGAGCTTTGATAGCGATCAATGTTTGTGCTCGTCTTGTTATGCTTACTCAGAATACGAGCACGTTTCAGCAGTGGTATGGTTCGACCCAGGATTATGTCTGTAAAAAGCCCTTGGGTGAAGGCCAGCACCAAAAAGCAACCTCATTATTTTCTCACTGGTAATTCATAATAGTTCGGCCTGGAATAGCCCAAAGCGAACACAGCTTAGGACAGTTCAGTGTGTGCTGAATATAAATTTTGTACTTTTCAAAGTGTAGGTACTTCCACCCATTAAGGTGTATTAATCTGGACTCTTGCAGAGGCTGCCCAGAAACAATCAGTGGGCCAGTTAATTGTTGTGCAAGTGGTTGCAGCCCGTGAATGTTCTTGCAGGGCACACTAACATGCTCAGAGTGAAAGTAGTGTACACACATGCTGTAGTCTCTGTGCACATGCTGAGTAAAGCCAGTGCTTTCTGGGAGCGCCAGCCTGACTGCGTGCATGTCAGCAGTGCGGTTGATTGTGGTTGTGAAGAAAGCCCAGTGGTTTTATGTATGTGTCAGGCATGTGGGCTTTGTGCAGACACAGTAAATGGCAGCCTTTGGAAAGTACTGCTTTTACTGCTTGTTTGCCATAGGTCCTTCCCTGCAGCAGGGAACACCATGGTCGGCAACCCTGTACCGCAAGATAGTAGATAGCCTTCCAACATGGAGTTCGTCTGCTGTTCATCCACAGAAATAGGGATGGTTGGATTTCAGTCTTGTCAATTCAAGAAATATCTGTGCAAGGGAAGAGAAGAATGTAAGAGTGTTATCTGAGGCTTTCGACCACTGTATGTAGGCCTATAAAAGTGTAGAACTTTTTTTCAAATTTCACATACCTTCCAGAGTTAATCAAATATTAGATTGCCTTCAGTCATCTGTTCTTTGAGAGACAAAGTGTTTGTGTACTTGGAAGCTGGTGTACAGTAGAGAGTACAGATCACTGCATCTGTGCTTACTTTGTCCAAGATTGCTGTCACAGTGTTTGTGTTTTACTGGAGACAGCTAATGCGCCTTCTAGTGTAGGGTATATATATATGTGTGTGTGTGTGTGTGTATAGATACATGGAATATGTAAGGTCATGGAGTGTCAGTAAGCAGAGTTTTAAATAAATCCAAATGGCATATGTGGAGATGCAGCTTGTCTGTCCGGAGGCTGTTCTTGATACTTACTTCTGTTTTTAAAAACATCATGAAGATGCAAAACAACAATATAGGTAACGTTTTATTAACTGTGGTTTGAAACTGATAGCTCAGGTAGAAAAATGTTGTGTGGGTGGGTGTTTTGGGGTTTTTTTTGTTTTGTTTTGTTTTTAATCTAAATAAAATCTAGCATACAATTGAGATTTATAGAAAAAAAAACAAGAAAAACAGCCTTGAAATTGGTTCTAATTGGTACTTACATATTCCTTAAGTACCAGTAGCCTTTAAAAGTAATGCAGGAAAATGTCATTGATACCTTTTCTTTTTGATTGTTTAGTTGTAAGTAAACAGTTTTCTGTAATGAAAATTATCTGCAATAACATAAACACAGCAATGAGGAACTGTTCTGAGAACTGGGAAATCACATACAACGGGTATAACCACAGTGGGCTTAAATGTGTTCTCGTTCAGCTAAACATATGTTTCACGTCTGCGTTGAGAAGGAATGGGATCATGACCTGTACACCTAGTTTTGTGATGCAACAAAATACCTTGCAAAGAACTGTTTCTTAAATAGAAGTTAAAAAGCATTAGAACAGGTTAATAATAAACTTGTAACAATAGAGCTGCACTAGGTGAAATATAGGGAATTATCAGAAAATGAAGTGTTCTGCTCCTTTCATTTGATAGTTTAGTTTAAAAATATAATGGTTATTAGATAATTAGAGTGAACTCTTTAAATGAATTTGCCTTTATTAGTATGCTGTAACATAGATGAGGTCACTTTTAGGACAGTGTTTTAACATGTTTAATCTTCTCATTAACTACTGAGTCCAGCTGGATTAACTGAAATAAAATAGAAGTAATAAATTAGTTTTACAAAGCTTGACGTTTGCACATAATTGAAGCTACTCATGCTAAAATCACTGAAACAACTGATGTGTGGTAACTGTTCACACCATGATAACTCTGTTCTTAGACTTCTCTCTCCAATGTTAAAACTATGTAGGTTACTAAATTATGGACAGGATTTTTGACGGCATCTAACACTCCTTATTCCTTAGTTTTCAAGAATGCCTCTAAAATTATTAATATACATGTTGCAGTGTGCTCTCGTAATGTCTACTCTCCATTTTTCATCCTCATGCATATTAATAAGGGCATAGTTTGCAGTAATCTGTTGGGACTACTTAAAGAGTAAGGATGGCAGAACAAGATCCTTAATAAGGATCACAGAAAAAAGAGTTTGATGATTAACCTTTGCTGAGGTCACTACCACTTTTCTTGAATTTCTTTTTCCAAGTTGCTCTGTAACTTAATTTTTTTGAAGTGTGACTATGTCTTTTCTTTACTACTGATACCAATAGAATTTGTATAGGAAGGGATAACAATTACGAAGTTGTGGGGTGTATTTTTTCTTCACACACACCCACCCCCTGAAAATGGCCTGAATATACCTTGGGTCTGCTTAGCTGCAACAAGGTTTACAATTTAGTGTATTACTGGTAGTGAAACTTCACACTATGCAGCTTAGGGTCAAAATACTAAAAATGCATATTTTTATGCAAATAGTGTGAGTTTCCTCTCATTTTCCCTTGCAAACTCAGATTGCAGAAAGAACTTAGCACTCAAGACTCGGAAGTTTATCTTTCCAGGATATTTACGTTTTGGAAGTTCCTTTTATTAAAGAGTCAGAAACATTTTCACTCTTACATTCTGACTTTCCAAGTTACTTTGGGGGAAAAGAGGTACTTGCCAAGTTGAAGTGAAGCTGTATAATACCTAACAAAAGTGCTAGTCCTTGAAAACTTGGCAGAAGCTTCTTAAAGAAGATGTTTTTTCTTCATCTTTAGAAAACAGATGAAACTCTGAAGTACAGAAGGCAATGAAGATAGCATGAGAAAACTTGAGCATCAGCTTTTAAAGCCGATCTCGATGACGATCGGAAAGGGTTGATAGTTATCTGAATAGAAACTGATTTTAAATTTTATATCAGGGAATAACATGAGGCATCTACGATTCATTCATCTGTTGTAGTCTTTTAACACGGTTTATTGCTTGTGTGCCACAGAGAGAAAGAAGTCTGTGACTGCATAGCTTGGTCCACTAGGTTGCTTTACCAGAATTGATAAACCTACTGTTATTTACTAGATAACATTTTTCCTAAGCAGCTACAAACTGAAGACCATCCTCAAAACATTGCAGTTGTCTTTATGAGACCGTTCCCATGCTCCAGGGGTTAGAGGATCAACCTCTATCCTCTGGCTGTAAATGTCAGGATGATTACACGTTTTTGTAGATCGTGTTAAAAGAGAAAAAATCAACTGCAGCTTCTTCATGGCAAACATTTATGAAGAGGTAACTGCTAATTAGCATGAGGTGTTGATTATACTGGATATGCATGCATGATTCAGCAGCTTCTGCGTACTTAACTGGGAGGGTGCAGTGGTTAATTTTTTACTAATGCGCGAAGACTTTCAGTGGTATTCGGGTCTGTAGGGCAATAGTGTTGGAGCAGCTGGGCTTTTCTTCCATTCCTTCTGTGACAGATGAGACAGCTGGGGTCAGCAAAGTGTCCCAAAAACTGGCAGCCGACCAGAGGAAAAAGGATAGGTCAGAACTACCTGGCAATTGCATCGTCTTCTGCTTCTCATCTTCTTAAAACAGAAATGTTGCAAAGCATGGAGTAGGATTGCCCACCACTGCTGCCGAGGGTGACATCGCAGTCCTCCTTCAGTCAACTCTCGCTCACCAATGTGATGGCAGCCAAGTAGCTCCGTGTTGCTTACACTTGACTGCTTGAGAGAGAGCTTAAAATGCTCTGGAAATAAATTCTGTGCCATTAGCTTCTTAGGGAACTGCCTTACATGCTTCTGGTCTGTGAGTGGGAGAGGGGCTCCTTCCTTGCAGTCCCTCACCAAGAGCCAAGTCGTACCAGTGCCAGGGGTGGCTGGCTGGCAGCTGGCACCACAGAGTCGCAGGCAGAGGTGGTTGCTTCCATGCGCACCTCTCCTCTCGGGCCTTACATGGTGCAGAGACCTGCAGGGAGAGGCTGGGCAGCTGCTGGTGGGCTCATGAGAAGAAGTCCTGTCTGAATGGTGTGCAGAGTCACTGGTGGCAGTGCCTCGGTCTTTGGTGGTGGTTTCACAGATTCTGCAGAATGATACCGAATGCTGTGTGGAGGGGTCTGTTGGTCAGAAATTGTGAAATTAGTGGAAGAAACAGTGTTTGTCACAATACTTTTCTTGTGTTTAAAAACGTTAGCATTTTCAACATTTGTACTTTCCATAAAATGAACTTTTACTATATTAGATAGAAGGCTTTTAGGGAAATAGTGGTGTAATGGTGGGGTTTTTTTATACATCTGAAAGATCTAGGCTATTTTTTAATCATTGTGAACTACTATCTGTAACTTCCCTTCCCCCCTTAAGCCTGAGAATGAAGATGACATTTTGTGCAACTTCTGTTGTACTTCCCAGAGTTTTTCATGATACATTGCAGACAGTCCAGTCCTATGTAAAAGGGAATTAGAGACCACAATTTATCGAAAAAGGTCTTTTAATTTTTAGGTTGAAAATTGATGGAATTTCAGATTAGACGTTTCCTCCAAATGTTCATGCACAGGAGCCTCCTTACAGTTCTAGGCCTGGTGTAACTTACAATAAGCTAGCTTTTTTTCTTTGTTACTGTGTTTTTACTGCAAGGGTATAAAAAGAGCAATGCAGAAGTAGAAGTAAATACAGAGGTGCCAAACATAATCACCTTTCAGCATCATGCCATTGTGGTTGTTGGAGGTAAATTGTTGTTTAGCTTTGGGCAGTTAACTCTGTGGTTTGTGCTGACAGCTGGATGTGTGCTTGGTTGGTTGGCTTTTTTTTTTAGCTGAACGGAAATTATAATACAAAAAATTAATGAAGAATGTTTACTTGTGTGGATAACATTTTAATAGCCTAAAACATAAAACAAAAATTTGGACTGAATCACATTTCATTTGGCTATTGTCCAGAGGAATGACGTGTAAAATAAATGTTTACTTCCTGGAAGTAAAATTTCCTCTAGAAAGAAAAAAAATGGCTAACAGAAACTAGAAGTTGTCCGTCCCCCCCCTCCCCGTCCGCGTGTCCCCCCCCACCCCTGTGTGAGCTGCAGTTGCATTATGGTTCTTTGCTTTGACAGTTAATTTGTACGCATTCTGGTGAACAAAATCAGAATAGGAACAGATTCCCAACATAAGCGTGTTCTTGAGTGTCTTGCTCCTTAGCACTCAAAATGGCTAGAAATGCATTCAGTGTAATCTCAGTGAAACTAGATGCAAGTATGACTAGTGAAAAGCAGAATTATGTGAATGCTCGTAGAACAAACACCCAGCACAACAGAAAACCTAATTACCCAGGGACTCAAGTGAATTTAGAACTTTCCCTCCAGTGCAGAGGTAAACCAGGATTTATAATGCCAATAACTTACTTGTGTGCCAGTGGGCAGCATGCAGGCTTTCATTAAACAGGAAGCCACATGTCATTTCAGGAGAGGTCAGAGCTATGATGAGGCTCTAGGAGAGAAAGGAGGTGGCTTTTTCTAAGGTACATAGCTGTGTCTCGGTGGTACATATTGCTAGCTAGAGTTGATGTTGTCCGAGTAAAACAGTAGCTGTGTAGCTCAAAATGCATCTAGTTCATGCATTTCTGAAGATTACTTCTAATGCTGTATAAGTATCCAGCAAACAGATACTTCTTCTGAGAGGCAGCAAGGCACATTGCTTTTCCACAATTTCCATTGTGTTCTGATTAATATTATGTTATGTTTTGCATTATCTTTATGAGTAGAAAGCAGTTATTCATTAGTCATTCTTGGTTGATATTTTGTGTATGTGTAAAGTAAATAAAAATATATTGTGAAAAATTCAAAAATTTATTGCCTTCCCTGAAAGGAGAAGGTAAATCTGGTATATTGCACAATCAAGTCTAAACAAATATGTACCTTCAGACTATAACAAGGTAATTACAAAGGGGATCATCGATTTCTCTTGATGAGAGTACAAGAGTCCTGGAGCTGTCAGTTTTGGCTGGGCTGAGCTGTGGCTGGAGACTGTTATCCTTGGAGCCACTGAAGCAGCTCAGCTGGGGAGGTTCGTGGCGTTGAGGCTGGACTCAGGCAGGTTGGCCTGAAGGGACACGTGCAGTGCTCCGCCATGCTGCCTCCAGGCTCCTTCACTGCTGGAGATGCAGAGCACGAACGCGTTCCTCTCTCCAGCCATGGGGAAGCGGTGCTTTAAGTGACATAGCGTGGTGGCACACTGTGCTGTTACAAGTGCAAAGTGATGTGACTGGATGCTTTGACCAGTAAAATCCGCCCGCTTGTCCTTGGTATCTTCTAACACCGTGTTCTTAGGGGCCCAGTAGTACTTTCATCTTTCAGTTTCACCACACTTAAATTGTTTCAACTTTTCAGTTATTTTCGTGAGCAAATGCTGCATCTGACAAGAATGCTACATTTCTGTAACTGTGTACTTAGCGTGAAAATGCCTATATGATATAGTGTATAAGGCTACCAAGGATGTCCTCTCAGAAGTTGGATATTCAATTTATGTTCTATTTTTTTTCTTAATAAAAACCAGGTGGTGGTGGGGTTTTTTGCGGAGAAGCTAATTATAATTTTTTTAATTATAAAATTGTTCTTTGGTAATATTACCCTTGACCTGATTTCTTAAACTCGGAGAGTGCCAGCGGTATATTTGTGTCTATAGAGTCTCCATGATTCTGTGTGTGTGTGTGTGTGTATGCACACGAAAGTATGTGCTTAGGTATATTTACATTAGAATAAGCAAGGAACATGAGTAAAACATGAGTAGTATTTAAATCATGCTAGATATGAAGTGGTTGAAACTAGGCGTGGGCTGTCTTTCATGAGATACAATAAATAGCAGTTGTGTGGCTCCTGTCCAGCTAGCTAGCTGGCTGACCCTGTTCCCCTCGTCTTGCAGGGGGAAAAGGAGTGCAGAGGGGCTAGCTTCATTTCGGAGGAGCTACTTAATTAGCGTATGGCTCCTTGCAGTGGCTGAGAAGACACAAACTGCAAGAGGACGGCAAAAAAAAAAAGCTAGTGACTCTCTCCAGGGAAGCAGCAGTTAAAAAGCACTCTGCAGTTAAGGACGATCTGCAGTAAGCTACAGGAAATGTGCCACAATATCTGGAACTGTGCTTCCGTCTGCGTGGATTTATAATGCTCTCGGCCTTGGAGCCAGCCTGGGTTTCACTGTGTGTGTGTGTGCCTGCACACACCCATGCCCATGAGTGTCTGTGCTGAGAAACACATGGATCTGTGAGTGACCCGGTAAATGTAGGAACAAGGGGGGCACAAATCCAACACTTGAACCTCTCAGATTGTTTAAAGGATGAAAATAAAAATGGAGTATTGTGTTTTTTATTGTGTTGCTGCCGTGCCAGAGCTCCTTATCATGGGCCGTCAGCTCTGCTGGGCTCTGTGCACGTCCTGGGGGAGAAGGGATGAAGGAGCACTGCTTGCTGTCAGGGACAGGTCTTTCGGGGACAGAGCCTTTCTCGGCGTAGCTTGATATCCTCTGTGAGACTTTCTCTTTTGAAGACGGCTGTCAGGAGGAGCAGCCGTGGGCTGTGCACAGCCCTGCGTGGTGTGGGGCGAGGGCTGGGTGGAAAGTGAAGGGGAGAGCACTTCCCAGGCCTTGTCATGGCTGCTGATTGCAGAGTGGGGTCTGCATCGGCCTTGCCCTCCCACCCCCAGCTCGCTTCCATTTTGCTTTGGTTATGTCTGCTGAAGCTCCCTGCCCTGCGCTGTTCTCCGTTAGGGTGTTTCTTCTTTGTTCCTTACAAAACACCTAAACCCCGCACCGCACCTGCCATGGGGTACAGTGCTGTGGTCAGCTGCGGTGGCATCAAGGCCAGCCCTGGATGGAGCAGCCGGGGTGGTGGTGTGTGGCACTGATGTGGGTTCTCGTTCAAGGAGTGGGCGTGAGTGGGCCTGAAACCGGGTGGGTGTGGGTTTGGACCACCACCACCTCTTCAGTCTCCCTTGGGACGGAGGAGGAGGAGTGCGGAGGCATCCCCTTCACTCTGCGTGAAGGAATAGGGTTAAATAAGGGATGAAAATACTTACTCTAAGACCTCGTGTTTAGCTTACACTATTAAGACAGTATTGCCTTTATGGTGCTGGCAAGATGTGTTTTCGCTGGAAACGAGTGAAGATACATAATGTATAATACACATTGTAAGGTATATTATTGTAAATATCATGTATCACCCTGGCAGATTCCTTACTGCAGTCAGCACAGGGCTCTGCTTGCACAACTTGGCACTTTGAGCTTGCTTGTTTGTTTGTAGGTGGGCTGAAGCAAAAATTACGTTATTGTTTTAGTGCTAGGGGTGTGTTTGAGGCTTGAAAGCATCCTGCTGGAAACTGCCCAGCAGATATCTCCGTATCAACATTTGATACATAGTTCCTTTATGTTTCTAATGGAAGTTTGATAATAATACTGGTAGGTTGACTCTTGTCTAATTACGTGTTGTCAAACAGCTCAGTACAGAGGACGTAGAGCACTCTAAAGTGTGAACAACAAAAAAGCACGAGCAGAGAGACCAAGGGGACAGCTTAAGTGTATTCCCCAGGAGTACGTAACCTAACACAGTAAGACCTCAAATAGCTTTGTGGAAAAGAAATTCTTAACTCTTTATCTGTTAGAAGAACCAGCATGATCTGCTTTTCTTTTTTATTTTTTAATCATCTAAATCCATATGAAAATTTTATTCCTTTGGCATGAATGAAGGACATATGACAAGCTTGTAAACCAAGGGGGGGGTTTATTAATTTGTTTGGGTTTTTTTGCTTTTTTTTCCCTTGGAAGGAATGCTCCATGATATCTAGGCTAAAGCCCAGAATTTGAGTGAATATCTTTTCTGGAAGCAGTGGCCAATCATTTTTGACAAAAGAAGTACCAAAATGCCAAGAAGCACTTGCTGTTCTTAGTCTTTAATGTAAGATACTGATATTCAGTAATATCAGAAATGCTGCCTGACGTAAATATTGCTTCGTAATGGAAGTGCTACTATTCTATGACTTTTGTTTTCAATGGAGACACATTTATACTGGTTTTTAGTATGCCAAAACAATTAGTTTTGAAGTATTTTCACATTCTAAGAAACAGAGAAACTAGAGCTGTGAGTAGCATAAAGAAAGTATTTTTGAGGGTGAAACTTAATTTGTGGCACTTTTTCTGCACAGATAAGCTCTTTAGGCAGAACTTGTTGAAGTTGCTCCAATCCATATAAAACGGAAAGCTAAGTGCAGACTGTAAAGAATGGTTTCTGTTCAGGGAGTCCCGAGTTTTGCAGAGGGGCCCTTTCAAGAGTAGGGAGGAGGAGATCACACAGGGTGGGGTCCTGTCCTCCTCTGCAACAATTTACAATGCTCTGTGAGATCCTTGAGGAGTTACTTTTCCTCTGTGAAAGCAGCCAGTTTATCTCTTCTCTCACTTTCTTGCCTCTGAATTCTGCCCAAACCATAAGAAGATAGCTCTAGCATTGTCAAAATTATCTGATTATAGCTTGGAAAGATAAGGAGGTTCTACTGCTTTATTGGATGGGGTTTTTTAAGGGGAGTTGTTCTGTTGTTTTTTGTTTTGTTTTTGTTTGGAGGGTTTTTTTCAGAACTGAAGGTAGAGAAGGGAAGACTGACTTCCAGTAATGGGTTGTGCCTGGCTGCATAGTAGTACAGTGTGGTTTTGGTTATCTGGCACGAAGCTATACCTGATTAACTAGTTTTCTTGTAAAAGAGTTTGAGAGGTTCTGTTTCAGTAAAAAGCTTGAATTAATATTCATTTAAGAAGCTGCAGAACATCAGCTGAGTTTTAAATTTAAATTCTATCTTCCCAATTGTCGGCAATTCAGTGTCTAATTTAAGCTTTATTGTAGTAGTCACTTGGACTGTTTTAATTGTGTCTCTGGTACAATGAGGGTGGATATTAGTTTTATTTCTTTGAGTTCAGTGGCTGCACTGGAGTGACAAGCAAAGTTTATTATCTGCTCAAACACAACCAGATTAAATTTGTAAGAGGATTTCTCTGCTTTAGAAAGCATTCAGACTAGCTGTCTACATAATGGGAGGTTTTCTTTCATTTTTTTAAGGAAGTGAGAAAATTCAACTCCCATACTATGCTGTGGAGAAGTTCATTAGTACAATATGATATTTACTTAGTTTTTCATGAACATGTAAGGGATTCAAGACTATTCTTGAAACAATTCACTCTAGATTGATGTAGATGCTTCATGTTACTTACTCTATATAATGCTCCACTTCCTGAGCTGTGTTCCTAAATTCTATGGGTCCTTTCTTTGGAAGAAATCTTCACTTAATGGTGCCAGGCTCTTTTTTGTTGTTACATGAGTCATTCATGAAATGATACTTTGTTTTCTTTCACAGAATATTGATAGTCATCCTAACTAAATGTTTATAAATTACTAAAATGATACAGAGGAGGTAATTTAGTGAATGGCAAAATGATTGTATGCTGCTTTTTTTGAAAGCAAGTGGAATATGCAGATGTGGATTGTGAACAAAACAATTAAGGAGATGAGTATGTAGCGATTTTAAATTGAAAAGATTCTGTCAGTGGAGCAAAGACTTGGCAGTAGACCAGTGTGTACATCTCTCCCAGGTTTTTTATTAATGGCTCTTAAATTAAACCTGTACTTTGTTAAATCTCAAAGGCCATCGCTCGAGTTCTCTCCTAACAGATTTTTCTAATTATTCAGATTTTAATGTAAATACAAAAGGATGTGCTATAGGTGTAGGAACAGATGTCAGGAGACCTTTGCTCCCCTTCTGGCTTGTTTTGTTGCCTGGCTTGAAATCAGATGCTTTCCTACTCAATAGCCTTTTCCCTTAACCTAACTGAAATGCCACTGAAAATATTTCCTGACATCAAGTGATGCTTGTGAGGTGTAATTTATTAATGCTAGTGAAAGAGTTTGAAAATCACGGAAGATACTACAGTACTACTGTTCATTTTATGGAAAATATAAATATGCCTACTATATTCATTATCAAGGCTCATATTATTTCCTGTCTGTGGATGAATTGTGATTTAAATTCTTTGGTGTTACACCTCAGTTTTTATGACCAAGATGCAAATGGTAAATTCCAAAAATTAATTTATAACTGTGTAAAATGGTTGGAGGTTTAGGTTGGTACTGAAGGATCTTTGGATGGGTATCATACAGAGATACAGTATGTCACAGAGACAGTATTTTTTTAAGCAATGGAAGAACAACTACATGGAGTACTAAGAGTCCTCAGTTAAAGGAGTGCTAGGCAATAGCTGTACCGGTTTAAAGCTGATGGACAGCTTTCTAGTTGTGGCCACTGTTGACAGAGGTGATGTTCAAGGCAGTGGAGGTAAGGATCCATTCGTAAGGCGTCCATATGAGGAACTTGTCTGTGTAGGCGCTTGACCACGTCAGATGGACAGAGCTGTTTGTTTAGGAGCCAGCTTGTTTCACTAGCCTCGCTGCCTTCATTCCGTGGAGAAGAGATACTCCAGTTCTGCTCCAGAACTCACATGAGGATGTTAGGGGGTGAGTCGGGGAGCTTCGCTGCCGTCTTGGGGAGTTTTGCTGCAGGCTCTGCCACTCTGACATCCCTCCACAGCGAGCCTGAAAGCCGCTGTTGGGAGTGGTAGGACCGACTGGCTCCTTTGCTTCAGCTCCTGGGATGATCTCATGCATTCTGTAATACGTTTTGGGTATTTTGGCACTTACAAAGCCAGGCCTATCCAAGGCCTGAATTCTGCGCAGTTCTTATGTTTTCATATAGGGCCATACTCGGTTTCAGCAGAAATGTGATCCTGCTGCATTCCACTGCTGGAACAGCAACAAAAGAAACCATATTTCTTGTTTTCTGTGTAGCTGAATTAGTAGTAGCAGAGAGGACGTAAAACTCTGTTCCAAGTGAAATATAACTTTTCAGTTGAAATAAAATATTTTTCTTCTCACGTGTCACCTCTCTTATACTGTTTTCACTCTTACTCCTCATAGGAGTTACTCGACTACATAATACCTGTTGAGGTTTATTACTGCACTTTTCTTTAAATCTGTGAGACAGTGCACAACAGACTGCTTTTTCTTCGTGAATGTTTAATGAAACAGTGTAGGTATAGCAATACTGCAAGTAGAGAAATAGTCAGCAGATAAAAGTGTCAGCCTGTGCCCAGCCTGTGCAGGATGTTGACTCCAATCGGATCCATGAACCTTCACTTTCCAGGTACCTCTGGGCTTCTTTCTGCCACTGAGTCCCAAGCTAAAAGCCAGTCTTCTGCAGACATACACATGATTGATTTAATGGTTCTTAGTAAATACATGTGGATAGTGACTAACAGGGTAGTGGATGTCGATGGCTTTTTTTTTTTTCTTGCATACTTAAGAGTGTCTTTTTCTATCTAATTTAAGTATGAAATGTCAAACAGTAAAATACAGCCTTTTTTCCTTGCCTTTTCATAGGTCAAACTTAGGAATAAACATGGAGAATCAGGTACAGTTTAGCAGCATTTCGTTTCTTAACAGATGCCAGCGTGGATTTTGCTTAGAGAATGGTACCTTTGTTGCTTTAGTTTAAAAACAAACTTACATTTGATTGCTCAACATATTATACTTCAGATTTATTTAAGCTACAATGCAGAGAAATGCGAAAACAAGTACAGGTATGCATTGCACCCATGTGAAACAAAAGTTCGTCTGCCTAGGATTCTAGGCTTGAATTATTTTTTTAATTAGTCACCTGTATCTTCCTTGTCAGCTGCCACATGAGTTTTGAAGCCACTCTGCCAGTAGCTGCATTGTCACATATTTAACTATGTGTTAAGTTTTTCCAGAAGTTTCAAGGGGTAAAGAATGTTGTGTTTCAACATTTTGTAGTTTCATTTTTGTAGGATGTGCACCAGGATTAGTAGTAATAATACAATAAATTGTGCATCATATGTATGTATGTGTCTGCAAGCATGCACGTAAGGAATTACTGCTGCATTTAGGCAACTTGGCTTCCTTCCTGGTTCTGCTTTTAGAGATAATACTGCTGGGGGGACTTTCAGATCTCTGGTTGTAATGTTCTTGATGATGCAGTAATATTTGTTGCTTTTATCATCTGAAGAAAAAATTTTGGGGAGGTCTTCAGAGATTTGCCAGGTTGTATGATGCTAAGCTCTTATAAGTTTTGATAATCCTTTATGCCATGCGAGAATAAGAATTCATCACTATTTGAGATAATTCTTTACTGCCCTTAGACAGTTAATTCTTTCAATTCATCAGTTAGGTTGTTTTTGTTAATCTGGAAAGAAATGGAAAAAAAAAAAAAGTCAAATGACCAACCATACTGTGTGCTTGAATCAGGAAGTTTTGGGTTTTGTTTTGTTTGTTTGTTTGTTTTCTCCAGTCACACTATCCACTTCTCTTCAAAGTACCACCCAGGGGTTATATTAGGATCGTGGTTTTTTTCGGAAAGCCGCTGTTTTTAGAAGATGAGGAGGGAGGGTGGTGGTGTTGTTATTATGGAGATTCGGGTATGTTATGTGGCCTTCAACTGTCTTCTGATGGACGAGAAGATATTACTTGACTGGCTTCAGAGAACTGATCCAAGTCTTGACTAATTTAAATGTGCAACAGCATCCAGCAGAAAATTGACCTCAGTATAGTTTTTTCCCACCTTGGTCTATTCTGTTGATCCTCTCCATTGATGTTTCCCCTTTGCGCTCTCCTTAGATCAGCTGGAGGTATTCCTGGGATGATGGTGGTAGAAGCAGCGGTTAGCAGAAGCTGTGAAGCATTCGGACGCTCCCAGGACATGCAGACTTTTTTTCTCCTCGTTCAAGTTTTCTTCTTTTCACCAGGTGAAACAGGCCCACCCAAGAGTCCTGTTCAGCCTATCATCCAGTGTTGTTTTTGTTTATTACAGTGATAGGTAGGGTTTTAGACACACGATGCCAAGTTGTCTTTCTTCACTTTCTCTGTAATGGATGAGGCTGTAGAAAGTACAGTTGGTGTTGTATCAGTCAATGTCTTGATCTTCTTATAATCCCAATCATGGGATTTTAAAAGCCAAAAAATTTATAAAAATGATCAGCTCGAGGTTTAACCCAGGGCTGTAACAGGGGTAGTTTTAAATTCCACTCCCCATCAGGAATAATGTAAGGATTGCAGCTTTGCTTAGCCAGCCCTGGTAATTCCTTATTCCAAAATTTTCACTGTTTCTCTGATAGTAAATAACATTGCTTGTTTTCTTCCCAGTTATTTCAGTTTCAGGAAAAGTATCTGACCAACACTCTAGTGACATGCTTGTGAGTGAAGTTTATCACTATTAAGCAATGTTCATGTAAACAGGTTTGTGGGGGGTTTTTTACAGAAAGGTGTGATGCCACTGTTTAAATTTTCTTTGTGCATTTCCTGTCAGCAACAATATAAAAATACTTATTTTCTGCCCTTGATCGTAACAATCTAAGAGGAACTATCAGTGTGAAGTTTTTGTGAGTTCCTGCATATTGTGCTGAAAGTGAACATTTTCACTTCTTAGTAATTTTTGGGCAGTCCTGTAAATTGTTTTACTATGTGTAATTCATGTTCTTTTATCCTGTTTTCGTGCATTCTGTGCTGGAGATTTTCCATTATTTCCTTTTTCACCAAGATACTTTTCACACTTTGCCCCGTGCATGTGACACTCCATGCTGTTAAGGAGGACTAGAAATGTCCTTGTCATTGCTGCTGGCTTAACTGGAAGATTAGTCTGTGGGCAGGCACAAGAAAGTAGGTTTAAGCATTGACCTGCGGAGGGACAGACTTGAGGAAACTTTCAGGTGGCCCTCAAAAAGAGAGAGACACCATTTTCTTATATGTAAGAGTAGTTATACAGATTTGTATACACAATAGCTATTTTTCATGTACATACACATATGAAAAGATATATAAAAATTCATGTAGTGTGTGTGTATCCATGTCTTCGGATCTCCAAGTGTAATTCGTTACTAGTCTCTGGTGGACAAAGTCTTAGTACAGTGACACCCAATTACAGAACTACAAAGCTGAATAAAATGCAGACTTAAGTTATGGATTCATCTTTGGACTTTAATTTTGTTTTCCTGCATATTGCAGTTTTTATAGATGCACTTTCAAGGTGTAAATAATCTGAACTACTGTCTTCTCTAACAAGATGCAGATTGCTCTACCGCTATATTTTCTTCCTTGTGATTGTCGTGTGTGCTATCGATTGCTACCTATGCTCCCAATCAAGAATTAGAAGAACTAGAAGCCTCAGGTTTTAAAACAGAGTAGGTAACACAAGCATGTTCTTCTACCTCTATGCTAA
Source organism: Opisthocomus hoazin (assembly GCF_030867145.1). NCBI lineage: Eukaryota > Metazoa > Chordata > Aves > Opisthocomiformes > Opisthocomidae > Opisthocomus > Opisthocomus hoazin. Next base: position 52,063,916 of record NC_134454.1, read on the forward strand.
ATTTGCATTTGAAGACTTTGAAGGAATCTGTATTCCTGTGAAGGGAAGCGTCAGGACCAAAACTCAAAGTCATTTTGTAGTCCATTGATTCAGAGTTGTTTGGTGGAAATTATTTTCTTATGCATTAATTAAAGCAGAGCAGAAGCTTTAGTAAAAGAGTTAATAGTGTCAAAAATGCATCTCATACCATTCTGCGCTTTACAGGTTCATGTTGAATAGACTTTTGTACTAAACGTGTGATGTATCTTGCAGAAAAGCTGCACAGTATTACAGAATTACTAAAAACTGTGAGGTGTGGCACTTTATTTCACTTCATACATAAGGACATGACTGACTCTCATAGGTTTCAGAAAAAGAGAAAACCGGTGATGGTCTTAAGGGTAGCCTAAAGTATTTTTTACTATGTGATAGTTCTGTACTGATTAGTTTTGTAATTTTGTACAGTCTTCAGGAAAGTGGTGTTTTCTTCCCACTGGTAGATTGCAGAAGCGTAAAGATCTCGCCTCTGATTCTGCTAAACTGGAAGGCAGGCAGATATTGTTCACCCAGGATGGCCCATACATACTACATCATCCTTTCCACAAAGAGCCATGCCGGGTTTGCCCGAATAATTCGTCGGGTTGCATGGGGCAGGTTCTGCCAGGCGGGTGGGCAGTGCCCTGCCAAGGTGGCCCGCACACGTAGTGCTGCGCTCCTGGCCACAGTGCAGGCTGAGGATCCCTGTGAAGCCTGAGCGGGGAAGCAGATTTGGTCTCACTTTTCAGCCTCACAGCGTGTTCTTCTCCATTATGATAATAACGACTTTCTCCCCAGAGAAAGTAAAACTGGTTGGTATGTAACTATTGTGCTTCGTTTTCTGGGAATGTGTGCATAAGGAAGACTTGTGTTAGAAGTTTGGTTCATACGTGGAGGAAATGGGGCTGAAGCTTTCAAAATGATGCTCATGGTAAAGGCAAAAGCTCTTAGAGGCTTCCAGCTCAGATTTTTGCAGAGTCTCAGAAATGCTTAAGGGTTGCTTCTCTAACCTTGCACTGCTCTGCTGTGAAACACTTCTCTGACAAGACACCTAAAACGTCATGCAAGGGGCGTAAGGCTGCCTCTGTCCTGGGACACGAGTGTTGCGGTGTGAGGCATGAAAGCTGTACAGAAATGGTTAAAATAAAACCAGGCTGAAAGGTTGAAAAGCACAGCACTGAGCAATGCACTTTGGTGCATGCGTTTTTCTTCCTGCAGGGCCGAGTAGCCGGGTGAAAGCAGGGTTTATGTGGCTGTGCAACTGCTCATTCTGAATTTCAGCTCCTCCTTTTAAGCAAACACAGGAATAATACAGATAAGCTCTTCTAGTCACAGAGGGTGAGCTCACTGAATTCGAGCAAAGGAAGAATGCTAAATGATGTATCCTGGGTAAAATTTCCAAGAAGCAGATCTTGACTTTAAATTGACAGATAGTCAGAAATGTTCATTAAAATAATACTTCTAGTACAAAGACGCAAAGAAATTTAAAGGAAGGAAAGAATGCCCATTAATGAATGGGAGCCAAATTTTAATTAACACTGATATCGCATGTTTCTGAGGTTAAAGTTTACAGGACTGAAATTGTTACACTACTTGCTTTTCTTAAAAAAAAAAAAAAAAAGGGGGGGGGCGGGGCGGCAAAAAGCCCCAAATGCACAAATGCATTGTTTGTACACTGCCTACCATAATGTCCTGAAAGTTGACCAAGGAAGATAAACTTTCTTCTTGAGTTTTTGTGATAAAATGTCTCATAGTAAATTTAGATATATTGGACAATTGTAGCTTCAGGAATGGAGGATTTTAAAATATGCAGTCATATGTTGTATGTATGTTTTGGAATTTTGTTTTGCTCTTTAGTTGTTAAATAAAAATGCAAGTTTGAATTCAGTGGTACTTCAGTTGCTACTGATGCTGCTGTTTGACAATGCACTGGTCCTTGTAGTTACCTTGCAAGCACCACTTGGCACTGTTCAGCGCTGCGCTAAACAAGCTGTCAGCATTGTGTTAAAAAGTCGTCGTGTTTGTGTCCAGTGGCTGAAGCATATTCTTCTTATTTGTCTTGCAGGCACAGGAGAGAGTGGCAAAAGCACATTCATCAAGCAGATGAGAATCATTCATGGATCTGGTTACTCCGATGAAGACAAAAGGGGCTTTACAAAACTGGTGTACCAGAATATATTTACAGCAATGCAGGCCATGATCAGAGCCATGGATACCCTCAAAATCCCATACAAGTATGAACACAACAAGGTGAGATTCTTGTTTGTTTATGTAGCTGAAGCTTTTCCCCTTTCTGTTTTAGGAAATGTACTGAAAGTCTCAGAAAAAGTTACATCACATAAATTATACTCAAAGTTCAGAAGAAAAGGCATCTTCCAGTCCTGTCTTTAATTCTGTCCCTTTTTGGTGCTTTGACAACACTAAGTTGCTGCTTTGAAAAAGAGGGCTGCTGCTAACAAGATGCCTGGAGGGTCTGTCACAGGGCAGAGGTTTAACAGCAGGCTGCTGTTTGACTGTGACTTTACTTACCCCTTGTCTTTTTCCTTCCAGGCCATTTCCTGGCCAGAGCACAGTTAAGCAGTTCTTCTGATCTGTAGCAGAACCTTACTGCTTAAGGTTTGCCATTAACGTTACATGTGGAAAAAAAAAAATTCAAATTATTAGAAAAATAGGTGGGGATGCCTATTTGTGTGTGAACATACTGTGAAATAAAATTTTCGATGCTAGACCTTAAAACAGTCAGATTCTTTTGAGATTGATGCTGTTATTGAAATTCAAAAGGACAAAATACATTTGGAACGTTTGGAAGATTCATCTCTGACTAGTCTGACTTCTTTCCAATTTTTTTTTAGTATTTACATTTTAAAAGAAAGATAAGTCAAATAGTTTAAGCATTCCATGAAGGAGAGTGAAGTACTTAATATTTACTTGAATACGTGGTCAGGCACAGGATTACAGGGCTGTATCTCCCACTTCTCATCACTAGAGTGCTACAGCTTCGTTTGATAGCAGTTACTGAGAACCTGTCCTGATTTTTACTGTTCAGCCGCTATCAGCAACTTTGTCAGGTGGAGAGTTTAAGATCTTTCACAAGTGGAGGTCTCACCTTTCTTTCAATTTTCTGAAAGAGTATATAATGCTAATTTAGTGATCCTGGATGAAAATGGTAATTTCTCTGATCAATTACTCATAAGTTCTTTTATTGTAATTTTTTTTTAAATATCAGTAGCTATCGAAGAGCAGGAATGTTTACAGTAAAGATGATGATGATGATAATTAACTGGGGAAGACAGGATGAAATAAATTTGTATTAATATGGAAATCTTTTTTGTCTACGTATATGAAGTTTAATTATTAGATTTGAACTGCTGTATATGTTTTAAGGAATCTAACTTTGAAGTAGGAAAGATAAAGCTTATTACCAGGTTAAAAATGCTTTGTTTCTCCATTTGCATTTGCCAAAGTCATTGCAGATGGTTATCGTGTTCATCTGGTTATGTTGCCATAACCAGAGTCTTGCAGGACCCTGGTTTATTCAGTGAGAAGGCAGGAGGATCCTGTCTGTCAAAGTCCATACTGTTAACCTTCTTTAATGATGGGTGGGGGTTTTTGTCCACATGAAAAAGTTTGAAAAACTTATCCTAGTTGGTGAAAAGAGGCTGTTGAAATTCCTAGTGCGACTGCGTGCTGGAGCTGTCTAGTTTCCTCTTATCCCTCACGAAGCAAAATCAAATGTGTAATTAGTATTAAAAAGAAAATTACATATGTGTGTGTATTTCAGCCTTTTGGCTCCATGTTTTTGCTGCACGCAAAGCATACAGTATACTGACCTGTAAAGTTAGCTGATTGTAATTTGCAATAATTTTTTCTTCAATATTGGTATTGATTGTCACTTTGCCATAGTATCTCGAAGTTCTAATCGTAAATCAGGACTTTTTTCTTGTACTATACTACAGAGTATATGCTCCGTTGTTACAGTTCAAGTTGAGTGCTGAATTTATATAGTGTTTTTATGTAGTTGGAGTGAGTTAGTTAGGTTTGGCATAGCTGTATACACACGGCCAGAGCTGTTCACTTTTTCCCTCCCTAAGAATAACATTCATGAAAGCTGGGGTCTATCGTTGTACTCAGCTCCTTCACAAGCATTCCTATCAGTTATGTGCAGAGTAAAATAGAAGTCGACAACTCACAGGGTCTCAAGGCAATTCCTGTACGAATTCCTTCACAAAGACAGGGGAAACCAAACTTGCAAAAGCATTGTGCCAGAGTAAAGAAGTATGCGTTCTACTGCACTTGCACTTTGTATACAAGGTCACTGCTCTTTAAAGTGGTCAACACCAATCAGTTGGTTAATCTGCTCCTTTTTTTTAAAGGCATTGAAAACAAACTCATTAGCCTAGCAGCCTAGAAAACACAGGAAGAGCACTTCCTATTAATTTGAATCTCCTATCAGGAAGTCCTATCTCTGGAGAGAATATCTCGAAGTTTGAGTAACAACATATTTTTAGCACAGTAGTTGTTTTGCACAATAGTTTAGAAAACTGCAGCTCAAGCTGATACTGATGTGTTTGGGCCTGAAGAAAAGTGACCCTTTTTGTCAAATTCATCATGTTCTGTGGTAGACTTTGGGGCTACAGTAGAAGTGCTTTTGTCTTACTGTACCAGTTCGCTTACCTTTACTGGGAATTACTAAAATTGGAGTGTTTTGAATCTCTGAGTACTGCTGGAATTTAAAGTGCTCTCACATCAAGAAGTTAATTAAGTAGGCATTTGGGGTCTTTGTGTGGTATATAACATTACAACAGCATTTAGGTTGGATTATTATAATATAATCAGTGTAGCAAGAGGCAAGCTTTAAGTTTAGCAGGTTAGTTCTTGTGTAGTTGTGTTGGCTTCATAGTCACCAATATAACTAAAGAGGCAGAGACTGAAATGTGTTGTCATGTATTATAATAATCTGGGCTGTTTGAAAGATTTATGATCGGAGTAGTGAAAGTTAGTTGAGAAATGTAGCTATTGGTGTTTAGACTGGAATATCTCAGGGCTGATGGTAGAGCATTATAACATGAAAGACATTTGTTTTTCATGTTAAACTGCGGAATATGAGCTCTGCTGAGGTTTAAGATAGTGAGGGTGATCTCTTCTCTTAGGAATTTGTCTGTCATAGGAAATGGTGGCTTATGGACTGGTTTTTTAGTTTCCTTTTGGGTAAATGTTACTGTGCTTCCGTTACTTATTTTTTAACTAGAAGTCGTGAACTTTTCATATGGCTTCTGAATTTTAACGTAAGAAGTATATTATTAAAATATGGAAAGGCCTTAGTTTTTTATAGAAATGTTTATAAGCAGTTCTCAAAATTGCCTGTCTCTGCAAAAATTTGTGAGTGTACAGTAATAACTCATGTGCAACCACAGATATTCAAATGCACATTTACTTAAAAACTAAAATACAGGTTTATGTTTTTTACAATTTGTATTTTTAGAAAGTGGAACTGTATATCCATGCTTCTGTCATTCCTTTCAAATACTAAAATAACATAATTCGTTGTAATCTTCTAAATTCTCATATTCTCAGTGTTTTTCGTAATGGGTTAGATGTCTTTCCTTCAGATACTGTAGTCTGTGTTTCTCCTTTTCTACCTTTTTTTTGTTAACATGCCTAATATTGCTGAAGCTGGAGAGGAGTATACATGGGTGTGTGTATCTGTATGCATGGGTACTATTCCCTTTCAGTGTAACTTCCAAAAGACAAGTTACCTCTCTGCTCTAGCAGGCAGTATCAGGAAGGTGTCACTCCATGGTGATTAACAGGCAGGACATCTTACTTGAATCCCAAGCCCATAATTTCCTGTGAGACTTCTTAAATATTCATAACAAGATAGCTAATGTGAGTAACGGTAACAGAACAGGCTACAAGAAAGTTTTTAAAGAGGCTGAAAACATAAAAGCAAGTTTTATTGTAGACGTAGACATTTGCTGTTAAGTTTCTAAGAGTCTTTTCTGCTGAAGTTGTTTCTGTATTTATGCCTATTCCCTTTGGGGAATATTTTACAGTAAAAATAAGCAGATATGAGAAATGCTTTCAAGGTCCAAAATCTTGCTGGCATTATCTTCAAGTCCACATTTACTTTGTTCCCTCATTTCTTTTAAGTCAGACCAACCCACTGGAGCAAACCAATAAAAATACGGACAGAAGTGGGACAACAGGAGTGGGTATGGAGTCAGACTGCATAAATTTTTATCTTGGATAAACAGGTGGGAGTATAAAGTGTTCCAGATCTCTGTGGTGAAATTTGATGTTGAACAAACCCAGGTTGGAGGAACGGGCCTCCTCCAGACAGCTAACCTGATATGCAAAGAGTGTGAAGGACTGAATCCAGAGCAGGAGTGTGCAAACACTGGGAGGGTTATTGACTGCCAGATGATGCAGAACATGTGGGATTTCTGGCTTTTTGGGGGGTATGTTTTTGGGTTTTGTTTTTTTGTTTTGTTCTTAAAAGCAAGAATGATGTTATTGGGATGGTGAAATGGAATGCTTATTGGTTTGGAACAAGGATAACCAAGTGGCTCTTAAGCAGATGGAGAAAGCCAAACTGTGCCGTCTGCACAAACAGTATTCTGCAGCATCTACATCTTGGAGCAGAGAGCTTAAAGCACGTTACAGGAAAAGGAGATTTATATCAATAGTGTTAGTTAGTATTTAATGCATCATAGTGCTCCGTATTTAAATACTCTCAGATGTTCTTCTCCAAGCACTCAAAAAAAAAGAAAAGTTACCCAATAAATAGAAGCCTTGCAGAAGAGTTAAATACTTCTAATACCAGTGAGGTCCAGAGACGTTATTTTGGCAAGAAATAGATTGCTGCAAAGCTGGCCAACGTGGAAGAGAGTATAGTTAAAGTATCGTGGTGCTGTAACGACATGTATTCAGATACAGGAACTGAAGATAGCTTTTATTTCAGGAGCAGTAATGTGAGGTAGAACTCGTTTCCTTGGTAGCTGTATTTCCTCCTGCGAGGACATTGATCAGTGAGCTTCAGGCGGGTAAAGCCTTGGAACAATTTCTTCTTGAGAGCTTTGCAGAAAGTCCTTTGTCAGGACTTTGACAATCCTAACTAGATCCCAGCCTCTCCCCAGTTGTCTTTGTCACCTTATCAGCTTCCTTCTGTCAGTCATTTACTCCTCTGATGCCCTGCCTTACTCTCTGGCACCTCTCCAGTCTCTCATATATTTGACCTCAGCAAGTCTTTATCTACTTACCTGTGGCCTCACCATGTTGTCCTACTGTGCTGTTTTCTTTTTCCTCGCTTATGTTTAAACAAAAATTTTAAAACCCCAGAAAACCCATGTACATGTAGTAATTTACATCCCGTCGTCTTTCTGCCAGTTCATTTGCTTGCTCTTTGTTTAGAGCAGAGATCTCTTGCATTTGTCTGTATTGTTCCAATGGATTTGTAAGTTGCTTGCTTCCTCTGTTATATTCTGTTTAACTGTTTCATACTTTACCGCAACAGAAGTGTGAGTTTTAGATGTTTTTCCAAGTGTGGGGAAGAAATGATTGTGTATCGGCAGTAAGCTAGACAAGCAGGGTTGAATGTTCCCATGAAGAGCTGAGAATATCTTTATTTAAAATAAACATACAGATAAATGAACACACTTCCTTTCCACAGTAAAATAACAGATAATTTCACCAATATGAAATGAGGAAACTGGCTTAGCCTGCAGTTCAACGTAAATTTGAAAACTAAATTTTAGCTACTCGTTTTTTCAGAGCAATAGGATTTCTTACTTCCTCCTTTTACGTTTTAAGTGAAGCTCTTTATTTTTCTTAAATATGACATTTTAAGTGATTAACTGCCCTTTGCTAACAGGAAGTGATTAACTCATATGTGTGAACACTGGTGTGGGGCGTGATGTCCATGTTCTATCTTTCCATTTCCACCATTTTACTGTTTCTGCTAGTGTGGAGAATGAATGGGTGGTAATAATAGTGACAGATTCTTGTAGATTTTGTGATTGCTCCTACACTGGATAAAGGACCACAAATGCAGGAAAACAGGCTAGGCTTCAAGCTTTTTTTTTTTTTTTGCCTCCTTTCTTTCTGATTACTTTGCTTGAGAGGTTTGTCACTTAGTTACTTTGCTTGCAAAGCATATTGTGTGTCTGAAAGGAAATAGGTGAGCATGCTCTCTGGCAAAGAAAATGTGATATATACTCAGGACAACTTTTGTATCTAATAGGAGTTTGGCGTTTAAGGTAACAAGTGAGATTTTGTACTCTTGGAATGGTTCTGACTTTCTCCACAATTGGCAACAGTTACATAGATGTACATATTTATGCAATATAATTTTATACAGAAAATTTATAAACATGACTATATATAAGTATTTCATAGAGGAAATTGTTTAAGAGTAATAGCTTCCTGATTATTTTATTCATTTCTACAAAAGACATGGTAAGGTTATCCAGCATTTATATCTGCAGTAATTTCAGATTGAACTATTTTTGTATATTTCCTCTGAAACTTGATTAAATTATTGCTTTCCTGCAGTCAACTTTTCAAGGGAACTCAGATGCAGTCATGTTCCAGTTAAGTTGTGTAGAAGTGCTAAAAATTCTTGAGATCTCACGTCTTCATTGTTCAGTTCTAGTAACACACAAAACTTACTTGAAATAAGGTTTACTGGGTTTACTGTAATGAATTAATGAATCTTCAGCTAAAATAGACCATATTTTTCTGCAGGTTTTGTCAGTCTCTTGTTCAGTTTGCACTTCCTATGTGGTAAAAGTTACACCTGAGATGCAAAAAGGCTTTGTCTTACGATAAAATTCAGCTTTGATGTAGAAAATAAGGTGATGTTAAGCGAAAGAGTTGCTGTAAAAGACCAAAACAAAACACAATCCCCTCCTTTTTTATTCTTAAGTATGATTTGTTTGTATTGTAGGATGTATTGCCCAATAGAGGTATTCACATCATTCCTTTGATTCTCTGCTTTTTCTGAAAGATGATTTTGTGTTCTTTTCTCTCCAGTTAAAGTAGGTATAAAGTCTGCACATTGAGTTGATTACATATTCGTGCTTTGTCAGTCCAATCACATGCCTACCCATTTTCAGACTATGGGCCTGTGTGGCTCCACTCTTAGACTTTGTATTCACTTTGGATGACTGCATAGAGGTGAGGTGTGAGGCAAGAGCCCAGTGTTTTGCTTCTGGAAGAGGAAGTTGGCAAAAGGAGATGTAAGCATGGCATTAGTTGGGTTATGTTTTAACTTTTTTCTAATAGGTCTTGTAACAATCAAAACAAAAGGCTACGGTTGCGTGCTTCAGCTTTGGCAAAGAAGTGTACAGATCTTGAGTGTAGGTTGTTTAATGATGTGGTGGACCTGACATACTGGGAAGGTAGGAAAATCATTTATTATGAGCAAGCCACTTCTTGAACAGTCTCGAGCATTACAAAAAACAGCTTAGTATTGGCTTGGAGGGCTAGTAACTACCAAAAGTTGCTTTTAGTCCTTCCTAACATTTCTCTCTCTGATGTCTCTCTGTTTCCTTAGTTCTTGTCACATATGAGAGTTTGTGGGCACTTGGCTGGCGCAGGTGCTGCTGTGGAAAACCTGTTATGATCAACGTTTTTTTTTTTCCTTGTTAATTAACGTTGTTTCATGAGGATGACTTTCCATTTTTCTTAGTGTGACCTATCAGCCAGAGTTAAAATTTAGCTTATTGTTTAGTTGTTAACTTTCTAAGCCTATTTGTAGGTGTGGTGTAGTAATCGGCTGCATGTATATGTTTTGCTAGTTTGGAGTATTACTTGAAAATTTCCAAAATGCAGATTGTGTCCTGAGTCATTTGTGTTTGGAGGTGTTCTCTGTCTTGACATCTTTTGTCCGATAAACTGTGACCACTGGTTTGAGAACTTTAAGCTCTCTGTATGTTCTGTTGTCTGTACGAGGAGATAGAGGAGCGCTCCTGATGTGTGAAGCCATCCTTTGCATCTGGTCTCCAGTCTTTATCCAGCTATTTTTTTCTACCACAAACAAAATGCTGCCAGTTGTACAGGCTGGATAAAAAGGTAACTGCCTGTCACTAGAGTATAAAAAAGCCTTGGGCACACCTGCCTCCCTTCTGGAGTCCAGCACAGCCGTGTGCCGGGTGGAGAAGCAGTGAGGATGTGCCACAGAGGAAGAGCTGTTGACATATTGACATCATTATGCAAGCGTCATAAATACTATTGTGGCATTTGGGGTTAGTTACACCACTTCATGGCTGTTTTGATGTTTGTTTCTATTTATCCAAAGAACAGAAGACACATAGGGATGGATTTAATGTTGAGTCGTTATCTGGTCTGTATCTGTTTGTAATCTACAGATTTTACTCTGTACGTTGTGAAAGAAAAGCATTATCTTGACCTTGGAAAGTCCGACTGCAGATTTCTTTTTCTAACTGTACCATTTGTAGGGCCATCGTATGTCATACTGCATTTGTGAAGAGCTTTACAATAAAGTGGAGATTAAATTTTTATTTACGCCCTTGTATTAGTGCGTGTTTAGTCAATTACAATTGCTTTTGAGCTAGCCTAGTAGTTGCTTCTTTTCTGCTAGTTCTGGTCGACTCAGTGCTTGGACTTGGAGAAACATGGTAGCCCTAATTACTGAAAGCTCCTTCAAGGGTCATTTAAAGCAGAAATCTGGTGAGTATGAAAACAGACATTCAGTAGTTTTTAAACCTGCAGGATTCACTAAGTATCCTGTCAGACTACAGTGGCAACTTGTAGTTCAGCAGGTACAGGATTTGTGCCCCATGTAAGAATTTTAAGAGTTCTTCTGATATAATAGCACTTCTCTGCAGTTGACTAAAACACTGCTGCTGAACAAAGTGTAGATGCAAATGTAGTATCAGTTACCAGTCCACTTTTTCAGTAACAAAAGTATACATAGTTTGGATCAGAAGAGGGGTTTTTGTTGCTGTTGTTTTTAGCTGTTTGTTTCTTTTTTTATTAAGGATACCAATCGAGATGATACTCCATTAAAAAGTACGTTCTGTATCTTAAGCACTAACAGCATGTGTACAAATACCATCTGAGAATAAACTAAGGCCAGATTAATTCATTGTACCTGCCTCTGAAAGCTAAACTCACTTCTTAAAGGCACCCATCACAATTAAATAGGAAGAATCTGGTGCAGTTTTAAGCTCCTAGAGGTTAGCCTTTTTTTTTTTACCCTCACTCATAAAACCATGTATCAGATAAAACTGTGATTTCTGGGACAGAATATTCTGGAGAAACTTCTAGTGTACATTTTTATATGATTCCTTTGGTGCTGTGCATTTTTTTACAGCTGCTTTCGTTCAGACTCTTGAATGGAGATTGAATTGGATTGAAAAAGGACTTACTGAAAGCTGTAATCTTTTTGCAGTAAAGCTTTAATTACTTTTTCTCATAAACCTAGAACTTTATGAGTTTCCTTTATTTTTTTTTTTCCTACTTTTCTTTCTTTTCCTTTCTCTGTCACTCGAACTTCTAAATAACTGCCTTGACCTTTGAAAAGTTGAAAGAGTAAAAATGAAGGATTGAAAATAAAGCCATTCAAAACAGTGTAAAAACATACCAGATATTATAAATTCTCTTGCATCTAGTAGTCTGCAAATAAAAAGAAGGGCACAGGTCAGAATGAAATGTGATGAAATTTTTAAAAAATATTTTGTGGATTTTTAAATTTAGATGTACAGTAACAATTTGGGGAAGAAATTAACTTCAGTACTTACTCTCTTTCTTGAAGAAGCTGGAGTTTTTTTCAACCATTTGCCACTTTGTAAGCAGCTTGTGAGAAGTCTTTGGCAGTAAAAGAATTTAAGTGATTCTTCGATAACAATAGAGTACCCATCGGTGTTGGACTGAGACATCACTAAAAGACATGAAGAATGTTTGACTAGTGCATGTATGTACTGTGGTGTATGCAGCATAAAATGGATTTTTGTGAAAGAAAATTGAAGTTACTTGTCCAATTCAAACTTGCTCATAAGAGAAGGTGTTTAAGGATGTTTATGAGGAAATTGAGAAATGCATAAATGGATAGATCTTCTCAGAGGTTGCAAAGGAGCTTGCGCACCAAGAGTAAGTAAGGTATTTCTGTAAGGGAGAACATAGACCGCGCAGATGGTTGCTGAACCATTTTTGCCCAGAGAGGTAGTGGAGGCCGCATCCCTGGAACCATTCAAGGCTGGGTTGGACGGGGCTCTGAGCAGCCTGGTCTAGTTGAAGATGTCCCTGCTCACTGCATGGGGGTTGGGCTAGATGACCTCTAAAGATCCCTTCCAACCCAAGGCATTCTGTGATTTTTAAAGTACGGTCAGGCCCGTAAGTAAGGCCCCTATTGCGATTTAGAGGAGTCATGTCTATTTGTGTAGGCTTGTTAGATTTTAGAAGCATGTTCTTTTTAGAATACATACTGTGTAGTGCTTATTTCATTTACTGCTTGCAGCCCAAGTTTTCCTGCTCTTAGAGAGGAATCTAAATGCCTATTGGCTTTTTTCCAAGCTGAGTCTTGGAATTTTTTTTAATTTCACCTACAGGTAGTTCTGTTGCCACTGACCAGGAAACAAATTGTGCGACCTCGTTATTAAACTGATTGTGAAAGGTGTAATTTCAGACAAGAAGTTCTTCTGCAGGACAGTATTTATAGATAAAACCATTCTAATCAAAGAGGGGCATGTCAGTACAGCCTTGTAGCTCTTGCACTGACTGCCCTTGCTGTAGTGGAGTACTGATTCACTGCATTGCAAAATGTTTTAAACAGCAACTCCCTCCTGTGAAAAATTGCATCACTTTTCCTCATCTCTGTTTCAGACAAGAAATGTACATTTTTAAAAAGTAGGTTTTTGAGGATCTAGTATTAATGATTGAGAGAAGCTGTAGCTCACTCCCCCGCTGGCTCTGTCGTTTCCTGATTCCAGTGGTGTGTGTATACTCTTACTGGTATGTTTCTGCCTATCTGTCCCTTTTTGGACACTCGTCATCTTTTGTGGTCTTCCTGTAGAGTTTCCTGTGCGCTGCTGTCTGATGATACCATATGAATCAGCAGTGTGGGTGGTGTTTTGCCCAGCTGACAAATAAGTAAACTGCAACAACAATATTTTAAATTTTTCTTCATAGACGTTAGTGCTATTCAGAGAGTTAATTTCTTTATTCACATTGGGATGAATTTCTGTGATCCAGTAGGTGGTCTTTGATTTATCATGTACTGACTAGGCTATGCAGTAGAAAATCGCCTTTTATGAACGCATCCCAAGCAGATGTTATAACTGTCTGAGTGCACTGAAACAGACACCATCACAGAAGCCTTGCCAACGTAAAATGCAATCAAATCCTGACTGTTCAACATTTTAATGCAATTTTTCATTATGTCTTGCATTTCTGGTCCAAACTACATGAGAATTAGATTTTAGAAATTCTTTCCTCTTGGGAAAGGAATGAAAACTAGATTTCTCATGTGTAGCTACCACAATGAGGGGAATTTTAAATAAATATGCCTTGGAAGAGATTTGGTAGAAACATCTATAGTGGTATGAAGGGAGTGACATAGTTGTTATGTAGGCTGAGTTGTCAGGAACCTACTTTTAAAGTAAGGGTTAACCCATGGAGATAGTTTTGTTTAGTAATGCTTCCCTGGTGTTCATGTGGTCTCATTACGTCATTATTCTTTGAACCTGATGTAGGTACTTCTCGATAGGGTACCAAATAAGCTTTTTTCCGAAACACTTTTTTTTTTTTTTCCCCATTCTAGATTTGGTAATTAGATTCCCTTTCTTCATATCAAGGTTTGTGGAGTTTTTGTTTTTATTTTTCTTTCACCTTGGGTATTTTCCCTGTCAGATCTTGTGCAATTATATTCTGCTGAAGAGCGTAAGAGGAGGATAATAGACAAGACCTGTTATACTGCTGGGTTTTTTTTACCCAGTTCCCATATTGCTTTTGAACTTAAACTTTTTGAAATTTGTTGAGTTTCTTAGGAGGGTCTTATTTTCTCCAGCAGTATAGGTTGTGGTATTAATGAATCATTATTTGACGTAGCTTCATATACAACTGGAGAAAATGTGGTTAAGATGGCTATGTAGTACAGACTTCCTGAGTTAGCTGCATTTTGCATCACTCTCTTTGGAGTGACAGGGTAATACTAGCTGCACAGTTCCAGGGAATTTTACTACAGTGCTTGTTAAAAATAAGTATTTCCAAGTGGCCAACGAACTGAGCAGAAAACAATGCCATAATTTTAGGTCTGCAGTTGGCAGTATTGCACAAAGTACAAAACATCCCTTCTATAAGCTACATGAAAAGAAGACACAGTAACTATCTCTTCCTTATGATGAGCGAAAATGTAATGCATACTTTTACTGTGAAGTAATTTTGTCTTAGAAACTGGAGTTCACAGATATTTTGAAAGGCTGAATAAAAATGTGCTTAACCAGAACTGCACCACACCCAAAATTCAGACATCTGTATTTGTCTCCCTCTCCTAATTAAGTCTGACTGCATCAGCAGATGAATGTGATGAAAGTAACAAGGATAAATCTTCACTGTTACGATACGTTATGGGTGCCAGCACTGTTACAGTTTATAAATAAAATCAGTAACCGAGCAAAGCATTTTCTGCTGCACTTCATAGAAATATTTTTACTCAGCACAACCAATTATAGAGTAAGGGAAAGGCTTGCACCCTCTAAAGGATTTCTTCTGTTTCGAGGGAATCTTGTCATTCTGAACGCTAGTCTGTGCTGTCTTTCATCTTCTTACAGCATCTTGCTGTGCAGAGGCCCGTGCTGTTAGAGACCAATGGGTAGGTCTGAAATATTAACAACTGGACCTTAAAATGAAGAACAGTGCTGGAAAAGTGCTCAAAGCCATTGTTGGGAGACTGTTCAAAGGTAGAGCTTTTCCTCCCTCCTTTCCAGCGTGTTGGGCTGTGGCTCTATCCAGTGCCCCAGCCTCTGCACCCCTTGCGCAGTTGCAGTCACACTCTCGTCATGAGCTGTCCCGGGATGACCCTGCATCCGATTTGGAGGGCAGAGTCGTGAATGGAGAGCAGCGGTGGCATGCCCAGCACGTGCTGCCCTGGGTCACTGTGGGCCACACAGTCTCTTTGAGCTGGGTTCTGTCGCCCACGTGAGTGAGCTGCAGCATGCTGTGGGGATCCAGTCTTCAGTCCCTCTCACTTTCACTGGCTCGTGTGGCCACAAGGCAGTCAGTTTTACCACAAGTGTTGAATGTGCTTGCTGAATCTGGATACTTTGATCTACATATCGTATAGAAATGCCTTACTTTGTTTACTTGCTTAAGTTACCTAATAGCATAGCTGCCAGTAAGTAAATTGGAGCAGCATACCTAAATGTGGATCTTGGATAGGATCCAACAGCATTTAAATTAACATTAATGTATTTACTTTGAAGATAGAAAACTTTAAGCAAATGAAGTATTGCAATTGTCTCTCTCTCCTCCCCCTCCCCCCCCCATTTTTGACCTCTATGTGCAACAAAACTGTTTCCTCCCTTTGTAACATCGTTGTACCAAAGTGTGAATCATACTAGTTTGGGGTTGCTTCAAAACCTGTATGGTTGCAGAAGTGAATACTGGAATCATGTGTTTGTGCCTCAATGTCTTGTGCCACTGTGCAGGGATACAGAAATACATGCTCTGCGTATGTGGGAGCTGGTTCAGACAATCAGCTACAGCATTTTTGGATGTATTCTACCCATGCCCGACCTCAGGGTCTCCACACTTACCTCCAGTCCCGTGCAGTATTCATGTTACGAGTATACAGACATGTGATTAGACCACCACGGGCTCTGATGAAGTAGGGAAGCAGAGCAGTATCTGCCAGATCCATTAGCAGCTGATGAAAGTTAGGTTAGACAGGAGGATGTTCTAGCTTGACTTGGAGTAGTGCCCGAAGCTAAGAGCTTTAACAGTCAGCAGGGTATAAAGGTGCTGTATCACTACTTTATGCTTAACTGTTTTGTTTTCTTTTCTGTTTCTCCATTTATCCATGTTTCCCCGCCGCCAACTTCATGAAGTTTGTTGAGCATATATTGCTTGGGTAGCTTTCTGGGTTTGACCTCACACCTCAAATGCAACAATGAAACATGCTAGGAGATGTCAGTAAGTCAATATCAGCCCCTTTGGGGGTAGTTTTTTAATGTACCTTTATTCACTGGCTTCTCAGTTGTTGCAGGTAATTAAATATGTCTTGCACTGGTTAAAACAAGGAACAAACTACTTTCCTAAGCTGTATCAGAAAGTGGTGTACCTGTAACTAAAGCAACTGAAGGTTTGTGACTGGGTCTCATTTCTTTCAGAGCTGATCTGTTTGTTAAAGACTTCTTTTCCTTTCAATTTATAGAGATTGATATTACTCATTTATCATCAAAGCCAGGATAGAAAAATGCTTTTTGTCATGGTAAAAAATGGTATACATTTTCATCTTTATTTTCAGATCGAAGGTATAGACTGTTGCCTGTCCTGAATTTTTCTCTGTTCATGAGTCTCTGAACGGGAATTTCACACATTGTCAGGGGTTTTGGGAGGTTTTTTTGTTTGTTTTTGTTGTGGTTTTTTTTTATGGTGGCAAAGCTGCTTTTAAGAAGTGAAATTTTGTGTTCTGGATATGAAATAGTAATGATTTAACTACAACTTGTCAGCAACACAAACTGTAAAGAACTTTGCTTCAAAAAATACTGTTAATATCGGCTATATAAAAAGCAGGAAAAGAGATGCTAGCTTCAACAAATGCAGTTTTTGTCTGAAGAAGCAAAAGAGAAGCTGCAGTAAATTTCCTTTAATCTGACGAAATTAATGCTACCTCTTCTGGCATCAGTTTTTTCAAATATTTGAAAAGAAAATCTCCACACTTTGTGAAAATATGTCTGGCATTTTAAAGCTATTTTTAATAGGTTGGTAATTGTACTAGCAATTTCTAGACACAAGGAAAAGGGCTTTTGATGTCAATGTTTTAATTCCTAAATCTGTATTCAATAAGAGGACGCGTAACTGAGCTGCTAATTCTTATTTCAGTGACTCTCTCTTTTTTTTTTTTTAATTTTATTTGTTTAGGGTTAGCAAATCTGTCTTCTGTGAGAATTTGTAACAAATGAGTCCTAATTTTGGAAATTGCAGGATTCAGGATTGTGCATAGTCAATTTGTAATAAGTAAGTGGTAATGCTTTCCATCATCATCCTATTTTTTTCCCTGCGTTACAACCTCTTCTCCTCTTTTTAATGCACTTACTTTTTTTTTAACCTTCCACTATCACTGTTTCAATTATATGAGAACAGAAGGATGGGTTTTTACAACTGAAGTCAGACATAATTAGGAAGGCAGAGCCTATTTGCCTGTCTCCCAACTCTTCTATTTGGATGCTGTTAACAGAAGTGGATTTGTGCCCGATAGATTAACAGTGAAAGAGCAGTGAGACTTCTGAGAAGATACCTCTTTTTAATTGCACCACCAGCCTCACTCCAGAAAGCCAACCAGTGTTTTCCTCCACCTCCTCTGACATGTCAGTAGTGCTTCGCAGTGCATATTGATAGGGCATTGACGTTCATACAGATAGTACACTTGCACAAACATCATCTGGAGTCCGTAGGTCAGCTAAGCTGGATGTACTGACAGAGTGCAGTGCACAAGGCAAGCAGACTAAGCTGCTTCCAGTAGGAAAAAAGGTTGGCTCAAGAAACGCCGATTATTTTACGTCTTTAATCTGCAGTTACCTATTGATTGTTTATGGGTCTTTTTAACCAACATCCCACCACCGCCCCAGACCAGCAGCCTGTGGTTCAGCTGCCCTGTGATTTGCATGCAGTAAACAGGAATGGGTAGTTTAGCCCAGAGCTCTTTCTCTCATGGACACCCCTTTGCCTCTGATTTTATGCAGTGTCTGCTGTAGGAGTTATTCTTGGCAGTTAAGTAGTATTTAGCCACTCATCCAGGAGCTGCAATACCTACGTTTCAGATTAGGAAGACATGGTAAAAGGCTTTCGTACTCATTTACCTCAACAAAGCAATAAAGGTGAAAGACACAGTAAGACACAGTATGCCCATTTTCTGATGCTTTTCTTTGTTAAGCCCGTGAGGAACAGAAACTGTTAACATTACTGAGTATCTTATTCACTGACATGAAAAATAAGGGGGAAACAAATATCCAGAGAAAGATTGCCAGTAGTAACAGAAATTCAGTTAGTGTGGTCTTTGACAGCAGAATATTCTGTAGCTTTTGTTTGACTTGGTGTATTTAATGCTTTTTTTTTTCCTTAACCATATAAATCCATGGCATTGTCCTTATGCTTGTGCTACCTTACTTCCTCTTTTCTATTGTTTCTACTGCCTGTGAGGGGGAAAGAAAATCAGCATCTCAAATCGTGTTGGCTGAACTGATGGATTTTAGTCCTTTTCCAAGGATGTAACTGCCAAAATACTGTGTGCCTTTTAATTAAGGGGTTAAAAAAAAAAATGTTTACTAACAGGATTTTTCTAAATAAAAAGTCTATATAGACAGCAATTCTTTATGGGGATCCCTCCCCAGAAACGCATTGCTTCAGGAACAATACTCATATCCTTGGGTTCAGGTTTGGATACTTCATGGCAACCAAGCTAGCAATAACTGTTACATAATGCATAGTTGTGTTGTTCATGAGGCACTGTCTACTTAATTGTGTTCTTTTTTCATCTGTTTCATTCATTACCTTTCCTCTTCCTAACTGTGGAATTAAAACTTACTGTAGAACTTGATTCAATTAAATCTTCTAAAAATGACTAAATTGTATAATTTCAGTATGTTGATATATATTTTTTTTGTTGCTCCTGAGGCTCAAAATAAATGGTGAATCTGTGTGGCCAGCAGCTGAAGTAAGTGGGAGGGATTTGTTGTTTACCTGGCAAAGTCACGCGCTGTCTGGTGATTGATTTAACTTCCGTGTCACAGTCATTCATCTACCAGTTCATTTTGACTCTCATGTTTGGAGTCTCTTCACACCTATTCTGCTTATCAGGGAGACAATTAAACAGAATTAAACACAATAATAATTATAAGAGTTAAAAAAACCCCTAAACCCACAAATCTACAATGGGCAATGCTTTTCTGTTTAAAGTCTTGGCAACGCCCAGTGAATGGCTGCTGGAGAAGGAAAGGTTGTATTCTCTTAGTTATTTGTTATATATCCTAAAGGTTCTAGGCTGGAATTTGGGGACTCCCCTTTATATTAAGCTGTGATTATAAGGTGATGGCCTCTTCAGTCCTGCTTAATGTAGGAAGAGAAGACGGAGCCTTAATTTTTGAAAGTATCTGTGTATATGTATCTTGATGGCTGCCTCAGGCTGTGTTTTAGGTTTTCCTCCTCCTTAAGAACTGAAGTATAGAAGAACAACAGTTCTCCATTTCATAGCTTCCCTTAAGCATTAGTAGCAGAATACAATTAGCATAGTATTTAATTGTATGACTACTGCTGAAAAAAAAATTACGAGGTTGATCAGGAACTTGTTAATACCTTGTGTTGGTGTTTGACAGAACTATGAAAAGCAGCATAAGCAACTCGGGCTTTCTGGCCATTAACTCAGGAAGACAGCACTGTTGTAATATGCATGTGAGTCATGCTTGTTATCTCTGTAAATACAAAAGGAGGAGGCAAGCAAAGTGAGTACTTCACTTAGAGCTCAGCTTATTAGTGAAATAGCCTTGAAAACTGAACCAAAACAAGCAGCTCTAGGGAGTTAGGGAAGTGGCTGATCCCTGTTATAAACCAAGCAGGGTTTCACTGTAATACATGGGCACTGTTGTGTAAATGGTGAGATGGTGTCATGTAGGGTTGGGGGCGAGGGGTCTTTTTGTTGTTCCTCTGATTCAGTTGCTTTTACAACAGAAGAAGTCAGTGCAACTGTCCCTGCCTAGTATATTACTAGTTTCAATGAAACTGCTCTCTTCTTGACCACTTTCCATTCACTGTAAATGCAGTAGGCAGAAGATGCTTCATCAAGAAGGCTGTTTCATCAATTACCTCCTTAGTTTACAAACTCCTTCTGCCTTTCTATTAGCTCTGCTTGCTCTACATTTTAGATTCAAATAAGCCTTTAGACACCAGGCTCTCTTTGTTTTGGTGAGAAGCAGGGTGTTCTGAATCTGGGCTCTGATGTTTGTGACACTGATGTGAGAGGCAGTAATGTGGAGTAAAAGGCAGTGACCTGTGTGAGCATTAGGTGAGACACGGCACTGAAGGGATTCACTGCAGTGGCCCATAATTTTTTACTTCTTAGCTTGGTGACAACAGTGTAGTAAATCATTGCAAACAGTCAGGCAGAGGTCAGAAAACTCTCCATACAGGTGACCATGCAGTCAGTAGGCTGTAACAACATGGCTGTTTTCATGACTGGGGTGGATTATATTGGTCACTGATTAGAGTAAGGTCTTGTCTCAGTACGTCGGGGGGACTGTACTGTTCCTTGATTATCCTGTTTTGCTAACACAGATTAATAGTGGCCTTGGAAGTTTTATCTTGCTTGGCTTTATTAGTATGGGCATTCATGTACGTTTTTAAAAGAGAATGTGGTACTGCAGTTTTTGCAGTTCTTTAGTAACTAGTTACAAGTTATTATGCAAATATGTGTCAATGATTGTGTGTCTTCTGATAAATGTTTTTTGTGGGAATATTTTTTTTCCCAACACAGATTTAAATATTTGTGGTTGAAGTAGTTTTGGAACAGACTGGATAAAACCATGCAAATCCTACAATATCTGTGCTAAAATAATTTTATGTTAACTTGGTTTTAAATGTGTTTAATAAAAACATCAGCATCTTGGATGATATTACTTAAAAGCACAGAGAAAGCTTTTGGTGCTGTATGCTGTATGAGAAAGACAATAATGAAAATAAAGTTAGGACCAAATTCCAGTGTATGTAAAAAACTGTATGTTGGGCTACACAGGAAAACTACATACCAAAATCTTCGTATCCTAGAGCATGCATGATTTGTAGTAGTGCCTAGGGAATTTATGAGTAAATGTTTAGGAAGTAAGAGAAAAAAAATCGATGTTTCTTATAAATTAAGGTATAAAATTGAGGAGAAAATTTCAAAATGTATTAACTTTTACACAATTCAGCAACCATATGCACTGAACTCACTCCTCCTGTTCAGACCCTCATGAAAATAAATGTAGAGTGTATTATTGTATGTTTTGAAATGTTAACTAAGAAGAGAAAAAAAGGAGGGTGAAGGGTATAATTGGAAGGCTCATAGGAGTTTGTGGGGTTGTACTGTACAATACTGTAACTTTGTACAGTTGTATCACTAGTGGAGTATAAATATGCACAGTGATCTATTCATCGCTTCCTCTTGCTGACTGTTAGACTGTTGTTCAGTATGCACATGGGTAATGGGGCTAACCTTATTCTCACACCATTCGCAGCCAAATAGCAGAGTTTATATACTTAACAAAGGAAAAATGAAGTTTATCTGTGATTCTCCATAATGCCAAAAATAAAAGGAGTAGTGGTGATAAAGCAAGGAAAGAGTTTTTTTTTTTTTTTTACAAATCGTCTTCAGTTTTTATTCAGATAACATACTGCAAACAGATCCAAACTATGTATACATGTCAAAGAAAACATACAGCTTGACAACACTTATTAACGTTTCCATTTGACTTTGTCACTGGTCTTGTGGTGCTTAATAATGTGGAATTATGCTTCCTAGTTGGTATGCATGGCAAATAATCTGGTGAAGAAGAACTGGAAAAATGGGGCAGGTGTTGTCCTTGGACTGTTTCGCTGAATCTTTTTTTAATACCAAAGCCAATAAACACATCCAGTGCTTGGTCCCACTCAGAAATATCCTCTCTGGAGCTAGGAGCTCTGTTGGGATCTCTTAGTCTTCTGAGATTTGAAGTTCCATGGAAGATCATCTGCTCTAAAAGGAAATGAAGTTTCTTGTTCCTGTACTTAGATTTAGTAACTATATGGAAGGTATTTAATATATGCATAAAACCTCACTTTACAGTCAGCCTGTCTGAACAGGATCTTAATGAATACATAAGTTATCTCAATAAACCTTCCTGAAACAAAAAGACATAGTTGCAGGTATGTAGGTTTTTTCTGGTAAAGTCTATACTTGAATTTTAGATAAAATTGGACTACAGATGTATGTGAAGATCATAATGATTTCTTTTTTTTCATGTCTTCAAAAGTGAACTACAGAAGTGTAGAATTTTTTTGTTTTATTAGGTTGTGTCGGAGCAGATTGTAATCCTCCAGGGAACTGCTGGAAGCCCCTCATTTCTAAGATTCAGATACGTGAAGAGCTGGAAAACATATTACAAACAACAGTCTTCAATGCAGATATAGATAAATTTCTTATGCTTCCTATTTTTCTCCAAGTTTGGTGATAAATGAAGAGTAAGGTTTCATGCTGTAATAGTATGTCACAGCAGGCTCACATCAGTTACAGATGCATTTACTATGCAGATTTCTGTTTTCCCTATTCCTAAATTTCACGCACGTTTGGAAGCTGGAGTATTTATAGATAGTATGGGGACTGGCACAAACTGTTCAAAAAGTTTGGGCAGCACCTTCCAAGAACTTGGAAGGCTACAGGGGCAGAGGGTGAGGATGCAAGAGGAAATGCTTGGAGCAATGGAAAATATGTGAAACAATGGAAAGGAAGAATAGAGGGGAAAAGTGGAGATTGCAAAAATATGATAATAGCAATTTTTGTTACAGCTGCATGTGATCCGGTATATAACACTACTTAGTTTTTTCTCTTCACTGTTTTAAAAAGACTTTTGTATTAAAAATGTTTCTTTTTGTCAATAGATCCAAAAGATAATCACACTAACTTCATGGATATTTATGTAGAGTTCATTTATGTTCAGTTGTGGAGTTCAGTAGCCATTTATTCCTAACAGTGTTCTTGGGAGGATAATTAAAAACAAAGGAAGTATCATCAGATACAGAATAAAGTTCTCGGATTGCCTTTTTTTTTTTTTTTTTTTTTTAATATCTGTGGGTTTTCTTGGGTCGTTGGTTGTTTTTTTGTTTTGACATTCAGGGTCTCCCAGTTCTTCTGCAAGACCTTTAATGATCTGCTTTCAACCTGTCAAGGTGTTGCTCTTGTTCGTTTCTTTTTTGTTCACAGCAGACTTCTTCATAGGTCTCCAGAGACCATACAGCAAGAACAGTTAGCGTGTACATAGTTCAGGAATGAGGACATTTCTCTCATTTTTCTCGTGCTGCTAGAAGATATCCTTCTACAGTAAGGAAGGATTCTGTTAAAAAAATAATTCTGCACCTGACTCCAGAATTAGTTGATTTCAAACTGGGTTGTTCTAACAGGTTCCTCTGTTTCATTTCATCTGCTGAATTACCAAAAGTCAAGTAGGAATTGCTTTAGGTTTTCTTTTTGCTTCTTTTTCTTTCTCCCTATCACCATCAAAACCTTGGATTGAATCTAGCCCTTCTGACCTTCCATGAGGGATTTCATTCTAATGAGGAATTTATACCTGGTTTTATTTTTCTACTGATGTTTCAGAAAATTAAATGTCAGGAAAAAAACCCACAGCATTTCAGACAATTTAATTTAGGATTGTAAAACTGTTGCGATTTTTTTAATATTGTGTTCAAATGATGCTTAGATCACAGCTAATACGCTAAATAAGCTTATCTTTTTTGCTGTTATGTTTAGCTGTGCAGGTTTAATGTCTGCTTTCGGTAGGACTAACAAGTAACAAATAACTGGAACTGAAAAAAAATTTCTTCATAGTTCATTTGTCTAGTCTGGAGATTTGCCTAGATGCTTACTATACAGAAAGACTAATATATTTGTTATTAACATTTAGCAATTGTGATAAGCACAAATACGCATAGGATTTTTTTCTAATTTCTGAAATTGTGGTACAATGCAACAAACACTAAAGGAGTGGTTTTTCTGTTATGCATTCTATCTTTTCACTTACTTAAATTTTAACTTAATTTCAGTTACTGCTTCATGATGGCTATTTCTTTTAAAATGCAAAACCCTGCAGTTTTCATCATTAATCTGAAAACTGGGAAGTTTTTGAATCAAATATTATGAAGATGATTTGAAATAAAACATTGCTTTAAATGGTTGCTGCCTGGAGAAGAAAAACACCCTTTTATCTCTTCTGAGGAATCTAAATGCAATAGTAAAGAAACAACAAGAACTTCTAGTTTCAGCAGCAGAGCGTGTTCAGCCAAGAAATGTAATGCAGGAAACCAAAAGTAGCAATATTTGTGCCAAGGAATCCTGTCCCATTTATGTGACTGTTGTACATAGGCGCACACCCTGTTTTAGCTGAGCTTTAGTTGAGTTTTAAGTACTTAAAGGAAGAGCCATAAATAGAGAAACTACATGCTGGTTTTGTTGTTACTTTCTCATTAAACAGAACTATTAGGCTATTACACGATGAATATTTTTTTCTCTTTCATTTGAAGAAGTTAGCATAACTAGCACAGTTTAAAATTTACACCGTTTTTCGTGCAAATTATTTCAGTAGCAGCACCTGTAACAGTACTTATAAAATAGTGACAGGCTGAACATGTTTTTATAATTGTCTGTACATATTCTTCAGTACTGTTAGTGCTAGTTACTTCTGTTTTCAAAGATTTGCAGTGGTTGAACAATAATTCTGCAGCTTCATAGGTTTGGGGAGATGGGTCTGTTGGCTTTTTTTGGTAGCTGTTTAGTGAAAACATTGAGATACCGTTCTTTTTCCTAATTGGATGGTCTGTTTGGAGTGAATTTGTTGTAGGATCAGATTACTTTGATGTGATATTACTGCGTTACGGACCATTAAACTTAATTTTGCTCAGATCATTTATCTAATTTCAGAATCTTGATGGGATAAAGATAGCTTTGTGTTTGCTGCCTTTACTTGGCCCAGTGTACCACTGTATCATATTTCACTATCACTCTATTTCTAGAGCATAATTTTAATGCTTCTTTTAACATGTATTTTTTTAACAAATAGAAGAATAGGTTTGAATTCCCATGTTCTCTGTTGTTCAGGAAAGATTACTTCTATCCTAGGCATTTATTCCTTTAGAAAAAAGGAAGAAAACAGATTTTTAGAAAGCACCATGCCATTGCATGCTGCAAAGCCCCTCTCCCCTAATTTGTTAAGAAATTTTCTTTCACAGCCCTCATGGGTCATGAGACCAGTGTGAGACTATCATCTGGAAGTTCTCAGAACAGCCCCATTTACCATCCTGCCCCAAAGGTCTTCCTGGTTGCCTGCCTTCCTGAAGGTCTGTCATGTTTCACAGTTACACTTCACTTTGTTTTCCCTTTTGCTTTTTCTTAGTTCCCATGTGATTGCAATTTGTCAGTCAGAGCCTTCCCACAGGGCCTGGCTGGAGTTCAGAAGGTCTTCTGTGGGGCTGTTAATGGCAATACAGCGGACCCTTACACTGCTGAGAACTCCATGGGCATCCAAAGTTACGTGAAACTCTTTGTCTCACGAAAAGAAATATTCCCTTCCCAATATTACGTAATGCATTGGAGTTTTATGCCTGAAAGTTCTTGGGGTGTGCATTGCTGAATGGATTGTTCTAACTCTTTTAGACAGGAGGGACTGGAGGAGTTGAAATGGATTTTTCTCAGTAAGCAGAAACAAGAAGGCAACCCATGGGAATCCTAGAAAATTTTAGTTACTTATTTTCCTGTTTTTCACAAGAAGTTTTGTATGGCTTGTTGCATAAACTAACCGAGCACGTTTTTGATGAAGGAGAGCAAAAGACAACTGATCGTTGTATCAACTATTTAGTGCATGTTTTCAAGAAAAGAGATGTTGATATTAGTAGATGATTTCTTCTGCAACATTCAGTACCTCTCAAATAACCATCTGTTGTATTGCAATTGAAAAAATATTTAAAGGGAAATTTTGTTCAGCTTTTTATATGTTTTGATGAAGCTAGTGGAAAGTTTGTTTCAGTCATAATTTTAATGAAATCGCAGTCTTTGGTTCTTTATTTAATTCTGTTCTGCACCTTTCCTAGTCGTTCTGGTTGCGTTTTATGGTTTGAGGTTTTTTCTGCCCCTTGTCCAGGCTAGCAAATTTATTTTGTGTTGTTGTTTGCAAAGAAGTTTTAAGGGAGAATAAGAGGAAAATCTTTGTAAATTGCAGGTTAATCTAAAAGGAATTCAAATGGAAATGCAGCTAATTGTGTGTAATACTAGCCTGAACTGGCACCTTTTTGTGCAGCTCTTTTCAAGCCCTCTCTTTTCTGCCTTCTTTTCCCTCCCTTGCTTTCTCTTTCCTTAAAACGTAAACCTTCTGTCAAACTTGATGTGTCCTCACTTTAAAGTGTTATTGGTGTAAAGTCCAGGCTTGGCATGTATGCAAGAACATCCAAACTCAGAAGACTAAATAGAACTTGTTTTATGAAAATTGTTTTCTCTTCTGATAATCTTGCTGATTACCTTGCTTGGAATCAGAAAACCGTTCTTTGGGACCACTTTTCTTAGTGAATTGCAGGGAAGTAGGGGAAGAGTTTTGCTCATTGAATGGGACTTTTTAGTGGAGCTTCTCTATGATGTGGTACATAGTCTAGGACAGCAAAACTACTTTGTTTATATTATTTATTTTAATTGCAAGTCTTGTGTAAGAGTTCTTCAGAGTGAGTAGATGACTTATGCAGAAGCGCAAAACTGCTGGTAGAATAAACTGAGAAGTGTGCAAGGAGTTACATAAGGAAGTCCAAATTGATGTTATTTCCTTTAGCTTCTCTCTGAGAATATGTGTCCTTGTTTGCTGTATATGAAGAAGTTGTGGCTGTTTGAAAACTCGGTTCTGTAAATTTTTCTTTATCCGCTTGCAGTTTTGTCTTCTGAAGTAGTGAAGCACCTTCCTGTTTCTTTCTTTCTGCCTATATTTAATATTTCTCTAAATGCATTGGATAAGCAGTATTGTAAAGCCTTACTATACTAGTGGCTGTACAGTAAATCCAAGTTCTTTCATTTTTGCTTTCCATTAAAACAGAAAATTATGTGTAGCTCTAGGAGTTGTTAGCCGTATGGACATCTGCCTTTTTTTTTGGAGGGGGGCCGGGGCTGGGGCCAAAGTGATTGAAACAGACCAGAATGAAGAAAACTCCCTATAAGTGCTTTTTCTTACAGTTCTCATAGT
This sequence comes from Opisthocomus hoazin, assembly GCF_030867145.1. Lineage (NCBI taxonomy): Eukaryota > Metazoa > Chordata > Aves > Opisthocomiformes > Opisthocomidae > Opisthocomus > Opisthocomus hoazin. The sequence continues at coordinate 52,091,104 of NC_134454.1, forward strand.
GAAATAACTTAAAATATATAGTAAAAGCAGTAGATCACTTAATTCATTATTTTATCTGAACTCAACTGTTAGTGATACTGAAAACTGAAGCTTAGATATAATTATCTCAGAGCACTGTATATGTCCTCTGCCAGTGATTTTAAACTGCGTATGACTAAAGGTGTGAGGTTATAAAATAACTCTTGTCCAAAAACTTGCAGGCAAATAATGTTTAAAAAAATTTGATACAGGTAACGTTGAAATATGTGAAAAACTTTGAGTTCAGTGTTCTCTTAAGATGATGTAATTCATAAAACTGTAATTTTTTTTTAGTGGTTTTAATTTCTTAATACCGTATTGCAGCCCTGCAAAATATAACAGATGTGTAATTTGAATGAATTTACTTTGTTTTGAAATAGTTCAACATTTACAGTTCCAACAAGCTAGGGACTAAATTTATATCTGGTCCTCTTAGCTGTACTAAGTGCATTACAGTCAATTTATATGGACATAGCATGTTTATTTCCCAGTTTCTTTTCGAACAATATGATTTTCCCCTTATTTGCATGCAACATTTGATCTCTGTTGGTTTTCTATTTTTGAGCCCAGTGGCTGTTGTGCTTTTAATTTATGGATCCAACAGTAGTGGTGACTTCTATTGTCAAGATTTTTTACTTTCTCTTGCTGTAGATACATACTGAGAAGCAGAACACCCACTACAGTATGCTTATTCTCTTCTAGCTCTAAAAATAAATATTGTATGTTATAACAAAGCAGGTATATTTTTATATTTATTATTTAAATTATACCTAACACTTTTCTGACTCTCTAAGAAGTTAATACAACTATTTTAACAAGGAATTAATTTCATATTTTACTTTTTTCTACATAATTAATGTTTTCCCTAGGAAAAAAATCCTTTCTACATCTTTAAAATGTTTTGTCTCTGTGATGCAATATTCTGCTGATGTCATGTTGAAAGAATACACCCTTTTTGTATTTTCTTAGTGTTTGTTTTTCTTAGTATTTCATCCAAGATGAGGCTAAAAATTTGTTTTCCACTATAACTTTACATCTCACCCTGATTTAGTTATTTTATAGAGTTAGGCAGAATCCATTTTTGTGGGTTGCAGTATATATTATTTGGGAACCTAATATGAAATCAAACATAAATGGCATGTATTTCATACCTAGCAGAATTCAGATAGATCAATAGCAGTGTAGATCCCCTTTAATAGAAAGATTTGCTTGGTGTATAATGATCTTTCTTCAACTTTTAGCTTCAGATACACAGTAGGTATTTCATACCTCCAGGATGACTGCAAACACTTAAAATCCATTTGACAGAAGCGGTGCTGAATTCTTACCATTCGTATGTCTGCCATTTACTGTCCTGGAGTAATATTCATCAAAAAGTGGTGCTTATTTGATGATGTAAGACAAGGTTTGGAGTAAGAGACTGAAGATTAGAAAATCCTGACAAATCACAATGGTTTCAGTGAATCTATACTGATTTATATCAGTTGGCCTGTGCATTCAACAAGTACAGGTTCCTATTCATAAGATAACTTAGTACTTTAGCAAGTTTTGGAGGGAATGTATTTTTCTTCCCTAAAATACTGTCTTTCAGCGTAAGTGAGAGTATTTTTCTTCAGTTGCCAAAAGAAATTTAAATAGTATTGCAGCTTCTCAATGAAGAGAAACATTTTTGTTCTAAAATGTATTTTTCTACTTATATTCTGACAATGAAAGGAAAATACTATGTCGTACTAACAATGTTTCCTACATAACAGTTGTCATAATGCATGTAAACAGTATAGCGCTATTTCTTCCAGCCAAACCAGGCAACAGTGACTTAAGTCTGTCATGTAATTGGTAATGTGATGAAAGAAATTACTGCTGCCACCAAAGGCTTGCTGTCTGAAAAGGTGGTTCCAAAGTTAATTTTACTTTCATTTTGCAGTTTTATTATGGATCTACTACCCCCTGTCTTCGAGATATTTTTTAATATATTTGGAACTCACAAGATAGGGCTGTCTGTTAAAGAAAGGAACAGTGTCAGAAAAGTGAGACTAGGGTGGAGAGAATCCTCAACTCATCCAGCAGTGTCAGCATTTTGGAGATGTTTTTTAACAATGTTTTAGTAAGATACACATATATGGTCAAATCTAAATACTGCTGAATGGTTTAAGAAAGCCACAAATCACTTAATCTCCCTCTTTCTTTATTGTATGATGTACCGTAAAAGGTGTTTATGGCATATACAGGGGCAGGATCTATCTGAGTTGTAGAATTTTTTAAGAGATCCCAGCAGCTACTATAAACACTTCTACTTCATTTCCTTCAATAACATGTGTAGGAGAGATTTAGATTCTTTAGACTCATACTGATTGAAAAAAGGGGAAGTTTGTCTTACATAAGTATATTTTGCTTCTAACCAAAACCATTCGATTGAATTGTAACCTATGCTGTAATCTGCTAATACAACAAATGCAATAAATCTCCATTTAAAGATTTCTGTCTTTCAAAAATAAGTGTTAAGATTTTAGAAGTGGAGTAAATACAGAACTGTTGTTCTTTGTTTAGTGAACTAGGAGCAATGTTGGCATAACAAGGGATCTCACTTAAAAATTGTAAGCACAATAACTGAGATTGATTTATACAGCACGTCTTTAGCCTCAATCAGCTTTAGAGAGTTTCTATGATGCATACTAAAAAGGATGTGTGGTAAATCTCTTCATTCAGATATTTTGGTAGTTTAGATGTTGGAAGTCAGTACACATATGGAATTCAGCTAAGGATTACACATTTTGAATATGTTTCAGTCTGTACTAAAATGCTGTAAAATATTTTACAATGTAAGCAGTCCAATTACATTTCTAGAAGAAATCTGTGGATTTTTTTCTGTTGTTGTTTGAAGGTAGCATTTCTAGCAGATAGCTCATGAGCAAAACCAAATGAAGTATGTGGACACCACAGAAGTTTCTTAGTGTTTGGCTTATTAATGGTCCATACAGTCATTTCTGCATCTTTCTTTCTCTGTTGTCGTTGAATGGGCAAGGATTGCTGCAGTGGAGGTGGCTGCAGGGGCTCACAGTACACCAAATATTCATGGTTACCCCTTCCTCCTGTAATTTTCCACAGCTGTTGCCCCCCTCTACTTGGCAAACCGCCTACCTGTGGCCTCCTGTCTGGTTGGTTCTCCTTGCGGAGATTCTTAACTCAGGAGTATATACAGTCCCATGAGTGATAAATCAAAATGACCTAATTTACCTACAAACTCATGCACATTTACAGTAATGTGCTTCTCTAAAGAAATGAATCCAGCACCTTGAAAATTGCAGTAGTCCCCTTTATTCTCAAGAGGCCATAAATCACCCAGAAGGCTTTTCCAGTCTCTCATTGCTGGGCCAAGTAATTGAGAAAATGATAACTGAAAATCTCCATTAACACATGTGATCTGTGAACATCTCAAATGCCCCACAGTCAGGAGTTCAAACTAGGGCAGAGCTCACAGATGAGCTGAGGGGCGGGAGGTCCGAGTACAAGCTAAGTCTCCCTGATAATATAGCCTCTTTCCCCCGACACTTTTTTGGTAACTTTGAAGAGCAGACCTCACCTTACTACAGTCCAGGCAGACAACATCCACAGCCTTTCCCTCATCTGCTGATTGGTTCAGCTGGTCATAGAAGGAGATGAGGTTGATCAAGCAGGACCTGCCTTTCATGAAACCATGCTGGCTGGGCCTGATCCCTTGGTTGTCCTTCACATGCCCGGTGAGCGCACTCAGGAAGGATGAATTGCTCCATATTCTTGCCTGACACTCAGGTCAGGTTGACAGGCCTGTAGTTCCTGGGACCCTCCTTCTTGCCCTTCTTGTAGATGGGTGTTACGCTGGCAGTCCTCCAGTCATCTGAGACCTTCCCTGTTAGCCAGGACTGCTGATAAATGATGGAGAGTGGCTTGGCCAGCTCCTGCACCAGCTCCCTCAGTACTCTCAGGTGGATCCCATCTGGCCCCCTGGACTTTGTAAGTGTCCAGGTGGTACAGCAGGTCATTAACTGCTTCCTCCTGGATTATGGGAGGTTTGTTCTACACTTGTTCCCTGTCTTCCAGCACTGGGGGCTGACTACCCTGGGGGTAACCAGTCTGACTATTAAAGACTGAGGCAAAGCAGGCATGAAGTACTTCAGCCTTTTCCTCATCCTTGTTGACAATACTCCCCTCAGCATCCAATAAGGGATGGAGACTGTCCTTGGCCCCCTTTTTGTTGTTGATGTATTTGTAAAAAGTTTTTTTGTTGTCCCCTACAACAGTGGCCAGCCTGAGTTCTAGCTGGGCTTTTGCCTTTCTAATTTCCTCTCTGCATGACCTAAAGAGATCCCTGTACTCCTCTTAAGTCACCTGCCCTTTCTTCCATAGGTGGTAGACCCTCCTTTTATTCCTGAGTCCTGGCAAGAGCTCCGTGTTCAGCCAGGCTGGTCGACTTCCCCGCCGGTTCGTCTTGTGGCACATGGGGACAGCCTGCTCCTGTGCCTTTAAGACTTCCTCCTTGAAGACTGTCCAGCCTTCCTGGACCCCTTTGCCCTTCAGGACTCTCCCAGGGCACCCTCTCAACCAGTGTCCTGAACAGGCCAAAGTCTGCCCTGCTGAAGTCCATAGTGATGGTTTTGCTGGCCCCCCTCCTTACTTCACCAAGAATTGAGAACTCTGTTATTTCATGGTCACTAAGCCCAAGTCAGCCTCCGACCACCTCATCTCCCCACCAGTCCTTCTCTGTTAGTCAACAGCAGGTCTAGCGAGGCACCTCCCCTGGTAGGCTCACTTACTGGATGTGTTAGGAAGTTATCTTCCACACACTCCAGGAACCTCCTAGACTGTTTCTTCTCTGCTGTGTTGTATTTCCAGCAGATGTCCGGTAAGTTAAACTCCCATGTGAGAACAAGGGCTAGCAATTGCGAGACTTCCGCCAGCCTCTTGTAGAAAACTGCATCTGTCTCTTCATCCTGGTTGGGTGGTCTGTAACAGACCCCCAGCAGGATGTCTGCCTTGTTGGCTTTCCCCTTCATCTTAACCCATAAGCATGCGACCTTGTCATCACAAGCATTGAGCTCTATACAATCGAACCAGTCCCCAGCATACAGAGCCACCCCACCGCCTCACTTTCCTCGCCTATCGCTTCTGAAGAGCTTATAGCCATCCAACGCAGCGCTCCAGTCATGAGAGTCTTCCCACCACATTTCTGTGATGGTGACCAAGTCATAGCTGTCCTGCTGTACAATGGCTTCCAGCTGCTCCTGTTTGTTGCCCATGCTGCGTGCGTTGGTGTAGATGCACCTGAGCTGAGCTGTTGGATCTCACCCCCAACCACACCTGGGCTCGTCTCTAGTGAGCCTGGTTGTATCGCCTTCCCCCTTCAAACCTAGTTTAAAGGTTAAAATAGAGGCTTAAATGTCTGCTTCTTAAACTGTCTTCTAACAGAAAGAGTGTTAATTTTGCAGTGCAGTAACAAGTAAAGTTTTTATTTATTTTTTACTTTTCCTTCTGAAAGAGGTAGAAATTTATTGACCTATCCACAAGGCCTTCAGCAAACAAAACAGTTAAAAATCACAGAATGTTAAATCAGGCTATCCGTATACAATCATTCCTGTATATCTTGATAAGTTTTGAGTGCTTAAGGTGGGATAACAATTAAGAAAGAGGTAACAGCTGGTAGAAGTTGTCTTGAGGAAAAAAAGTAACACGAGCATGGTGGGGGTGAAATATATGAACAATACTGATCAGGATTCAGTGGTGAAAAGCACATGAATAATGAGTTCTTGTGGGTTTTTTTCTCTACAGCTTTCGATTTTGAAATCTGTTTAATGATGTCTGTTTAATGGTTCTGATTTCAGAGTATTTATGTCTGTCTCTGAAGTGGGCAGAAGGCTGTCTTCCTCCAGCAGCCTACCATTTCATTAGCACAATTATATATGTTTTCTTGGCGATTTTTCATGGCTAAGTCTCCTTTTTGCCAGCTGAGTAGTATTAATGATAGGTTAGACAAGGTAACTGTGATACGGGTAAGGTTATCTACTCTGAATGTGTGATCACTGATTTCAGATTTTAATTAAAGACATGATTTGTTTTCTATATAGATCAGAGTAGTGAAATAGATTCTAGTTACAATGTGGAGAATGGCCTTTCACCTATTCTACATGAGATCAAAGAAAGCAATTTTTATCTCAAAGGTTTTTGCTTGGCTCTTTTTCCCTTTCATTATTTTTTCTAATCATCCTCTTTAAAGTATAAGTGTTTATGTTTCTGATAATAAATACAGTTCACTGACTATTGTGCTTTGACTGTTGTTCAGGTTGTGCTTTGCATCACTGGAGCTGCTTTCTGTCTTCCTTTTTGGCTTTTTGGAGATACTCTAGTGCACATATTGAGATGTGATGTACCTCGTAAGTGTCTTCAGGGGTCTTGTTCCACGCTATTTCTTGTCTTTACCGTTTTCTAACATAGCTCCATGTTTTCATTTGAAGGGTTTTGAAGTATTTCCAGCTTCACCGTTTTGAAGTAGTGAAGCATATATGCTGTATCTGGCACTTACTCTGAGTGTTAAGTCTTGCTCTTCTGCTTTCTTATGTCCATTCTTTTCCTCTGTGTTCAAGACTTCCTGAAGCCTTGTTTTCTCTTCCAGAGTCGCTGGGGCAGTCGTGACTTTGCTGATGATACAGATTGTACCAAAAAACCTAGCAAGACTCATTCAGATAGATGGTGTCCAGAGCAAGTGATTTCCATGATGTGTGACTTCTGAAAATGAAAAATTAACATTTGTACAAACACAGAAAAATCAGACTGTTTTTAAATTTGGAGAACAGTCCACAATATTGTAGCTTGAACAGAGGGCAAAAACTATTTTGTTACCTGTAGTATACCTAACACAATCACTCATTAGAATTGGTGTAGATCTGAACTACCTTGCAGTAAAATATATTTCTGTAGTAATTTTATTAAAATGTTTCTAAAATTACTTTTGGGTCATGCTGAGTTTCTGGTTTCTCACTTAGTCATATTTCTGTGTGTGATATTGGGATGTGACTGTAGAACCACATTGGTGCTGCTTATGTCTTGAGGATCAGCTGAATGGAATATTAATTATCTCTTTGGCAAAAGGCTTTGTGTTTTTTATTTAGAACTAAGTAAGCCTGTTTGTTCAATATAAAAAGCAGAGATTTAATCATGCCGAAGTTTTAAGTAAGTGTTAAGGTCGGAACTGTAATGGTAATGTTGCTTTTGGTTTAGGGTTGATTTCGGCCTTCTTTAGAAAGATGATCTAGAGGCAATGAAAACAGGAAGAAGAAAAAGAAGATTTCTTCTCATTCATAAATTATCTTTTCATCAGTCAGCCTGCTTCCTGGTTTCTTTTCTGCGGTTATTAACCTCACCAGATTCTTCAGTTTCAGCTTTGCTTTTGCGGCCTGACTCAGACAACATACTTCAGGGATTACCAAATACAGTCCACAGTCAAATTCAATCCCCAGTGTTCTGCAAAAGTAATTCACAATTCAATTATGAAAGTGTAGAATGTATAGGCATACCCAGCTTCTTCTGTTGTCTGGAAACCATTAAGCATCTTCTCCATCATTATGCTGCTTATGAGGGGCAGCTGTCTCCTGCTTTGTTTGATGCCATTTGTGTATGGCTCACAAGCTCATGGCAAGCTGCCACTATGACACTTGGATGAGTAATTTGGTTTCTCCCAGAGTACTTGTTCTGCTTGTTGCTTGTTCCAACATCTTTATTTACTCGTGTTGGAAGGAAAGACCAACATTAATCCAAGCAAGGCTTCTCGATGAAGAGAAAAGGGCTACTTATGCCATCTGTCTTCAGTTTTTTTGGGACCCCTAGCAAGCTTGACATCAGTCAGGTTTCTGTGTTGCTGGAGGTACTGTTGGTACATCATTTGAACACTTAATACTGAAACTGGACTTACCTGTATGAGATTTGGAGAGGGTTGTACGTGAAAACAGTCAATAGGGTGGAGTCTTTACTGTGAAAAATAACAATAATAAAAAAATCTGTAGCCATATGGTTAGAGCTGTGTTTCTCAGATATTTTTATTAAATAATAAATTCTTTAGCTCACCCACTGAATCTTTGGATAAAAGTGAGGAAACCAGTTTAGCAGTATCAGTTTAAATATGCTTCTAAAATATTATTCTAGAAATGTTTTTAATGCTTCCCTTGACTTCAGGATATACTGCCTTCCTTTTATAATTGTGATTCTAGGACAGTAGTAGATGGCACTGCCCACAGGATATTGCCTTTAATGACGTCGTTTTCTTTCCCATCACTTGCTCCTTGTTGCCATCATTTTTTTTTTTTGAGCATACACAAGAGGAATATGCACTCAGCAGCTGTACTTTGCATTAACAAAAGTAGGTTTGATGTAAATAAAGACCACTGAGTTCACAGTAATCGTCACAGAAGGATTGCAGGGCATTTGTCACGTATGAAACCTGTAATTTGGCAACACAGCCTTTTGCAAATATATATGGTGGTTAGGTTTCCAATATGGTCTGATACCAGGACAAGGTGAGGCGAACAACATGGCTTCCAGATCTTTGCAAGACCCTCATGGACTTTACCTGATTTCTGTGGTTCTTGTAGGGATGGTGACTTCTGCAATGCTCATTCAGTACAGACTGCAGGAGTTACTGCTGTGTAGATCTCAGCAGAGTGAAGACAAGGCTGCTAAACAGTTTGAAAGTTAGAGAATTCTTTTTTGTTGTTTACTCTGTCTCTTTTTGTTTTCTTCTCATTTCTTTCTTGATGTGGGAATATTGGTACCAGACCAAAGAGATTGCCATTGATCCTGTCAGGCATAGAGGTGAAGAAGGTTGGGTACATTTTGAGGCTGATAAGTCAACCACTGTTATTAATAATTTTTTTTTCCCCATGATCAAAGGCTCAGGAGCCTGCGTTTTAACAAACTTAGTTCACTTTTTGCCTCACTTACATGTACATAGCCTGCTTGTCAGAGCCAAAGCAGTGTTTGTTGCCCTCTCAACACTGTGCAGTACTTGTGGCACTGGTGCGGGAGGCTGAGACAGTTTCTACAGAGCAGCAGCCACAAAAGTGCGCGCAGGCAGAGCCTCTCGTTCTTATCCAAACTGTTTTGTTCTTTATGTGTTTTTTTTCCTCCATTATACTAGAGTCATGTGCTGGCTCTTGGGAGGAAACACTGCAAACATTTCTGGCGTTTTGCTGCGTAAATTGAAAAGAGGGTGACCTACAAAGAGCAAAAGACTGGCTGACCTCAAACTGGTATCTTACTTTTTTCACTTACAGAGGGGAATGATTTTACTGCTCTATGATTAGTGGTTTATGAAAGGTAAAGGTGATTGCTAATCCATATTTGCCTTTAGGTAAGTACTTCTTCTGGTGCTGAATTATTGGGGCCTCTGAATGTACTGGTAGCTTTCTCTGCCGTAGAGCCCCTAACTGAGGAAGATTTTTCTGTATTGTGAAAAGCTGAATTTTGAAAGATAATGAGGAAAAACTGTTTGCAATTTGTGATCAAAGAAGAAAAGGACTGATTACTGGATGGAACAATTGCATAGCAGAATTTGATATCCTATTTTCTAAGATTTTTTTTCTTTTTTCAGTTAAAGCAGTGTTCTAAAATTTGAAACAATTCAGTATGCAGCAGTTCAACAGTTACAGCAACTAGTGTGGTATCTAAGGAAACTACTGAAAAGAAGATGATGCAGGGGAAACAGCACTGAAATCTTCTGGAAATCCTGGGTTCTGGGGTTGCTTTGTCCCGTGCCACAAATAAGAGAAAGTGTAGTATTTTCTTTGAACTTTACTTTGAATATCCTAGCTTTCCATTAAATGATTTTTGTTATACAGTTAAAAATTATTCACCAGTGTGACACCAGTGCTGTGAATTACTCAGCTACTGTAAATACGTTACAATCCACAGCCGGTGGACTTTGGTTAAAATAATTTTTGACAGCATGACACATAGCAACCGAGAGTACTTCTGTAAAATAGGAGGTGCTCCAACATCATTATGTTGATGTCTGAACCAATATATGATTGTATTTTGATCCTAAAATTCAGACTTTATAATAAAGAGACATTCCATGCTACATCCCATGACTACACGGTAGCACGCATCATTAAGGGTCCCCTCTGTCTGTTTAGTGTTCACATTTTTAACTAAACCTGTCATTTAAATCATTCATTTGAAATTCTGTATTAGTTATAGCATCAAAATAATAGTGTGATGAAAAGTACGCCGACATATAAAGGAGGTGGCAGAGCCATGTCTTTACTATGTATTCTCCAGCTTCCCAGCCTTTAAAAATTCTACCCTCTTCTGATAACATATCCAAGTAGGGTTTGTGATCATGACGATTCGGGAAGAGTGTCTCGTCTTGTACGAAGTCTTCTGCTGCCTTGTGTGTTAGACTGCAGAGGTTATTTAAGGACAGCAGTCATCGCATACCTGAATGCACAGACTGCCAGGTGCTGACTGTGGCACGGGCTGTCAGGTCACTAACCGTCATCGCACAGTAGAGTGGCTGTGGGGCCGTGGTGCTTTTGCGGAAGAGTTAGTGATCAGCACTTCCAAACAAAGTGTTGGGTGGCTGCAAAACCAGTGTAAAGCTTCTCCTAATTCCTCCCCTCCAGCTGTTTAATTTGATTAATAAAGTCCTGGCCTACCTACAAACATGCAGAAGTGTTCCTGGTCTGGGATATGTTCTGTAGGCGGGGTGATTACATGAAATCAAAGTACTGTAATTATCCAGTGAAGCTAAGTGCTGTTCACCTTTAATCCAATTTGTGGTTCATTTTAGGCCAGAAGTCTGAAATAAAATACTTACCTGCCCTATCCAAAAAGGAATTAGGGTCATTTGCATATCGAGAGGGAGTTTAAAGGCCACTGAAGCAAACAGAAACCTTGATAACATCAGTTGGTACTTGGTCAGGGCAATAGTGCTTTGCTGGCTTTTTCAGCAAAACCCTTTCTTGTTTCATAAGGTGAATTAATGATTTATCTTCTGTTTAAAAGACTAATTAGAGACTATTTTTGTTAACAATCTAGTGCACTCTTAATACCAGGTTTTGCATTAATACTGTAATTCCGATTCAAAATGTTTGTGTGTGTGTGGTAGCTGCATGCTGATTTGTTAAGTAGTTGCGTGTCTCTGATAGTACTTGTGAACAGGGCGGATAAGGCCTATTAATAAGCATTTTTTCTGCATTAACAGTGTTACACAAACAGCCTGTCTCTTCTACACCAACAGCTTCCCTAAATTAGCGTGATAAATTTGTCTTGGAAGATTTTCTGGGGAACTGCCTTGGGCATTTCTGGAAAAACAAAACCAAAAACACTAAGGGGGTAGATTTGTCTGAGTAGAACCTGTTGACTGCCGGAGACTTAATGTGGTACGTCAGTATGCAAATGTTGAATTTGTCCCTAGACCTTTGTCTCCTTGCTGTGTCCTGGAGAATCTCCAGAGTGTATTGCACAGCAGGATTAGGCGACTGAGTATGGAAACCTTGCTATACTAATAATGAGGATATACAGTTTTTCTCAGCAGACTGCGTTGTCACTTTTCTACCTATCTCACTCCGTTCCCAGAAGCTTCTTTCAGATGCATTTAATCAAAATAAATTCAAAAAAGCGCTCAGTTTTGTCTTCCTTCACATATATTTAACTCTTACAGAAAACATGGACTTTCATAAACCATTTAGATTACTAAAAACTTACTACAAGCCAACAAACAAAACCCTCCAAAACCCTGTTTCCCCTCATTTGATGACTAATGGTACATTTACAAGGACCATGTCTTATTTTTGGCTAATGTCTTGGGAGGATAATCCATTTGTGATTTGGCAGATAAATAAGCCTTGACAAATGGTTGTTAAAAAGCCTACTGTGACCTCTCTCTGTAAATACTGATTAGTTAGTAAGCAAAATCAATCATTTGATAATACATATTAATTAGTTTGTCAAACTGTGAATCAATTTTACACACACCAGACAGCAAAGGAAGAAGCTTTTCAGGCTCATATTTGCATAAAACTTGATTCTGTAATTTCTGTATCGGAAAGATGCTGTGTTTTGTTGGGTTTTATTCCTCCTTCCTAATAATAGAAGTTGGCAGCACATTTCAGGAGACTGGTATTTTGCCTGAAGCCTTGAAAGAGCAGTCCACATTGCTTTACTGTCCTTCTTTAAATAAGCTCTTCTTGGCATCTGATTTGAGCCAGCAGAAATACAGCATATTTCTAGGAATGAGAAGATTGTACCTAATTTATAAAGAACCTATCACTTTTTTAGGTCACACATGGCATAAAACTTTTTTCTAGTCTCTCTCAAGGCATGTTTCAAATAGTTACTCATCACCATGGTGTAATATGACTCTGGTTTCTCTGGAGAATGTTGGGGTGCTATCTTTAACATCCTGGGGCCAAAATCACTCTTGCATGACCCTATTCTAAACAACAGCTTTTCGTCTGAGATTACTTTTTGCCACCTTGCTTCAGTCCTGCCAGATCATTAGTCTAGATGTAAAGGGATTAATGAAAGCACCCAACAGAAGTAGGTGATAGGGTTATAGCTTTGCATGCTTAGAGTTAGTCTGAAGCTCATTTTCAGAATTTACTTCCAAGAAATGAGGTAATTGTTTAGAAAGACAATCTTCTTGGTTGGACAACACACAAATGCGATCATTTAAGTTAGTTGCAATTTTTGCAGAGGAAAATTCCTGCTGGAATCATTCACTATTTTGAAAGGGACCCTCCCAGTCCTTTGATACTTCTAGAAATACCAGTTAGAAATAACTGCTTTTGCTGTTATGTGTTACTCAGCAGAGGGCACTCTCCTCCTTTAAAAACAGGAGAAAGTATGACTTAAAATTACAGAGGCAAAATGCTTTTCTTTGCAGTGCGCTTTTTTTAAACTTATGAATTATAATTGTGAAAAGTGATATGATAGAATTTTGTAGAGGATTATTTTTTACATAATACTTCTTGTTCAGAATTGTAAGAGATATGATCACGTGATTCCTTTAAAGAGAACCTGCTGTTTTTTTGCTTGTGCCTGTCTCATGTTCACCATAGGTTCTTCTTTGGATCGTAAATGCAGTGAAACTTCCACAGTTCCTTTGTGTAGGCAACTGGATGGGGTGGCTGAATTTCTGAACTGCCTAAATCAACTGGCTTTAACCTCTGCTCTGTGAAGAGGTGTACAGTCTTTTCAGTTCTAGCTCTTTAAATCCATGAAGCCAAGCAAAGCTGTTATTCCTCTGATCCTTATAAACGTCTGTAGTGCAAGACTCATTCAGCCTTTGTACAGGACTCGGCAGGAGGCTCAGCAGGAGTTCTGTGTGTCTGTAAGCGTCTTAAGTGAGAATTCACATATTGAAACGGCCTTGTTTTTTTAATGCACATACTGTTATTTTGCAGTGGTTGACTGAGGTAGTGGATTCCTGTGGGATTGTAAAGTACAGCCAGTTATTTTGCTTGAAAATGGAATGAAAATTTCAGCATGTCCATGTTTGCATAACAGTCTTCTATAAATTCAACAGTACCACTGTACAAAAATGCTATTGTGGAAGAAATTGCCATTATTTGCAATACTGTGATGGAGCACCAGTCTTCAAAAACAGGCGCTAGGACATGAAGCCTGCTATAAAGCCCTCAAAACCTGTGATGCGTGTAAAGTAGGAGAAGGGTTAGTTAAAAATTAGTGATTTATCCTAGCTTCTTGGGAAGTCACTGCAGAGAAACTGGCAGCTGAATTTTCTTTTTTTTTTAACCCCTTCTGGTTTCCAGATCCCCTTTGTTTTGTTTTTTGTTTTTTTTTTAAATGATACTTCTATTGGCAAAGCAGGTGGAAGATGCTTTTCAGGAAAGATTGTGAGGGGGCACTTTTGGTTTGTTACCATGTGGTCCAATACTTTGAATACTCTTTCCTGATGACAAGCTTGGCATGTGCCTGACATGGAACCATATGCATGACGATGAAATGGATGAAATGCAAAACAAGTTGCTGACTGGGGGGTTGGCTTTGTTCTCTGCTCACTTCTGTTAAAAAGAGCACTAATTCTGCCCAGTTCATACCAGCTGAACAAAGAGAGATCTCTTTGAGTTTCCCATATGCAAGTACGCCCCCTCACGCCTCTCAGTTTACTGTGTATAAGCTCAATGCAGTGGTTTTAGTGACACTTACCGGTCGATACTGTGATTCTGTTGAGAGGTCCTGGAGGACCGGAGAGGTACCCAAGGACTGGAGAAAGGCCAGTGTCACTCCAGTCTTCAAAAAGGGCAAGAAGGAGGACCGCAAGAAGGAGGACCCGGGGAACTACAGGCCCGTCAGCCTCACCTCCATCCCAGGAAAGGTGATGGAGCAGCTTATGCTGGAGGTCATCATCAAGCAAGTGGAGGAAGAGAAGGTTATCAGGAGTAGTCAGCATGGATTCACCAAGGGGAAATCATGCCTGACCAATCTGATAGCTTTCTACGATGGCATGACTGGCTGGGTAGATGAAGGGAGAGCCGTGGATGTTGTCTGCCTCGACTTCAGCAAGGCTTTCGACACAGTCTCCCATAATATCCTCCTAGGGAAGCTCAGGAAGTAGTATGGGCTGGATGAGTGGTCAGTGAGGTGGATTGAGAACTGGCTGAATGGCAGAACTCAGAGGGTTGTCATCAGCGGCGCTGAGACTAGTTGGAGGCATGTAACTAGTGGTGTCCCCCAGGGGTCAGTACTGGGCCCAGCCTTGTTCAACTTCTTCATCATGAAGAGTTAGAACGTACCCTCAGCAAGTTTGCTGATGACACCAAACTGGGAGGAGTGGTAGATACACCAGAAGGCTGTGGTGCCATTCAGCGTGACCTGGACAGCCTGGAGAGTTGGGCAGAGGGGAACCTGATGAGGTTCAACAAAGGCAAATGCAGGGTCCTGCACCTGGGGAGGAACAACCCCATGCATCAGTACAGGCTCAGGGCGGACTTGCCGGAGAGCAGCTGTGTGGAGAGGGACCTGGGTGTCCTGGTGGATGACAGGTTAACCATGAGCCAGCAGTGTGCCCTGCCTGCCAAGAACACCAATGGCATTCTGGGATGCATTAGGAGGAGTGTGGCCAGCAGGAAAAGGGAGGTTCTCCTTCCCCTCTACACTGTCCTAGTGAGGCCTCATCTGAAGTACTTTGTCCAGTTCTGGGCTCTCCAGTTCAAGAAAGATGAGCTACTGGAGAGAGTCCAGCGGAGGGCTACAAGGATGGTGAGGGGACTGGAACATCTCTCCTATGAGGAGAGGCTGAGGGAGCTGGGCTTGTTCAGCCTGAAGAAGGGAAGGCTGCAAGGGGACCTTAGAAATGCCTATAAATATCTGAAGGGTGGATGTCAGGAGGATGTGGCCAAGTTCTTTTCAGAAGCATAGGAATTTCCGTCTGAACATGAGGAAGAATTTCTTCCCTCTGAGGGTGACGGAGCACTGGAACAG
Organism: Opisthocomus hoazin; assembly: GCF_030867145.1. Taxonomy (NCBI): domain Eukaryota; kingdom Metazoa; phylum Chordata; class Aves; order Opisthocomiformes; family Opisthocomidae; genus Opisthocomus; species Opisthocomus hoazin. Next base: position 52,106,593 of record NC_134454.1, read on the forward strand.
GCTGCCCAGGGAGGTGGTGGAGTCTCCTTCTCTGGAGATATTCAAGACCCGCCTGGACAAGGTCCTGTGCAGCCTACTGTAGGTGACCCTGCTTCGGCAGGAGGGTTGGACTAGATGACCCACAGAGGTCCCTTCCAACCCCTACCATTCTGTAATTCTGTGTTTCAATTGAAGTAAAGCTAAGAAGCAGTCCAGTAGTTCACGTTTTTGCTGTGGGTGTATAAACTGGTTTACCTA